>NC_139650.1:1062500-1095000 GCF_964638095.1 Poromitra crassiceps
AAGTCTATACTGTAGATCAGTGTGCACATGGGAAGTTGTAAGTCTATACTGTAGATCAGTGTGCACATGGGAAGTTGTAAGTCTATACTGTAGATCAGTGTGCACATGGGAAGTTGTAAGTCTATACTGTAGATCAGTGTGCACATGGGAAGTTGTAAGTCTATACTGTAGATCAGTGTGCACATGGGAAGTTGTAAGTCTATACTGTAGATCAGTGTGCACATGGGAAGTTGTAAGTCTATACTGTAGATCAGTGTGCACATGGGAAGTTGTAAGTCTATACTGTAGATCAGTGTGCACATGGGAAGTTGTAAGTCTATACTGTAGATCAGTGTGCACATGGGAAGTTGTAAGTCTATACTGTAGATCAGTGTGCACATGGGAAGTTGTAAGTCTATA
Source organism: Poromitra crassiceps (assembly GCF_964638095.1). Lineage (NCBI taxonomy): Eukaryota > Metazoa > Chordata > Actinopteri > Beryciformes > Melamphaidae > Poromitra > Poromitra crassiceps. The sequence goes on from NC_139650.1 coordinate 1,062,900, forward strand.
CTGTAGATCAGTGTGCACATGGGAAGTTGTAAGTCTATAGTGTAGATCAGTGTGCACATGGGAAGTTGTAAGTCTATAGTGTAGATCAGTGAGCACATGGGAAGTTGCTTTGGCCGGAGGTTAGGACCATCTTCTCAGAGAGCTCTGACCGTGCGTAAAGCGTTGGTCCGCTGCCACCCAGATGTGTCCTCGTCTTGCAGCTCAGTTGTCTGCAGGACGAGCTGCTGAGTAATTAGCTCTTGTCGTTAGACTATAGAAAAGTCAGCGTCAACAATCGGTGTTAAAGGGACAGTTCACCCCCAAATCAAAATATACATATCTTTCCTCTTACCTGTAGTGCTATTTATCCATCTAGATCGGTCAAGTTTTGGAGATATTGGCCATAGACAAAAAATACAACACAGAGAATATCCATCTCTGATTTGGCACAGCTTCTCCAGCTCAGCCTCTCTTCCCCGTGCGGTCAATCTAATGTAGCATGCTTAATTAAGGCACGGCAAATTAGACCATTCTTTCCTCAGCCAATGGAACTATTTAATGAGCCGAGCTTCCTGCACTTACTTAACAAAGTTCAAAAAAGCATGGAGGGAGATGAGAACATGGGCTGAGAGGAACCACAGTTCTCCTTTGTCTGTCTGTCTGTCTGTCTGTCTGTCTGTCTGTCTGTCTGTCTGTGTCACACACACACACACACACACAAACACACGCACACACGTGTCATCCGATGTCTTCTTCTCTTGAATCTCCAGGAGCGGCGTCTTCACATGTATGTGGTGTACTGTCAGAACAAACCCAAGTCAGAGCACATTGTCTCTGAGTACATCGAGTCCTACTTTGAGGTGAGGACTTGACTTACCTTCACTTCATACTTTCTGTTTTTTCATTGAGACTCTTTCTTTCAGGCTCCTCTCACTGTGTTTCTCAGTGTTTCTTTCTCAATGTTCCCACTGTGTCTGACAGAGTTATTGCCTCTTTCATTGCCTGATAGGAACTCAGGCAGCAGTTGGGCCACAGACTGCAACTCAATGACCTGCTCATCAAACCTGTTCAGAGGATCATGAAGTATCAGCTACTGCTAAAGGTATCTTCTCTAATATGTGAAATATAACACAATAATATAACTTTCTTGATTAAACAGGTGTCTGGGTAGTGTCGAGGTAAAAGCAGTCACATACAACCGCGGAGACCCAGATTCAATTCCCAGCAGCAGTACTTCCGGCTTGGTCAGACGTTCCTACAGACACACATTGGTCGTGTCTGCGGGTGGGAAGCCGGTGGGGTCTGAGTATGAGTCCTGGTCGCTGCACTAGTGCCTCCTTGGAGGGGAGGGAGGGGAACTGGGGGGAATAGCGTGATCCTCCCACATGCTACGTCCTGCCGGTGAAACTCCTCACTGTCAGGTGAAAAGAAGTGGCTGGCGGAAGCATGTGCTAGTCTACAACTCTCCCCAGATCGGCAGAGGGGGTGGAGCAATGACTGGGTCAACAGGAAATTGGCAAAGTACAATTGGGGAGAAAATTAGAGAAAATTCAGAATTGTTTTTATATTAAAAAAAGAAAAAAAATCCTGCTTAAACCTGTACAACCATCTCTCTTCTATCTGGCATCCTCAGGACTTCCTGAAGTACTACAGCAAAGCTGGAAGGGGCGTCGATGAGCTTCAGGTGAGAGTTCTCCTTAAACATGATGGAATATATGGAATGTCGATAACATTTCATTTCACCTTTGTGTACCGAAGGCTTGGTGTTCTCACTCATATATCTTCATTCCTCCAACGTCTCCCATCAGAGGGCAGTGGAAGTGATGTGCTTTGTGCCTAAACGCTGTAACGATATGATGATGGTGGGCAGACTCCAAGGCTTTGAGGTGAGCCATGCATGATGACATCCTAGATGTTCAGTCATCCCAAAAACCAAAAGATGAGTGAAATGACAATAGCTCTCTGACCACACCAGGGGAAAATCACAGCTCAGGGGAAGCTGCTCCAGCAGGACACCTTCGCTGTCAGCGAGCAGGACAGCAGCTGCCTGTCCAGAGCCAGGGAGAGGCGGGTCTTCCTGTTTGAGCAGCTGGTCATCTTCAGTGAGCCCATCGACAAGAAGAAGGGCTTCGCCTTGCCAGGGTACACTTTTAAACACAGCATCAAGGTGCGAGGAACACTGCATTTTAATGCGTTTGTGTGTGTGTGTGTGTGTGTGTGTGTGTGCATTTTAGTGTCTGTCTAAAGGGTTAACACAACTCCTGTCTGCACTGCAGGTCAGTTGCCTAGGCGTGGAGGAGCAGCACTCTGAGGAGCAGCACTCTGAGGAGGAGCACTCCGAGGAGGACCCGTGCTGTCTGGTGCTGACATCTCGCCGGACGGACGGCAGCGTGATGCGCTTCGTCATGCAGGCGTCCTCCTCGGAGACGCGCCAGGCGTGGCTCAACGACGTGCTTCAGATCTTGGAGACGCAGAGGAACTTCCTGAACGGTACCACAGCCTAGAGAAGCAAGTGTTTCTACTGTTAAACTAAATTGGTGACTGTGGGTAAACTGGAAATTAGGTATAACTCTGCATCGCCCCGTCTCTCCCGTAGCCCTCCAATCCCCGATAGAGTACCAGCGCAGGGAGAGCAAGTCAAACAGCCTAGGCAGAGCCATGAAGTCTCCCGGTGCGTCACCCTCCGGCCTGCGACCTCACTCCTCGGCGTCCATCGACCGACATCACCTGCCCTGCCTGCACTCCTACAACGCCTCCCTGCCCTCTCTGCAGCTGCCCGGCCACGGCCAGGCCTCGCAGAAGGCTGGAAAGGTGAGTACCGCCCTGCACACTGCACACAACCCGTTCCCAACACAACGGACACAGAGCCCCTCTCCCAAATCCCAGGGAGAAAGTCTGACGTATTTCTATTTCAGATACATTTCTATCTCTTTCATGCCCCTCTCTGTCCGAAGGTTTCTAAACCCAGTTCCACGGCGCCCCGCCCGGCGCACCTCCCGCCGACCTCCCCTCAGCAGCTCGGTTTGTGTCCAGAGGCGAGACACTGCCGCGGGACGTCCAACGGCCTGCCCCCACGCAGCCAGCACAGCACGCAGGTACACCAGTCCTGCTATTCCAGTTCGACCAGTGCAGGTGTGTGAGATTCATCAGGCTTAGTTAGACAGTCTGTGATTTCAGGGCTTTACAGCTATACTGTACTCTAGCTACAGTACAAAGTAGCTATTTTACAGATCGGGTAGATCAGATAGGTAGAGAGGCATTATAACTCTGGTGTGGGGCCTGAGGTTGTTGCCACTATCACTGATAAGGAGGGGAAATGACTCTGGCAGCTCCCTCTGTTTGCCTCTGCGAGATATCCTGTTGTTGTTTCTGCATGGATTTACAAACGTGGTCAAGCTGATCTGGAGCCGCTGTCCACACCAGCAGAGGAGAGAGCCGTGCAGTGACCTGCTCTTTTATCTTATTTGCTCAGACTTCCACCAAGACGAGGAAATGGTTTTGATCACAGCGCTCTTATTAGACATGCTTATCTGGCCTGTTTCCACACAATGCCTCTTGTCCTCTTCTTCTCCTTCCTTGTGTTATTGCATCCTACATTGTTTCCATCCAGCAGTACAGTATGTGTAGATGGCTAGAAACAGCTTCTTGCCTTTCAGTCCATGGCGTTGCTGTTGCTCTCTCAAGATGCACTATTTCTGCAGATTTCACTATTTTCTTTCTTAAGGCCAAAAGCGAATAATCCGTGCGAATAAATTGCACGCAAGGGAAAAAAAATGAACCCATTTATCTTATGGGAGTATGCACACCAAATCAAACTTCGCTCTGCAGATTTTGGTTTTCTCCTGATTTGATAAAAGGGTTCTTTTTTCTTTCTTTTTTTTGCCGTACGATTTATTCACACAGATTATTCGCTTTTGGTCGGAAAATACCTTTCGAGGGAGTTTCGGATCAGCGTGATCTTTTTATGTTTTGGCCCCATACTCTTATCTCTGCAAATATACATGACTCAGTGCCTATGAGGTCAAAAGACTCAACTTTAAGCTTTAGTTTGAGTGTATGTCAGCCATATGAGATATGCACTTTCCATCTTTATTTCTTACATTTGAAGAACCGTCTCTGCATGGCAGTTTATTATCAGGGGAGGTCAAGTAGGAATGTGACTTAGTGCAGGTATGCAGCGCAGCAGTCACATCAACAGCACAATATGGAGCAAAACAGAAAACAATCTCTGTGTACTGTACATATATCTACTCATGCCACTGGACACATCTTCAGTGATGTTCCTGGAAGTGTCGGGTGTTTCGGGTCTTTCAACATCATACACCCTCCTCCAGGTGACCCAGCCGGGCCTGATCAGACCCCGGCTTGTGTCCAGTTGGCTAGCTACGATGACTCCATGGCTCTCCTCTTTTGAGCCACAGCCATCTTGCCGTATTGGTGGTACTACTGATGGATCTCCTCTTCCTCTCTCCCTCGATGCCAAAATGACTGAAGGAGAGGTCCGGAGGCCTGCAGATGTTCTTTTGGTTGGGTCTTGGCTGCTCCCCAGCTCTGACAAAGGCGATGGCCTGCTTGGAGGGTCGGGACCAATTCGCCCACACCACTCCTGCGCTGATGCTTCAGCGATGGTCTTCAGGACCTGATCATGTCTCCATCAGTACAGTACGTCCCTCTCCAAGTGCCTTTGTACAGCAGCTGAGGATGTGCTCCAAGGTTCCTCGCTTGGAACACAGTGGGCATGTTGGTGACTCTGCTATGCCCCATGTGTGCAGATTTGATGGACTTGGAAGCACATCGTACACTGCCTGAATGAGAAATGTGTTGCGGTGTGGCTTGGCTTTCCAAAGCTTGGCCCAGGTCACTTTGCTCTCGACCGCATTCTCCCATCTCGTCCAAAGCGCCCTGTTGTTTCATTCCCACCAACTTGCAGGCTCTGGTCTCCTCCACTGCTGCTCTCACCTCCTCCTGAACCAGGCTGCACCTTTCCTTCCCTCTGCTGGTGTTCATTTGGGGATTTGGAAAGGATCCTAGCTCTGTTCGGCCTCGTGTGACCACACCCACCAGCTCTCAAATTATAAAGTGCAAAGTAAAAATCATTTAAAGTAACATATAATGGGGGGAGGGGGGAGGATAGTGTCCATGGGATAATGTCCATGGGGGGACCATAGCCCGTTAAAGAGCCGGTTGTGCTCGGGGTGGCGTTATGTGGATGAGGGGGGAGCGACAAAGTCCTAGTGGGCTTTCAGGTCTTGTTGAAGAGGCGGAACGCAGTTGGGAAAGAAGCTGTTCCTGTGTCTGTTACTATTCCATGCCTTACCAACACGAGGGTCGCAGGTTTGTGCCCCTGTGTTACCTCCGGCTTGGTCGGGCACCCATACAGGCACGATTGGCTGTGTCTGCGGGTGGGATGCCAGATTGAAGGTATGTGTCCTGGTCGTTGCACTAGCGGCTCCTCTGGTCGGTCGGGGCGCCTGTTCGGGGCGGAAGGGAACTGGTGGGAATAGCGTGATCCTCCCCACGTGATACGTCCTGCCGGTGAAGCTCCCCGCTGTCAGGTGAAAAGAAGCGTCTGGCAACTGCGCATTTGTCAGAGGAAGCATGGTGCTAGTCTACGGCTCTGCCCAGATCAGCAGAGGGTGGAGCAGCGACCGGGGCAACAGAGGGAAATTGGCCAAGTACAAAAAATGGGAGGAAATCAGAAAGGAAAAAAATAGATTATGTTACTGCAAGACTGGCAGTAACATAATCTCGTGCCAGACATCAGTCTTCTGACATGGGGGAGGGCCCTGAAGATGATGCTCTGAAGTCTGGAGATGTCCTTGCGGCGAGCAGCAGCATGACAGATGGTGATGGAGGAGGTGAGCATGGACTCGACGGTGGAGGAGTAGAAAAGTGCCAACACTGCCTTTGGCACCTTGAACTGCCTCAGCCACTGAAGAAAGTACATCCTCTGTTGTGCCTTCTTGGTGAGAGCTTTGATGGTTGGCTACCATTTCAGGTCCTGGCTGATGATTGAACCCAGGAGGTGAAATGACGCCACACTGTTGACTGGGGACTCACCCAGGGTGATGGGAGAAGGTGGGGCTGAGTTCTTCCTGTAGTCCACAACCATGTCCACTGTCTTTTGAGCATTGAGCTCCAGGTGATTTTGACTGCACCAGGTCATCAGGTGGTCAATCTCCTTCCTGCACGCAGACTCGTCTCCATCAGAGATGAGCCCTATAAGGGTGGTGTCATCTGTGAATTTCAGGAGCTTGATGGACTGATGGCTGGAGGTGCAGCTGTTGGTGAGCAGGGAGAAGAAGTATTGAGAAAGGACGCTGCCCTGGGCAGCTCCGGTGCTGATGGTCCGGGAGTGAGTGACATGCTTCTCCACCCTTACGTGCTGCTTCCTCTTCATTAGGAAATCTGTGGAACAACTGCAAATGGAGTCGGACACGCCCAGCTGGGAGAGCTTCTCGTGCCGCAGGGCCGGGATGATCATGTCAAAGGCTGAGCTAAAGTCCACAAAAAGGGACCCTGACATAGGTTCCTTAACTTTAACTGAGGAACTCATTAAATGTGATCCTGACCAGCAAGAAAGCTCAAATTACCCCATGGATTTCATTTCCCCCCTTATTTTCTCAGAAGGGAAGGGATTTAATTTCAACCCGTCTCACTTTTTCACCCACTAGTGGCTTACAATTGAATCTCAATTTTTGCCAATGCACAGAATAATAAAGAACAGGTTTGGGCCAACCAGCCAAGTAATTTTGATTGTAGCATTTGTAATCAATACTCTTTTAGAAGTGGTGTGTGTCATCATTACATGAACAAGTCCAATCTCTGCCGCTCTGGTAATAAATGGGAATGTTCATTCTATCCTTTGAAGTTCAACATTTACATTTGTTTTTCTTTTTTTCTCCTTCTCAGGTTATGACTGACAGCTTCCATGGAACCACATGTAATGAGGGCGGGGCTTATGCAGCGCATCGGCCAAACAACGCGGATCAGCTGAGAGAATGAGCAGTAGTGACCTCACCTGCGATGACTAGGAGTGGGTCAGCTGAGAGAAAGCTTTGTTCTTTCAGTTGTTATTGCTACACAGACGTCACTATGCTCTCACCGTCTCTGTCTGTCTACACATGTGACCCTGAATTTCCTTTGAAACCTTTGTATACCACCTTAGTGCAGGCAAATCAGGATTCCAACCTTTGGTCTTGTTTGATAATATTGATTTGGTTGTATGTACAGTATGTGAGTGTGCGTGTGCGTGTGCATGTGCATATGTGTATATACCACATTATGCATGCCTGTCTAGAATTAGTGATAACATGCCTGTGATGATTAGACAAAATGTGTGGAAAATGTGTTTTTGAAGCGCCACGCACATCATTTTCTTACTTTTTTCAATTGAAAATTCCTTGATGGATATTTTTCTATTGTATACCACTTTTCATAAAGGGCCCACAATGAATTGGGGCAGCAAAGCCCTGTGCGCAGACGCAGTCGTATTCTGTGTCCTAAAATGACTTGATTTCCTTGAATTCACTCTCGACACCGGTTCCCACTTTGTCATGGTTGCTAATACTGATTCCAGCTGAACTATGGGATCTGAATCCGTACATGTTGTACCCTCTGAAATAGCAATGGCTATGTTTTCCCTTTGGGGGGAGGGGCTATTTTAACCCTGCCATTGTTAAAATGTTATCTGAACAAAACACATTTGCAAACCCACACAAAGCTCACATCATAATCCAAGTAGAAAGAGGGAAACGGGAACAAAGATAAAAAAAGAAGTGCTCATCTGTCACTGTCATCTTGAATGTAAATAATCTTCTATGGGATCATATCAATAAAACTGCATCTCTGACTTATGATGTCCTTGTGCACGCACAGAAATAAAGAGACATGCACACACTGTTCAAATATTGTTCATAATGTAAGGATTTCTCGAAGAAATTGTAAACATTTTAGAACATACTGTAAAACAATGCCTTGGGTATGTCCATGGGGAGTTTAGCGTATAAAGATAAATCGACGTGTGTATTTTTGAGAACATGAATGCTATAATAGCTAGTCGCCCAAATTCTGCAGTTACATTTTGTGGCACTGAGCCGGTTTAAAGGGTTAAAATCCCTTCAACCACCAGGCCTCAATGAGATACTCACCTATTTCCTGTAAATTAATGTATTTTCCATATCCCCCTTTTTGTTGTGACAAACTGTGTATATTCTAGCTCCATGTCAGATAATCTCCCATCACCACACTCCATTAACACCCACAATGGCCCATTAGGATATACATTAGGCTATATTGCCTCCACTGTCTCTATAGCTTTTCTATTCTGCAACATGTGGATTTTATCTGCTGAAGTCAGGTCTGTGTGGACTTCTCGTTTGGTTTGGTGTGGTTTATATTGACTCATAACAAGTTGATTGGAAATTGTACTAAATGTGATCAAGGACAGACATTTTGTTGACCTATAGCACCATCTAGTGCAGAGATTGGAAAACATCACCCTCATGACTGTGAATGAATTAATCACATCGTCAATTTGAATGTCCAGAATTGATCATTCTGAAAGTTTTTCTATATATGGATATTTATATTTGAAGACTTAATTAGACAGAATAAGAGTTGAGCAATTCGTATTGAACAGTGGGTTTACAGTGGCCAGTGATCCTGGGTTCAAGCTCTTGGAATTAAGCAGGGCACTGGTTCCCACCCCTGGGTGCTGACCTGCAGCTGTCTGACCCGACAGCAAGTCAAAAGATACATTTTCTTTTAGGAATCAATAAAGTAGCTTATAGTTTGCATTGTCCCAGTGCCTGAAGACAGGGCGGCCCAATATAATCCTCAGTGATTATAGGGCGGTGGCACTGGCATAGCACATAGGGAACACTGTCAAAAGGCTGGTTAGGCTTGGATACCTTTCAATTTGAATTCCAGGCCCAAGCAACATGGGTGTGGTGGCCTTAGGGATCTCAGGGCATCACGGCCAGTGGGAGGGGCAACAGAGTGTAATTCCCACCCTGGGAGGGCAGGCACTCTTCTGTCACATTCACAGCATATAGAGGTGGTGAAAATAAACATGCGCAGACTGACTGGTTGAATACTTGATACTGACACTACAAAGTTACACTCATCCAAAAGTGATTTTGGGATCTACCGGTAAGCAACTCCCACCCTGAGATCTACCAGTAAATCCCAGTCGACTGGTTGGTTTAGCCTGGTAAACCAGCCAGTCACGTCAACTCAGATTTCGCCACTGCTGTAAATTAATTCACATATTTGTTAATTCATATTTTTCATAGTCTTCCCAAACAAATCTGATATTGCATAAGGTTATGGTTAGATATTTCATACATTTCCCTTAATATTATGTTATGCTGCTTTCCACATATACTGGTAGGCTATATTTTGAATTCATTCTTTTTTCTCTGTCTCAATAAGTTCTACTAATACATACCCTCATAATGATGCCATCTGTATTTGCTATTCTTTGTTGTATCGTTTCACTATTTTCTGCCGCACAACAACCACATGGAGATCGTTCGTTTCACTTGTATGTTCACCTCTCTTACCTTATAAGATAATATGAGGTCTCATACTTATGGAGTTATGGCCTTTTTCGTTTGTTTCTGAAAACAAATCACATCACCCCTTTCACAATTTAACTGCATTCAGTGACAGATAATGTTCTGAGAGGGTGTGTGTGTGTGTGTGCGTGTGTGTGTGTGTGTGTGTGTGTGTGTGTGTGTGTGTGTGTGTGTGTGTGTGTGTGTGTGTGTGTGCGTGTGTGTTTGTGTGTGTGCCACACCCCACCTAAGATATGACACTCTCAGTGGGGTGAACATGTATTTCAAAATGAACAAAAATCCAGTCATCATGAGTTAGCTTCTCGCTCTGTTGCCATGGTTGAACTACACTACAACGCTGATAATAATAGTAGCCTAATACCGTACTTGCTATTCTTTTCAATTTTGAATTTCCCAACAATGTTTATCACAATAATCTCCCCATCCTAAAGTGCAGCTCCATGGGTCATAATTCAAATGACTTAGATGCGGGAAATCAATTCAATGCGTCACATAAAAACCACCATTTACTGGCCTGTAGATGCATCACATAAAAACCATTTGCTGGCCTGTCCATTGATCCACTGATGCACTGCACTCAGCAAATAGCAGGGGGATAGAAAGGCTGCTGCTGTTGAGTGTCAGGTTGCAAAATGAACATTAGCCACAACAGAACAATAATAGAATCATTGTAAAAAGATGCTCAGTAATCGCAGAAATGTGTTGTTATGATGCCAGTGCCAACTAGTGCATCTGATGCTTTTTAAGACAGGAAAGACGACAGCAGATTCACTTCATAGACATCACTCTGCAAACCTGAAGTCAACAAATGAATACATGTGAAGGAGCGTGGCGGAAAGATGCATTTATGTTTGAGGCATTTTGCTGATACTCTTATGGCAGTCGGACAGCGTCAAGCTTAGCACAGATATTTTTGAAATACAATATTGTTTTGTTTTTTCTCACAGATATTTTAATATGTCAAAAGTTGAAATTCAAAAGATTATGAACGCAGCAGGTGGTGAAGACAGGTTCAGTGAGATCAAAGATGTATGAGTGATTGTTGGGTGAAGCAGGCAAGATAAATGTTTTTATCAATGTTAGAACACTGTATGTTGTTGTTGTTTTTTTAGCTCAACTATAGATCCGTTCTACTATTAGATCCGTGGGTAGTTACAAATCCTAACATGAGACAAAATTTAGAACGCACAATAGCACAAATGTGGTTTCATTGACAGACTTCAGAAATTAAGAGTTGTATCTCATCTCAAGTTAGGGTTCGGCCCTCATCCACAAAGCTAACATTCCATTTTGGTGAAGAGAAACAAAAGGTCATAGACAGAAACATCTAACAAAATAGTTTCAAAATATTCCTCTCAAGATTTAAAAAGGAACAAAATAATTTCAGTAACAATTTCAGTTGTTGAATCTCTGGCACCTTGTTGCTAATCACAAATGACTGTTAAAAACTGATTTGTAGTTTGACTTAAGAAACAATAATGTGACACAAGGGTGCCATCTAAAGGCCATGGTATAAAACAACAGCATAATCACTTCTTCAGGCATGAGTGTGTCATCGCCTTGAACCATTTTGTGAAGAGACTCCAGGGATATCTCATTCACTTGATTTAATTGTTCATCTGATCCAGTGGCAGGAACTCTCGTATAAAACGTGATTTTCCCGCCTTGGTGCCGAACAATCTCAGGTTCTTGTCTAATTTCCGTCAAGTCATCAAATTGCCATTCATACCCATTTTTCGTTTCGTTTTCTGTTACGATGAGGAAATATATACATGCGCTTTGGTCAATGCAACTTTTCTGTGCAACATGTAGAAATGCACTCACTTTCAACGTCACTCACTGGCGTGCATGGACAGAAATGCACCTCTTTTCTTAGATGCGTGTTGAGGAAACTGGAGAGTGACAGACAGCAGGAGACAAGGACGAAAGCAAGGCTATTCCCACATCAGGAAATTCCATGTCTGACTTCACACGGACGGGATCCAAATGCAAACCACGGGATCCAAACGCAAACCACACACCAATGACACGAGGGATTCTGGGGAAGGGACAGCAAAACCGCACCGCAAATTAAAAAAGAGGTCAAAACACCTCCAGAACCACCAGCCAATCACGAGCCAGACCCATCCAGTGACAGAGCTTAGGTACCACACACGTAAAGTTTTGAATGTGTTCTTCATATGGCATTGGTAAAAAGGTCCCCACGCACTGTGTCTACAAGATTGTCACTCTGTGGGAAGTGTCCCTTGTCCTCGCTTCAGAGTGAGTCCTCATTTTCAGACTCTGTCGCTATTGCTTTCCCCAGCTCAGGCATTTTATATAGTGCAAGTTGAAGGACAGACGGCACGTGGGCCTCTGCTCGCTTCAGAATAGTACGAAAATGAAATGACTCTGATTCCTTTTCCAAAATGTCAGCGTGCAGTTTAGCTTCTTTCAATTCTCGGTCTCTATAATAGGATGACTCTGCAGCATCGAGCCAGATCAGATTGGAGAAACACTTTTTGGTCCTTTTTATTTTGTCATTTTTCTCTATTTTCCGTTTTACACTTCACTCTGGGAAAGAGCCTGAACTTTCATATCTGGCTTCCTGAAACGCATGTGAAGGACTGTTACTGTAGATCTCTGCACAGCTGTGTTGTCATATTTAGTGAGGACAGCATGAAGAGGCTAACGCTGCTCTAATGGCACAATGAGGATCTTGTCCAAAGGAGGCATAAAAAGTGTTTGTCTGAGATCTGATCTGGCGGGACACACTGGAGGAGAAGGTCTTTGGCAACTCAGGAGGAGCAGGAATCTTGAAGATGGAGAGCTGAGGTGGGAGGAGAGGAGGAGCAGCAGCAGGAATCTTGAAGGTGGAGAGCTGAGGTGGGAGGAGCAGGAATCTTGAAGGTGGAGAGCTGAGGTGGGAGGAGCAGGAATCTTGAAGATGGAGAGCTGTGGTGGGAGGAGCTAATTATGAGTCAAACACTGAAATCGGTTCTTGAAGAACAGGAGGCCATTTTTAGTATGCGTGGCATCAGAGGAGGCCGATGGGTAGCGGAACTTGGCATAAGTCTTGTCGCTCTCTGATTGGCTGATCCAGGGAAGCTTGATCTTGGTTGCATGATTGACAATGACATCATCACAAGAGCCCACATGGAGAGAACCCAGGCCGTCGATGAAAAACTCTGTCGAGCAAAACAAAAACAAAACGACTCAGCCAAATACAGTAAAATTGCATTCGATCATGAAGATTCAGAAAACAAACACCTAAGGATATGATTTAATTTTCTATGCTTGATCCTCTCCACATTTAGTTGAAAGATTTTTTTTTGCCTATAGACGCTTTCAACTCAACAGCATAAACATTCTAAATTGCCCCTAGCTTACTTCCGTTTGCAGTGTTTGCTAGTACAATAACTGACAGGACATACGCTAAATCAGGTTCCAAACTGTTTCCTAGCAACACGATTAGGTGAAAACCGTCTATAGGCCTACTCACCCAGGTGGGCCACCCTGGCCAGGCGCGGGTCAAAGCCCACTTGCTGGACCTTATCAGTGCGAGCCAGAAAGAAGTTGATGACCCCGTCGGTCACAACGCAGTTGGGAAAGCCCTGGATGGCATGGTGAAATCCTCTCCTCATGTGTAAACAGTCACCTTCCTCTTCCCCGGGCTCGATGGATATGGTCTGCCTGTAGGTGGCAGTATACCCTGTTGCCTCCCGCACTGCACCACCCACCTGGACACACGCACGCACGCACACACACACACACACACACACACACACACACACACACACATACACGAAGCGCGCGCACACATGCACGCACACAGACTGTGTGAATCAAGGATTTCAGTAACTGACAGCAAAAACATCATGTCGGTTGCTACAAATCACTAAACTCTCCAAGGAGAACATTTGTCAAGGGATTAAAAGTAAAGTAGGGTTGATTTCCTGTTTCGATGTGATTCCGATACACAAGGTCCTGATTCAATTCGATTTCAAATTCGTTACAATACCAATTTAGCTTGGATATGAAAGAGATTCTCAAAGAACTAATGCTGTAAATTGTACAAGGAACCCTCTAACCTGGTGCATTATTAAAAAATAGTAATGTTTACAGATGTTTATGAGAGCTTGTTGTGCTAATAACCAAACAGTCTAACTTGGTTAAAGCTTCAAGCATCCACGGGAAAAGTCATTATATTAAAAGATCAATATTGGAATTTATGAATCGATATCAGTTCCCTCAAATGAATATCAATTTGTACCGGATTTTTTTTTTTAAACCAGCCGTAATTAAAAGTGTATTCTTCTGTGACTGTAACCTCACCAGATCAAGAGTGGTCCTTTCCAAAACATCCACAAGCTTCTCCAGCTTAGTGTTGGATGTGAAGATGAAGTCGTCATCCACCCACAGCACATACTTGGTGGTCACCTGGGAAACAGCCAGGTTTCGTCCGGCAAACCAGCCCTAGGACACATGAGACTGAAGTCAGCCATTTTACTTTCACTGAAGTATGCTTTTACTTACTGTAAGTATTGTATATCACTATTTTAAAGTACAAATATTAAAGTACAAATTTAATATTTGTACCAATGTTGTGGCTCTCCATAAGCAAAAAGGAATAGGACAGTCATAAACTAAACAAAAAATAATTGTGGAGCCATTCATCAATCAGTTTAAGAAGAGAAGAGTAATACGGCTTTGCTTTGTGCACAATTAAAGAAAATGTAGTTTGAACTTCTCATCTTTTAAGAAATACATGGAAAAGATCACATGATTGTTCTATTGGTAACTTTGACTCTAAATACATTTTAAAATAGATACCAGTAGTACCTTACTTCTACTTTAGTAAAGTATCAGCAAAGTAACAATACTTGTACTTGAGTGTGACATTGTAGTTCTCTTTACACAACTGGTATTATGTTTTTATGTTGCCATCTGTTTGGCTGCAAAGATACAACCGTGTCATGCACTTCCATACCTTTCCAAAAGGCATTATGTAATGTTCGATGTATGGCCCAGAGACCGTTTTGGGATTCTCACTGTCATCAGCGATGACTATGGTGACAGTAGGATAGTATCTCCTCACGCTGTCGATAAGGTATTGCAGCTTGTCGTAACGGAGGAACGTTTTCGTAGCTATGGTGACAAGGGCGCTGACATTGTACTCTGCAGAGAAAGGAGGTCAGAGAACAACACGTTAGCTTTTTATCAAATTGCAAAGTAACAGGTCTTGTATTTTCCTGTTCTGTTGTATTTATACCCAGTGACACTTTATTCATATTTCAAAAGGAGCAGGTGTATTGTTCTGTATACACATGCTGGCTTTGTAGTGTTTGTGTCATACCTCCATCGGGTCCTGTGTTGTAGAGTTTGGGGGTAACACCATGACGGATCTTGATAATGAAGTTCGCTTGATGCCCTTCTGTCTCAAACTGCACTACAAGACACACAAACACAAAAATACTTTCAATAACAGAAGGACTCCTAGCTGTTTGAATGGCTAAAACATTTATATTCTGTACCAGGGGTCTGAAATTAACACATGCCAGTGTTGGGCACTAAAGCATTACTCAGTAACGCGTTACTGTAATTGTATTACTTTCCCCAGTATAGTGTAAGGGATTACAATTTCCAAAACAGTAATTATATAACAGTTACTAATTCAAGTAACTTCAAGTTACTGCATTACTTTCTCCTGCACTGGCACAGTGCTAAAACGAGGTCTGGCTATGCGAGAATACTGCGTTGCCTGATTGTTGACTTCTCCTGTAAGGCTAATTATTGTTCCAATATAGTGGATTCAGTTCTAAAACGAGCTGACTAAAAAGATTGTAGGCTACGTCACTTTCTCGGAAGGGGGTGGGGGGGGTAGCGAAAGTAATATAGTAATGTAATGAGTAACATAACTAATTACTTTTGATGCCAAGTAATAATATAATGCTTGTAATTATAATATAATGCTTATAATATAATAAATAATACTTTTTAAAGGAGTAATAAGTAATAAGTAACTTATTACACCCGAATAACTTGCCCAACACTGAAATGCTGCAAAAAATAGTCTTTGGCAAATTAATCAGGAACTGGTTCACCTGTATTTGAAATCATGACATTCAAATGATAGTGTTTGGTCTTTAACTGGTCAACTTTGTCCCTGCTGAACACTCTATCTGACCATGAGTGCATCAAATCAATGCAAAACAATGGCTCTGTACCAGACTGTTGATTGGCTGCCTGTTATGCTTAAGATCTAAACTTGTCTTCTACCACCTTTTATTCCAATTTCTCTCTTGCTAGCATGTTTAACTAGCTTAACGTTAGTGGAAAAGTAACTTATTTCCATGTGGCACCGCCACGCATAGCAGCTGCAAGGCCAGTAAAAAGAAAACAAGACTAAGTCAAACCTAGTAGCCTACATGTATATATATGGCTGCTGCGGCCCAGCCAAAAATGAAGACTACAAGAAAAGAAAATCCATTATTTTAACGAAGTAAGTTTAAATTAAACCTATTCACAGAGCACCTGCTTCTGTACACACAATATCACTGAAAGCAGGCAGGGTGACATACCCAGATTTTTTTTTATTCAACAGTAAGAAATGGTGTAAAATATTCTTGGCAAGTACGTTTTTTCCAAAATTGCTTTTTCAAAGTAAATACTTATTTGGTGGGTGGAGTAAAAAGTGAATATTGGACACTGCTCTGCAGCCAAACTAGCAGCGATCGTGCTGACCTGTGTCTGCGGTGCTGGGGTGGAACAACGTGTTGGTGTAGGTGATGAACTGCAGCTGTCGGTTCAGGATGGCCAGCAGGCTGGCAGACAGGCTCATGTGCATCTCGCCATCTCCTTTGAGTTTCACCCCCTCTACCTCTGCTGCCACGTTCAGCGTTCCCAGCGTAGCAGTGAGGTTGACCTGCGACAGAAGGTAAGCAGCTCGCAGATGTAAAGGCATACTACAGAACATGACATATACAGCAGTATGGCTTGAAATGACAGTGTGAACTAACAATTCTGACACACTTTGTGACACACTTACTGAATAATGCTCTCTGGGAAGGTCTTGTAAGGCCAACCCTGAAAAAACATGACAACAGATTCAATTAGGTCTAGCCAGAGCCGTATAATAGAAGAGTTCCGACATCTCCATTCACTCCAATGGACCAGTTTTTTTCCAGGAAGTAGAAAGTGGAACTCTTGAGTAAAAAAAGCAGCACTGTTGAGTTGCAGCAAAATAGACAGTGTTGTACTTTGAAAGGGTTTTTCATCCCTTGAAATGAATCAAATTGTACATTATCGGCTTTATTTTAGCATGCAAAAGTAGCGCGAGACCCATTCCTGGCTGTTCATTGGCTAATGAGTCTCGCATTTTGGTCCTCCGCTGACGCCACTCTCTTACTAGAGGACACTAGGTCCAGCCACAAGGAGCTATTGAATCCATTTCCTGTCAGCTCATTTCAGTGAAACAGCAGCGAGCACTCTGTCACGACTGTTACTCAGGACGGCATCTCCTTCCTCTGTTTCTGCACAACATCCACTCTGTCACGACTGTTACTCAGGACGGCCTCTCCTTCCTCTGTTTCTGCACAACATCCACTCTGTCACGACTGTTACTCAGGACGGCCTCTCCTTCCTCTGTTTCTGCACAACATCCACTCTGTCACGACTGTTACTCAGGACGGCCTCTCCTTCCTCTGTTTCTGCACAACATCCACTCTGTCACGACTGTTACTCAGGACGGCCTCTCCTTCCTCTGTTTCTGTCACGACTGTTACTCAGGACGGCCTCTCCTTCCTCTGTTTCTGTCACGACTGTTACTCAGGACGGCCTCTCCTTCCTCTGTTTCTGTCACGACTGTTACTCAGGACGGCCTCTCCTTCCTCTGTTTCTGTCACGACTGTTACTCAGGACGGCCTCTCCTTCCTCTGTTTCTGTCACGACTGTTACTCAGGACGGCCTCTCCTTCCTCTGTTTCTGCACAACATCCACGTATTATTGCAGCAAAGCCTTTTTGTTGCAATTTATTTTAATTCCAACACACACTAATGACCGAGTGTTCAGAGTGGGTGATGATGTCATCAACAACTGTGCACAACTATCAAAAAAAAGGCGCAGGACCTATTCACCTTATGTAGCCCCGCCCACTTGACCGGTTTGTGTTATGACTTCCTGTTCAAAACGTTTTACCTGGTCAAACCAGAGATCGTCTCTCTGGACAAAGCTATAGTGACTCACTGGAAGTAAAGCAGGCTGCGGGGATAAGCTCTGCCACAGGAAGTGTAAACACAATCGGTTCTGATTGTGTTTACACTTCCTGTTAGTCTCTCGAGCCAGACTGTCTCTTCTACATAAGGTGAGATCCTGGAGGTTAGCATCGCCTGGTTCTTTCGTCTGGAAGTCAATGGGGTTTTTGTATGGGCGTTTTGCCTGAAATAAGGTCTGTGGTTAACAAAGGTTTATGAAACTGCCACCTTTGTGTTCAGCAAGATAATCTTCACAAAATGAACACCACTTTTTCAGATTTTCTGAAGCATTTTCTGGCAATCGCGATTTCTGGCGATCGCATTTATGCTTCAAAAAACCCATAACCAAACTGTGATTGGTTTAATTAAAGCGGTATAGTAATAATTAAGTAAATTTGATAGAGCCAGTCCCACATGTACTGTAGTTTGGTTAATTTGATTGTCTTAAGTTATATACGATTATGTTTTATACGATTAAGTTTTATATGAGGTTTTCTTTCTCCCCAAATACATTTATTAAGGCTGTTGTCCCATTGGTTAACAGCAAAGCTGTAATAGTAAAATATAGGACTGGAAATTAGCATAATAGGTTCCCTTTCAAAGAACGAGGCCAGCTGGGTCGTGCCTAGCCGCATGCACGCGCGTGCGCGCGCACACACACACACACACACACACACACACACACACACACACACACACACACACACACACACACACACACACACACACGCACACACACACATACATACACACACACACACACACACACACACACACACACACACTCCCCTTTCCCTCCTTACTTGAAAGAGACGGAAAGAGAGGGAGGGGGAGGAGGACTGTGAGAGAGATAACACAATAAAAGATAAAAAGATAAAAAGCAGAGACAGATGTGAGAGAGAGAGAGAGCGAGAGAGAGAGGGAGACAGATGGAGATAGAGAGAGAGGTGAAAGGAGAGAGAGGGAAACAACTTAAAGGTTGGCTTTACCGGTAATCAACGCACTTTGTATGATATATAATCTGGGAAATATAAGCACATGGGCAGTGTTTTACCTTCTCTCTCTGTTTATCTCACAGAGAAAAATGCTCCTGTCTGCAGAAACTCCGCCCTCACCAGCTGCAAGTCATAAGTATTTTCCTACAGAATATGGCTTTTTTTTTTTTTTTTACAATATTTCATGACTCACTGTTGAACAGACAGAGGTTCTCTCTGTGCTTCAAATTGAGTGGGAGAAACAGAGAGAGCGAGAGAGAGAGAGAGAGAGAGAGAGAGAGAGAGAGGGAAAGGAGAGAGAAGGAGAAGAAGGTAAGAGAAGGGAGAGGGACACAAACAACAAACACGCGCACGCACGCACCTACACCAGGGCACCAAGAAAATGCTTGCGCTCTCGTTGTGATTGATTTATATGGTTGGGTCTTTCCGCAGCAATCCAATTTCACAAATGACGATTTAATAAGATGTCCCTTGCTAAAAGATCCCTCACCCCAGAGCCGGTTCCAGAACAAGATGACTAGGGATGCACATGCATGGGCCGACCCGGGCGGCCGGCCGAAAATTTTACTAAAAATAATGCATTTTACCATAATTTCAGGTAGAATGATACCAGCCAAGCAAGAATATTTCAAGTGTTTCAAGTGCTTTACTGAAATATTTGGACCATATAATGATAATACAATGATCTCAACCTTAAAGGGTTACATATACTGTAGGTGCCAAAAAGCCATAAATTCACATCAAAGAACAAAGAAAAACAACAATTATAATTCAAGTTTAAACAGTAAGTGTGCAGCTGCAGCATTTTTTTTTTTTTTTTTTTTTACTTTTTAACTGAGCATGCAGACAATTAAGATAAGGGTGCAATGCGTGCTTTTGCACCCCTGTAAAACCGGGCCTGCCTCACCCTTCCCATCAGAAGTCCTACCTGGGATGAGGATGGTTTTGAGCGGCCGCACCTCCACCCCCTGTGTCGGATACTGTAAGGGATTGTTGGCCTCTGCAACTATGAGAACATCTGCAGGAGTCTGAGACCTGAGGGGAACATTCACATCAGAGAAGGTCAAGTCTAATAACTGTCTACAGAAAAACACAGTGTTCCTCTGGACCTCATTACTTTAAGTGATCTGGAGAGGATTTA
The DNA here is from genome assembly GCF_964638095.1 of Poromitra crassiceps. Classification (NCBI taxonomy): domain Eukaryota; kingdom Metazoa; phylum Chordata; class Actinopteri; order Beryciformes; family Melamphaidae; genus Poromitra; species Poromitra crassiceps. The sequence goes on from NC_139650.1 coordinate 1,082,827, forward strand.
GCGCGTTGTGTGTGAACGCCACCTTAAAAAGATCAATATCTCAAGACAGTAGTACATCATGCCGCCGAATAATGATTTCCAGATCACGTTTTAGGTGAGATTAGATTCCTTCCTTCATCACAACATCCTAATTCTCACAGTGATCCGATATTCTCCGTTTCATGCTGTTGCTCACTCACCTCATCTGGAAGCTCTGGTACTCCTTGGCGCGTCTCCTCTTCATTTCCTCCAGCTCGCCGGCCTCGAAGGCGGTGTGCAGGGGGTGGGCCGACACCCGTGGGAATAAGAGTTGGGCGAAGGGCAGGTTGACGCCCCCGCTCTCGCCCTCGCACACGCACCCATTACGCGCCAACAGACTGGAGGAATCATCACAGACACACAAGCAATTGTGTCAGACAGTTTTAGTTCGGAGCTGTTGTTGTGGCGAGTCGGCTTCATGCATGGTACAATATTGCTTGGTCTATATATAGCATGGTACATATTGCTTGGTCTATATATAGCATGGTACAATATTGCTTGGCCTATATATATTACTGCTGTTTGTTACAGTGTTGTAGTCGAGTCGAGTCAGGACACATTCTCAGGACTTGTGACTCGACTTGGACTTGAGCACTGATGACTTGGACTTGGACGGAAGTTGGAGACGAGGACTCTGACTTGTTAATTGATAGAGAGAGACTGTTGTTTTTGTTAGTTTTTTTGTCATAGGCCCTCATAATTTGGCATAATATTGATCGCTATATTGATACTGTGACATTATTCAATTTCATGCAAGGGCAGACGTGTGGATTCACACTCATGTTCATTAACTCGGACTCAGACTTGGACTCCGGTAATGGGGACTCGACTCGGACTCTCCTTTGGTGACTCGAACACACTGGAGCACACGGTCAATTTAAGCAATTTAATGGGTACAATCAGATTAACCTTTTCGACACTACAAGTGTCTTCCTCAGAGTCAAACAGAGGCATGGTATATAGATCAGTGGTTCTATTCTATTCTACAATTTTCAGAATTTAGCCTAACTTTGTTACATCATTTAGCCTCCTCCGCAACAAGCTAGCATGGCATGTTGGTACCAATGGATGCTTTAGGTCTTCTAGTTTCATATGGTACCAGTATCTTCACTCTGGCTTTGGCCCGCTACAGCCTCTGAAAGACAGTAATGTTGGCCACGGACGCCAGCATCCTCAATGAGTGGACATTTTTTTTCTCATGCAAACAGCCCCGTGACCCACTTTTGGGTCCCGACCCACCAGTTGAGAAACACTGGTATAGATGACCGGTTTAAATACTCTCGTCTCCCACTGGTTTGTTAACGCTCACCTTGCCACACCCTCCCTCACGTGATAGGGGATGTTGCCTAACCGGTGGTCTGGTTCTGGGAGCCTCTCCTCTAGATGCCTCTCTATTACGGGCCCTGAGTGCTGCCACACATCCACGGTGTTGTAGGCCCGGGTGGGCCAGGAATGGAGGAGGGCCAATACCAGCACCACTGACACCAAGATGGCTAGCAACAACGTCTTCCTCAGGGAGCGCATCCTAAAACCTGCAAGGAAGACATGAGACCATTAGCACAGTGCTCGAGTGACATCACTGATGACATCACTCACTGTCATGTGTTCTTTAGGTGCTCTTGGTATAAATATTGGGAAATCAAATTAGATGCATTCATCTAATGGTGTCTATGTTGCTCTGTATTTCTGATCCGAAGTTTCACTCTCCAATATTATCGCCCCACCTACAGTAGCCTATAGACCTATATAGATATATATACATCCCCCCCCCCCCACATTCATATCCCCATTTGTAATTTGTTTGATGTCATATTTGTGTCATTGTTATTGCTATTATTATTATTCAAAATGGCTGCTAATGACATCACTGTAGAGGAGGGTATATAAACCTCCCATTTTTCAGTGTTCTGCTTGACTCTGAGGAAGACAGACTTGTCTGTCGAAACGTCAGTCAGCCCCTTCTATTAAAACGTGCAGACGGAAAAGAGTGCTCCGGTGTCTTTACTTCGGTTAGTCTGTGTGAAGTGCCCAGGTAAAACATTACTTTAGAGGGAGGTACGGTGGTGCAGTGGTAAGCACTATCGCCTTACAGCTCGAAGGTCGTGGGTTCGATTCCCACCTGGGGACGAGGTGAACGCTGAAGGAATGCGTGCCCGTCCGCATGTCCTCGAGTGCCCACCGCCCGGGTGGGGTTGGCAAAATGGCCTTTCTGTGTGGAGTTTGCATGTTCTCCCCGTGCCTCCCGGGGGTTTCCTTCATATAGGAACCCCCTTCACAAAAACATGCAATATCCTGGTTGCTAATGTGGTTCCTCCTCTGATCGTTAAGGGCGCCTGTTCAGAGGGAGGGGAACTGGTTGGAATAGCGTGAACCTCCCATGTGCTATGTCCTACCGGTGAAGCTTCCTCTGTCAGGTGAAAAGAAGCGGCTGGCTGACTGCCCATGTCTCGGAGGAAGCATGGAGCCAGTCTGGGCTCTCCCCAGATCGGCAGAGGATGGAGTAGCAACCAGAATTGAGAAATCAAATGAGCACTAATGGGGGATAAAATGGGATAAAAAATTGGGAAAAAAATATTTAAAACAAAAACAAAAAAAAACATTACTTTAGCCTATAGACCGTTTCAACTTGACAACATAAACATTCTAAATGTACCCAGTTTACTTCCTGTTGAACTTGCTAAAACACAGAGATGGGAAAAGTACACACATTCTTTACTTAAGTAGAAGTACAGTTACTTGTGTAAAAAAAAAGACTGGGAAAAGTAGAAGTACTGATTCAACTTGTTTACTCAAGTAAAATTAAAAAAGCACAGGCTCTGAAATGTAATCAAGTATAAAAGTAATTATAGCTGCTGCGCAGCAATGGGTCGTGGCCGGGCACTGACAGAGATGCTCACATTTTTTGCAAGTCCAAGTCATGAAATTCTGAAGACAAAAACCCATACAGTCCCAAGTCTGTCTAACTTGCCACAGGTGATTGATAAGAACCACGGAGATGTCTTTCAAGCTTTATTGGAGTATCACAGGCTTGGTGTATGTGCTTGGCTGAGGAGCCAATGATACTTCCCATCTCTGCTAATACAATAGCTGACTAGGTTCCAAACTGTTCCCTAGCAACAGTGAAAGTGTCTAAAGAAAGGTGGCTCAGTGTCATAAGGTGGGTCCATTTGGGGGTCCTTCACACGAGAATGTTGGAGACCCCTGGTTTTATGTCACATTGTAAAAGGTCTATCCAAGTCACAATGACAACAAAACAACCATCATTCGTCAGACTAGTAGAAGAATGGCATTTCAGCTAGTCTGGCCAAATTATTACAAGCCCCGTATTAACATATTAAAAGTGTAACATTTGAAGTTTAAAAATTTAGCATTGGGAAACAAGAAACAAAGTCCACGTGCTAAAGTTCCTCTCCACTTCTCTCATCTCATCTCCTCTGTTCCTCCCTACCTTTAACTCCTCTCTTTTTGTTTTCGACATCCCTCTTCATGTCCCTGCTACTTTGAACCAAGATGTTCCAACTTCCAGAAGCTTTTCAGAACAAATCCAGCCCACTGCCCTGTCTCTTTGAAAAGCACAAACTCTATTTTCCTACCAACAGATTTCGGATGATTTCTTAGTCCGCGACGGTGGTGGTGATGATGGTGATGGTGATGGTGATGTGTGTGTGCCAAAATCACAAATCAATTGTTGTATAGGCCTAGTTCCTTTGTCGGTAAGCAGAGAAGTTTATTTTATGAGAAAAGGTGTGGTCTCCACTGAAGCTACAGAACAGCGACAGCGTTCTGATAGGCTGAAAAAGCCTTCTTATTTTTTAAGGGTGAACTGCAGAGACAGCATGCGCAGGCCACTGTTGGAGAATCACTGTTCTTTCTGTTACACCTTAACTAAATGTTGAATAGTGGCATTTATATGTACATTTGTGATTTTACAATATCTTAGTCTCTTTCTCCGAGATACTTCTCCAACTTGTGGTCTTTTATTTACAGCCACGCACGCACGCATGTTTAAAAAGTATTTAGCAGAAAATATACCCAACTGCCTCTATCCAGTCAATGAAAGGACATCCTCTGTAGGCACCTGCATCTCCAAAAACCGTGTAGATACTGAACAGGTATGTGTGAATGTTTTCTCCATCTGAAAACAGCAACAAATAAGGAGAGTAGACAAACAACAAAATCAGTCATTTGAAAAAGTGAAACAGATGGGGGGCGGGGATGACAGACCAATTGAAGTAACAGTTTGATCTGCCATGATAACGGCAGGCACACTGCAATAAAACCATCTTCATGCATACATCTGCTGGCGTGGCCCCCAAGGGAAATCCTGGCATGACCATCCTAGCTTTAGTGTGGTCAATTAGAAGAAATCAATAAGACCAGCCATCCAGCCACCCATCAGCTCTGCTTTGGCCGCCAGCACTTACACATCACTGAGAGGAAAGCTTTCTCAGAGTGCTCCCTTTACAAGCTCTTCCCTGTGCCATTGTGATCTATATAGTATATTAGAAACGGACGTATTATTTACCAAACAGTGTATTCATAGAAGGTGCACAACCAGCCCGTTCAGTAACGTTCTTCACAGGGCTAGTGGACACAGGAGAGAGAAAGGAAGATTTGGTCCTCACAGCAGCACACAGCATGTGGCCCCATCTCTGGACAAAGTAAGATAAGATCAGATCAGATCAGATCAGATCAGATAAGATCAGATCAGATCAGATCAGATCAGATCAGATCAGATCAGATAAGATAAGATGAAACTTGAATACTCCTCATAATCGTATAGCCACCCAAACCGTTGCACTGTTCATGCCTGTAGCCTACTAACATTTCCAAATTCTTACAATGTTCTTACAGCATGAAGTCTGCATGGATTACAGTTACACACACTACAGGAAAAACAGAAGAGGTATTGTCTAAAATCACATTGCAATTATATCATTTCCGTCCCTTACAGATGCCTGAAGCTGATACAGTAGGTTACGTCAGGGCATGGTGTGTAGGCTATGTAGCTATGCCTTATTGAGCTTGTATGAGAATAGGGAGATGTAGGCTAGTTGTACATCATAGATAGTCCTAAAATGAAGAGTAGGCCTAAAACATGCGTTTGCAATGTGTGATGGTACAAAATTAAGACTCCATCTCTAGACCTGCTGGCCATTAAGCATAGTCCATCACATCAGCAACTGCGTGCAATATTGACTGTGCTCAGTCACTGTGTAGACTATAGCCTTGAATCCACCTAAAGCTGAGGCTGGGGGGGAGGACGGCATAGCATCCCCTGAAAAGCCCACCGCGTCCGCATCCCGACCATAGATCCCGACATGATGATTTTGCTGCTTCCTCTGTAGGCTATCCATCCAAATTCTGGGCTAATTAAATCGCCACATAAATACGAGTCGAGTCATTCTCCATCACCAACTCCACCACCCAGTATCCATAGAATAAAGTCAAAGTCAATCATTTGTGCAACAATCCAGGCCAGCGAACACAATGCCAGGTAGCAAATGAAATATTAATCATGAATTATTCAATTCAACCGCTAGACAGGCCTGTTAGTATAGTGGTGATGAATAAGATTGCAAAAAATGCTATCATGCGCCTTTCAATTACATTTATTGCCGCATATGAAATGTTGAAACAAATCGCTCACAAAACTAGCTAATGCCTTAAGACCAATATCGATAACCAATTAGCCTAATTAGCCCGTTATAACAGGAGCATAGGCCTACTATTTTCTGCAGGCTTACCTGAGGTTAAATCGTCTATGGTTCATCTAATGTTCAAAATAGTGTCAGAAATGACGTAGGCTACTAAAGATATCCATCCCGGGCTAGGCCCATACAGGCAAACGGAAAAAGCTCTCCTCAAATGAAAGACATAGCCTATTATGCTTTTTCACCTACCGTTTCCACGAGGTCCCCTCTCTTGAAATGTGTTCATCAACGTGATCTTGCAAAATGCAATTTAATTTTCAGAAATGCAAAGGCACCACATCACTGTAAGCTAATTCCGATGGTTGGACGCTCCCCCTGGGTGCAGTAGCCTATAGTGTTGTGAGCGCAACGCGCCTGGCATGCCCGCGGTTAATCAGAGAGCTGCATCGACTCACGGCCACATACACACACAGTGAAGCGGAGAAGCAACACACAGCATCACCTCGTCATCAGTCTACCTACATTGGTAGGCCTATTTATTACATTCCAACGACAGCCATATTTTACACATAGCTAGAGCGTGTGTGTGTGTGTGTGTGTGTGTGTGTGTGTGTGTGTGTGCGGGGAGTATCGTGGGTGTGGGCGTTTGGCTGTGCATGTGGTGCGCGTATGTGGTATGTATGCCCGTGTGCACGTGTCTCCAAATATCCAACCGCATTAATTCATCAAACTGACTAAAATGCAGTTTCATGTGTAGTCTACATAGCCTACCTATTTTATCTATACAGGCCATGGTACACACATACAGTAGGCCTACATATTATTATTATTATTATTATTATTATTATTATTATTGTTGTTGATGTTGTTGTTTTTGTTATTATTATTATTATATTATTATTATCATCATCATCATCATCAGCATCATCATTATTATTATTATTATTATTATTATTATTATTATTATTATTATTATTATTATTATTATTATTATTATTATTATTATTATTATTATTATCATCATAGGCTACATAAACCTGAGGAAGCTATGATTTTGGCCAAATTGCCTTGCGACACGCCTCATATACCTAGCCAATGGAAGGTGAGTTTCTGTCTCAAAATATTAGTTTATTTTATGTCACGACAAACGTTCACAACCGAGACGGGCGTAGTTTAATGAGATGGAGGCCTGACAAGGACAGAAGCTCCGTGCACTTATTCTGTAGCAGTGTAGTAAACGAACACACCCAGAACAAGAAAACAAAGTGCAATTGATTGACAGGTTAATGAGCCTATGAGAAGAACGTTCTGCTTACGTTGCCCAATCAGCATTCACCATGTCAGGACAGGCGTTTTCTCACCCCCTGTCTGTCAGTGTCAGGCAAATGGGGATGTGAGAGAAACCATGGCTGCTGCTTCCTTAGTTAGGTGGCTAAAGAGATTGTATGTTTTCTTATTCATATGTCCCCTCTGTGTCCCAGCTTTCTTGAATTTAGAGGAGCTGAATGAGATGAAATATGGGATTCAAATTCTTCCCGATCCCGTCATCCTGGGGCAGGTGAGGGTGTGCACGAGAGCTTGTTTTGCTAAAGCTAAAGCTAGCTAGGTAAGCTAGCTAACGTTATCGTTGGCAAGAGTAAGCTATAACTAGCTATTCTACGTGAACCTAGTTAACGTTAGCTAACGTAGAACATGTCTGTCTTAGTTAGCTAATGTATGCATTTACTAAAACATTATCAGCTTGCAAGATACGCGTTAGATACAGAAGTGTTGATAGAAGAGTGACAGCTGTCACAACACAACACAACTATCTCAACTGTAACGTTAATTATGTAACGTTAGAGACTATCAGTACAGTAGCAAGAAACGTTAGTTAATATGCTGTATACTTTCAGATACTGATGTTGTGCTAATGTGGAATTCACACACCCTGCCAATTTTCACGACATTTTTTTTCTATTGTAGACCAAGACCGAGGAGGTTATGATGGTGTCTAGCAAGTACAAGCAGCTGTATGAGTGTCGACTTCCAGCACAAGCTTTAAGGTTCCATCAAGATCCTGCTGCTGAGCCTGAATCGCAGGGCTATACTGGGCCTGCCATCCCAGAGCTGCTCACTCCTATGCACGGTGCCCCGTGCTTAGTGAAGGTTGGTCCCTCATTGCACATACTGTACATATGTGCCACGACCCCTGTATGTTGAAGTCAGTTTTGTGTAAATAGACTTTTTGTAAAATGTCCATTTAGCCAGGTTAGGGCTGACTGACATCACATGGTCTGTTTCTATAACACAGTGTCACTCTGATGCACTTGTACATTCACACATTGGAGCTTCTCAGTACAACCACAGTCTTCTAATGCTGGACACTGAGCAGCTCCACTGAGTAGAAGCTTGTTGTGTCAGATGCTGAGGCAGGGGAGGGTTACTCAAACACTCCCTCCACTTGGGTTATGGTATATATGTATGTGATGTATACAGTAAGATAAATGCCACATTTTCAGATACACTGAGCCAGGGATCCAAGAGCCAAGTCATTTTTTTTGCAAGTCCACATCAAGTATCAAGTCTTTCAGCTAGAGTCCAAGTCAAGTCTCTGAGGGGCAAGTGCAAGTCAAGTCTCAAGACTTTGTGCTAGACTCTAGCTGCTAGAGTCTAAGTCAAGTCTCAAGTTTCTGAGGGGCAAGTCAAGTCTCAAGTCTTTGTGCTAGACTCTAGCTAGAGTCTAAGTCAAGTCTCAAGTCTTTGAGGGGCAAGTCCAAGTCAAGTCTCAAGTCTTTGGTCACAAGTCCAAGTCAAGTCTCTTATGGAAGAGCGTTCTATCATCTGCTGGGTGCCATCCGGTCTGCTTAGATTCTAAACAGACCGGATTCTAAGCCTTAGAACACTGCATAGCTAAAACTAAGGAATTCGAAGCATGTACCGTACCTGGTAATATCCTAACCCCTTTATCTATTAGCATACACTAACAGCATTGATTAGTTGGCATTATTATTAGTAGACATTTCCTTAATGTTAATGCACCAAAATAAATAAAATAAAATAAAATAAAGATTGTTCACGAGTCCTAAATCTCAAGTCCGAGTGGAGTCGGAAGTCTTTTGAGGACAAGTCTCAAGACATTGTGTGTGTGTGTGGGGCTGTGACTTAAGTGTGACTTAAGTGTGACTTGAGTCCAAGTCCCCATCTCTGACCTGAGCTAAGTGCTAACAGAACCAAACTCCTGTCAGTATAAAATGATGTTTGAGACACATCAAAATGGTTGTGGAATGTTAGTTTATGTGTTTATGTGTAAGGTTGATACAACAGAGAGCATGTACTGTATGTATAAAAACAAGCAATGGCTCATGCCTGTGGCGGCCGTCCACAGGTCTTGAAGGGGAAGTGCAGGGCCTCAGAACTCGGTCAGTGTCAAAATGTTGTCTTTGTTTCTGATTTGCTCATAAGATAACTGTTTGATAGCCAGATCAGGAGATTGTGTGGCCTAAATGTATATTGTAGTAGGTACGTACTACGTACCGGCAACAGCTCTGTCTAACCTGACCGTTTTTGCCTGAAGGAAGTTGAGGGCTGCGTTCTTTGAATAAACAGCTCCACTCCAAGTTGAACTGTAGCATTACAGCAACAGGAAGTTGAAAGAATAATCACACAAGTCAATGCAGCTACTTCCTCGCTGCGTCTTTTAGACTCACAGATCAACAGTAGCAGGTGACAGGTGTGAGCCACATGTTGGTGTGAAAGAATAACCATACACAAAGCCAGTATATTAGTAGTATATTACATTTTCTTGTTCTTGACTATTGGACAAGTCTGCTCAAGAAAACCTCTTAATCATTTGCCACCATTTATGACATTGTTGATCAAATTAAACCAGTAGCCTAAATGAAAAATAAGATGCATCAGTGAATTGTATTGATTGTGTGTGTGTGTGTGTGTGTGTGTGTGTGTGTGTGTGTGTGTGTGTGTGTGTGTGTGTGTGTGTGTGCGTGCGTGCGCGCGCGCGCGCGTGTGCGTGCAATCTCTCCTTTCTGCAGACAAAGGACTGGTGGACATACGAGTTCTGTCCTGGACAGCATATCAGACAGTACCACCTTGAGGGTAAGAGCTGTCCTCCGTGTTGTCCTCTAAATTGTGCTTGACGGTCACTTTGGGAGATGAGCTTAAGACGTGTCCTCATTGTCTCCACAGACACGGATATCAAAGGGGACATTCTCTTCCTCGGACATTATGAGTCTGAGTTTGATTGGAGTAATGAAACGGCAAAGGTAAATGTATTCTGATACCTTCATTTTGCTTGCATTTGGTTTTACTAGTCTATAGTCGACACTTAACAAGCATTACAGCTTTCTTGTATACATTAAAGACAGCCAAAAAAAAGTGAACAGCGGGGCGTCTGGGTGTTGTAGCGGTAAAAGCACTCGCATACCACTGCACAGATCCTGGTTAAATTCCCGGCAGCGGTACTTCCGGCCTGGTCAGACGTTCTTCTTACAGATGCAATTGGCCGTGTCTGCAGGTGGGAATGTGGGTTATGTGTCCTGGTCTCTGCACTAGTGCCTCCTCTGGTCAGAAAACCGCCCAATCTGGCAACTAGAGCTGCCGAAAATAATCGATTCAGAGATGCATCGCGATGCTTAATAGGACGATTCTGAATCGATTAACAAATATCAAAAATCGATTATTTAAAAAAAAAAAAAAAAAAAAAAAAAACTTTTTTCTTTTTTTTTAATAATAAAATAAAATAGAATGTAAGTACATGCAGTTGTTTATTTTAATTATGGATCATAATACAATGCAATTCCAAATGCACTTTTATTTTAAAAGTAACCACACAGTGAGAAAAAAGAATGTGAGAAAAAATAAATCATGTATTGCGGAAAAAGTGATGCATCGATTTAAGATGCATCGTATAATCGAATCGAATCGAATCGTAGACTTGTATAATCGAATCGTATCGAATCGTGAGATCAGTGAAGATGCACAGCTCTACTGGCAACACTCCTGACAGTGACTGCACATATTACATTACATTACGTCATTTAGCAGACGCTTTTGTCCAAAGCGACTTACGATATCACAATTTGTCAACAGTACAGAAAACCACTATGCAACACAATCCATGACAGCTAAGATATTTTGATAGACGAGCACCATGTAGGAAGTAGTTTGAGAAGGAATAAGTAACATCAGTATTTTTTTATTTTTTTATTAAAAGATGTTAGTTCAAGAAGGGCCCAGGTGATGCACATGTGATGCTACACTAATATTCATCTCCTCCGGTCAGATGTGATATTTTGTTCTGGTGGAGTCTGTTTTTAAACGGTGTCAGATTGCATCTACAAACGCATGGCTTGTTTATAGTCAAGTGTTGATTGATGTTAGGAAAAACAGCGTGACTTCTGGATAGAATCAGCTCTTTTCCAAGAATCTCTCGAGACTCACCAGCTGTGATAGTAATAATGACCACGGCCTACAAATCACCCTGGAGGCCACAAAGATCAGAAATAGCAAATGTGTTCCTTTGGCTGATGCAGTATAAATTGTACAGGACATTTACATACAAATCAATTTAATTAAGCCGATCTTGTTCTGTTCTCCGTTTATTTCTCAGGCCTCCAAGCAGCACAGACTGAAGCGCTACCACAGTCAGACGTATGTAAACGGTTCCAAGTGTGACCTCGATGGAAATCCCAGAGAGACTGAAGTCAGGGTGAGATGGGATCTGGATTCCACATGTATTTACATGTCAATTCAAAATGGCCTTTCTTGTCTTCTCTGTCTTGTCTTGTTCTGATCAAAATAAAAAAGTGCAGCCAGTGCAAGTCTGCATGTTGCACCTGAGGATGGACCGAGATTAATTGACTCTGTAACGTTTGCAGTTTGTGTGTGAAGAAGGCTCCGGTGACTACATCGCCCGAGTGGACGAGCCTCAGTCGTGCCACTACGTGCTGACGGTCCACACCGGCCGCACCTGCCTGCACCCCTTCCTGCGGCCGCCCTCCACTGCCAAGCCCCAGGCCATTGTGTGCCAGCCAGCGCTCAGTGCCCAGCAGTACATGGACTATGTCAAGGCTCAAGTCTGTGAGTCAGCATGGCTGTTTGGAAGGGACACATGCTTAGTGTAATGCAACCATACCTCCCCTTACCTCTCCGCTCTCTCTCTCTCCACCCCTCTCTCTCTGTACCTCTCTTCTCTTTCTCTCTCCATCCCTCTCTCTCTGTACCTCTCCTCTCTCTCTCTTCATCCCTCTCTCTCTGTACCTCTCCTCTCTCTCTCTCTCCATCCCTCTCTCTCTGTACCTCTCTTCTCTTTCTCTCTCCATCCCTCTCTCTCTGTACCTCTCCTCTCTCTCTCTCTCTCCATCCCTCTGTGTACCTCTCCTCTCTCTCCACCTCTCCTCTCTTTCTCTCTCCATCCCTCTCTCTCTGTACCTCTCCTCTCTCTCTCTCCATCCCTCTCTCTCTGTACCTCTCTTCTCTTTCTCTCTCCATCCCTCTCTCTCTG
>NC_139650.1:1100000-1295000 GCF_964638095.1 Poromitra crassiceps
CGCTATAACTAGGGACTTGATATTTGTCCGGGATAGATACACACACGTACTCAAAGCTCAGCTTCACACAAATGGAAACCGAAAGAGAATCGATGTATCAGATTCACATTTTGAATTCCTTGAGGTAGTTGGTGGACGTTGCCTCTGCTGCCATTGATGTGCAGTATCTGTGTGGGTTGATTCACAGTGGGTTTATTTTCTTGTCACAGTACTCTGACAATCTATGACAATGACGATACACAGATGTAATGCATACATTTACATACAGGGAATGCTTTGGTATACTCTTAGCTCCTCCGTGCTGCTGCCCAGCAGAAGGCTTTTGAGGTGAACTGTGTTGTTTGTCCCTCTTTTGTCTCGTCACCTCCAGACCAAGCGGCTGACGACCATGTTAAGATCAAAATTACTAAGTATAAGACAGGCGGCAGCCCTGATGGGGAGGTCAAAGTTCAGGAGATGGGAGAAGGCGACCCCCAGTGGCAGCACATAAAGGACGTGGTTAAAGAGCAGCTAGAGAAAGCAGGACTGAAGGCCGAAGGTAGGAAGGGGATTGCCCAAAACACTCACGGCCTGTCTCTCTTCCATCTGTAAACTTAACTTCTCATCTTTGTCCAATGCATACAACAACTTTGTGACTCACATATGCAGTGCAGAAACCATATAGCAAAGCAAGAAGAGGGCAACGCAGGCCAACTGAGCAAAATATATGAAAACCCGCAAAGAATCAGAACAGCACATACTTTTATAGCCATTGCATACTGTATCTCAGATTTATTTTAGGAATGGATCGTTTAACACAGATCTAAACATTAAGACAATGTCAACTGGTGCCATCTTTAAGGTGAGCCGGGATTTGAAGGACGTTTTGAAGATAACAATGCGCTGTATTTCATAGCTTTCCTTTTTTCAAAGGTTTAGCAATCAGGAGAGCTAAGATTACAGCACCACCACCCCTTATGCTGAGGACATTCCAATATAAGCAATGCTGAGGACCCAGAAATAGATGAGCATTCCCCTTTAGCCAGTCTCTTCCCAATTAGTAGTTGGATATTTGACAGTGGACTTCACTTGAGGAGCCACTTACACATAGCTTAAAGAAATCCTTTAAAAAGGTGTGTCATCATTCATGTGTATTCTTTTCCTTTCTTTTCTTCTGCATTTGTTTCATCCCCACTGTGTTTGTACCTTTTCCTGGATTATTTCTGATTTTGACTTCTGCTACCTTTTTCTCAATTTGAGCCCCTTTGAAGTGCATGTGTCGAATCTGCTTGTCGCACTTCCCCTTGTGTCCCAGGTAAAATAGAAGTGAAGATCTTAACACGAAAGAATGCAGAGGAGGCAGATCAGTGGCTGACTGAAGAGGATACAAAGTCCTTCAGGGAACTCCTCATAAATCTACTGGTAAGGTGAAAAATAAGCGACTGTCTTGACAATCTGCGGGTGGGTGGAACTCCTCAGTTTATGATTTCAGTCATGCTAAGTTGCCCATATGAAATTGAATAAAAGACAATCTAGACAACGGGGAACAGTGCAGTAAGTTCAGCAATTTTATTTATATTTTTTTTTATATAACCTTTATTTATCCCAGGAGGACCATTGAGAGCAAGCCCTCTTTTTCAAGGATGCCCTGATTACAGCATTGTACAATAATACAATTCCAAAATTGCACTGCATAAAAAAACAATACAAATCACAGATGCAGACAAATAAAAGGGCTAGGAAAAGCAGGTGCAGTTCCTATGTAATGCATCTATGGAGACCAGTCGGTGCAGTTTGAGAGAGTCCTGAAGCTTGTTCCATCTCTCTGGAGCATAAAAGGGGAAAGCGGTCTTTCTCTAATGTGTGTTTGCGAACGTGTTTGATATCCTGTAGCTCTGAAACTTCAAAGCAAAGACAAATACAATGGAAGCTTTCCACACAAGGCCTTATACATAAATAAATAAAAGACAATGTTGATCTCTTTGAACGGCAAGAGAAGACCAACCCTTATCAAATACAATGATGAGTGTGAAACCCATGGCCAGTAATAAACAGCAGAGCACTATGAAATACTGCCTCAAGAGGCTTCAGCGTGGAAGGTGAATCATGCTTGTACAGTACATCACCATAATCAAAGACAGACATTATTGAGATTGCACAAAGGTCCCTTTTCCCTAGCCCCACCACGTGCCCTCCCACCACCCACTACCCCCACCCACCCCTCGAATCCCGACTCTCTATGACCTACCTTTCCTTAGGTTGATGCTAGAATGGATCGGCCGGCGGGACCTAACCTCACCTCTGACCCTAACCCCAACCAACCATCACTCCCCATGCCTAAACCCAACCAGTCATCACTCCTGATGTCCCTCCGGCTGATCCATTCTAGCATCGACCTTTTCCCTTGCCCAGCCTCCTTGTCCTGACCACAGCCTCTCCCACTACCCACATGGGTAACCCTAACCCTAACCCAAATGGGTTCTTCCTTGGCGCATGCTACACCCTTCTACCAAGTTTCATGAAAATCGGACCAGTAGTTTTTCCGTAAACCTGGTCACAGATAGACAGACAAACGGCACCGAAAACATAACCTCCTTGGCGGAGGTAATAAAATAATTTAGTTTAGCATGTTGTGTGTGTTTTTGTTTGTTTTGTTAATATCTTAGTTCTGATAGGATTGTGATGAAACTGTGTATCTTGTGGTCTGGAAATTGTGATTCAGCATTTATAAAATGCTGTGTGAAGTTGAAATTAAGTAGTAAAGAAGTTGTAAATGTTTTATTCTTGATTCGGATCCACATTAGCTTCCACAAAGTGGTCACTAGTGTTCCTGGTGTCCACACAAAATAAGAAGACAATTTAAAATCACATCGTATCAACAAGACAATTTCATATAGAAAATGAATTAAATGACTACACATAAAATAAAATAAGAGTAGTCTAACCTATATCGGAAACAAAAGCAAAATTGTCACGAGCACACGGCACTAAAAAATTAAAACAAACAAAAATATTACATCCAAAACATTAACAACACAATAACAGTTATTTCAGATTCATCAGTCTTTCTTTCAGTGACTTTTTGAAAGAAAATCTATTTTTGATCTGTCTGGTGTTAGTGGGAAGCATATTCCTGCCAGAAGAATCTCTAAAGAACCGTTTTGATTGTCCCAAAGGGGACACTAAATCACTTGTGGGAGATTTTCTTCTTCTTCTTTTTTTTTTTTAACCGTTGGCCTGTTAAAGCAAACAAATCTAATAAACTTAGTAGGAGGCTCAGAAAAAATGTGTCTGGTGTTCAACCTATTGTTTGTTTTTATCCCCCAGACTGGAGGCACAGAAGAGGTCTACAAGGAGCAAAAGAGACAGCAGGAATTGGAGAATAACTATAGGTTTGTGTGGGGAGAGTCACAGGAGGAGTCCCAGGGCTCCAGCACCTCGGACTCAGACGACGTGGACATCTGAGCTCTTTTGTGATTTGGAACTCCTGTGAAGACTCGTAGGCAGGGACATTGCAATTCAATTATTGCTATAGAGCTCAGCAGTCACGTGACTTTCCGTGACGTCTCCAGCCCCGGGAGTGAGTTGCCCATTCATTTTCTTCATAGACATTTTGAAAAATGCTTATATAACGAGCTTTAAGGCTGGAACCAAGCCAACCCGTGACCTAATCAATCGTGAGTGACCATAAATCATTTAACTTGGAGCAAAAACAAAAAATAACAACTGTCCGGAAAAAATAAAAAAAACTTTATTTCCCCCCGCCCCCGCTTGTTATTTTTGGTTTTTGCTCCAAGTGAAATGTTTTATTGTCACGATTCAGTAGGTCACGGGTTGGCTTGGTTCCAGCCTTAAAACTCCTTATATAAGTATTTTTTTGAAATGTCTATGGAGAAAATGAATGGGGAACTCTCTTCCGGGGCTGGAAACGTCGCGGAAAGTCACGTGACTGTTGCGCTCTATTCAACCTGGCAGATAATCTCAACTCACCTGTTGGTACATTCAGAAGATGTGTCAATGCCTCTTGAAGAGGCACCGGTTGTATGTTGCACGTCAGCTGTGCAGTTGAATGAAGTTATGCATCTTCCTCTCTTTAATGGGACTCAATTTTGATGGATAAAGCTGATTGGTGTCAAATATGTAGCTTTTTTTTTGCTAGAAATGCTTCAATGAGATGAATCTGTGTCGAGTTCTGAACAACACACAGTCACAGCTAAATTACGCCCTGCATTTGTCTTTTATGGTGCCATTCATAAGGAAGCAGTTACCTCTGTAAATGACACAATGGGTGAAATTCTATGTCAGTCAACAACATACTGTTTGTGAAGGGCGTTTCCTTTACTGCCTGATAGAAAAGTATGGCTGGCATTTCAAGATGTGAACAAATACTCATGACGACAACGGAGGGGTGTTCACACTTCAGTTCACACTGTTGTCCTTGTGAAGATTTTTTGATACATTGCATTTGTTTAGTGATTAAATGATCAGTAAACACAAATGTAGATTACATTAGTAATTGTACATTTAATACTGTGGCACTTTAGATCTTTTTTTTTTTTAAGAAAATGTTTCTCGAATCTGTTTCTCGAATCTTCGAATTTATGCGTTCATTCACTGAATGATTCCACTTGGGTTTCTTGCCTTGTGCACTGTAAAAGGGATTAAAGACCCCACAGAAAGGAGTAAAGGAAGGTTAATCTCTTAAGTGCAGAATTTTTTTCTTGTACCTGATAAGAATTTGCTGACACCTCCATACAGAGTGTGGGTGTGTGTGTGTGTGTGCAACATCATGGCAAAGAAAGCTACAAAGTCAATCAAATGCAGTATACCAAAACGGTGAATCCACACAAAACTTTTCTAAGGATCTTTCAGAGCTGTACTTCAAGGGCTGAATTTGTATAGTTTGTGAATAAGAGTAGCTCCTGGGATCGTCATCTGTACATAATTTTGCTTGAATGTGTTATTGACTTGGTTTGTTGTATATTAGCACAAATCTAGTGGGCGTTGGAGTCAATGGAGTGAAGATGTTACAGTTTGTCACAGAGCAATCTTGTATAGCAAACTTAATTTCAGACTGTGGGACCAAGCCATATGTGAACCTGCTGTAGTAAGACATCCATTCAGTCTTTCAGGCAGACATACAGTACAGTATGTTACTAAAACACAGTCCAAGAGGCTCAAGAAGTCGTGTGTAGGAATAGGCAGACTGAAGTAGCCTAGTAGGTTTGCTTGTTTACAGGAGAGCCAGCCAAACTGGTCTTCTCATTGTTTGTGGTTCGCTCCACCATAGAGTACCACAGGGATGATGTATTTTTGTAGGCTTACCCAGAAATTGCCGCCATGCTGGTTCGTAAGGGGAAAAGGCAAAGGGGATTTTGGTAAAAAAATGCATGAAATAAGGTCTGTGGTTAACAAAGGTTTATGAAACAGCGATGTTTGTGTTCAGCAAGACAATCTTCACAAACAAGGACCACTTTTATGACTTTTGAAGTGTTTTCTGAAAATCATGTTAAAGAAAACACACATTTATGCTTCAGAAGTCGTAAAAGTGGTCCCCGTTTGTGAAGATCATCATGCTTAACACAAACTTCGCTGTTTCATAAACTTTTGTTTATGAAATTGCTTTGTTTAACCGAAATCCCCATACTAAAATCCCATTGCCTTTTCCCCTTATGAACCAGCACGGTTGCTACTTCCTGACTCATTCCTGCAGTACTTTATTATAGGTGCTGTCTGAAGAAGTGGCAGGCCATCATCTGGCTTGAATTGACCACACCAACAATTGCTTTGAAAGCTTCGACCCATCCCTATGAGGAGTCAGAGCAGAGGTGCTGTACACACTTCTGTGTTCTGTGTGTCTTGCATTACACATTACTGATGGTTTGTAAATCACAGGGCTTTTACAAATCATGGCAACCTGGAGTCAGAAAAGACAAGTTGTGCCAGTGAATATTGTACTGTGTGCTTGGTTGCAGCTGTATAAGCAGGAACACAATATTGGCTTCACAGTCTGAAAAGTCATCAAGTCACTTTGAGCTGCCTTGTAATTGTAAGTATTTGAACGCTCTTTACTTGTTCATTTGAAATAATAAAAAAAATGCCATAGGATTCCTCACATTGCACTGTTTATTATACCTCTGTCGGCGATCGCCGTGGCCAGAGGCATGTTTTTAGGGTTGTCCATCCGATGCTCGTTAAACGCAATATCTCAAGAATGCCTTGACGGAATTTCTTCAAACTTGGCTCAAACATCCATTTGGAGTCGGGGATGTGAACTGATTAGATTTTGGTGGTCAAAATTCAAGGTCACTGACCTCACGACCATCGTGCTCGTTAACGCAATATCTCAGGGAGGCCTTGAAGGAATTTCTTCAAATTTGGCTCAAACGTCCATTTGGACTCAAGGTTGAACTGATTCGATTTTGGTGGTGAAAGGTCAAAGTTCAAGGTCACTGTGACCCCTAACCCTTTCCATCAAGAGGGGATTGGTAAAAGGGTCCAAAGCTAGGGATAGGAAGGTCGTAGAGTGGCTAGGGCGACGTGGGAGGGGCGGGCAGGGCTGGGGAAAGGGGCTGTAGCTAGGGATAAGAAGGTCATAGAGAGTCAGCATTCGAGGGGTGGTGTGGGGGATATGGGTGCTGGGAGGGGGTGTGATCAGTAAGGACATACCTAGAGGTAGGAAAGTCGTAGAGAGTCTGGGTTCGAGGGGTGGGTAGGGGGAGTGGCTCGGGGGATGTTCCATGTTGAAAATGATTAGCTGTGTTGTTGAGGTACCCCCAAACAGCCTAAAGTGCAATAAGGCTGAATCTCCACCCCACTGCGCCATGGGCTTCAAGGTGCTTGTATGAGTCTGGACAGACATGGATGTAGACTGCAAATTGTTGGAGGAGGCATACAACTGTGAGGCGGTATTTCTATTTTTTTTATGTTATAATAATATTCGGTTTGTCTTATTTGTAGCACTAGAAATCTTGTGCGCTATGTGGCTCGATTCTTAGAGTGGAGACTCTGGAGATGATGTGCCATGGCTGCAGTTATACGGGCTCGCAGACACAGCTCGCTCTCTGTGCATGCCTGCCCGGTCTTGCGCGCTGTGCGGGCTCGGATACGGCCTCGCCTGCACTATTGGCATGCGCAGCGCACAATTGCTCAACTGCGCATTTAGTTGTTCATGTGACATCACTAATGACATCACAAATGTTGAGCAATCGGCCCTTTGAGAAATTATAGTAGAGAAAGATTTATGACATCACTGATGTCACAATGACATCATCAACATCATGACAACATCATGGACATTGCCACACTCAGTGAGTGATCAACAGTTACTTCCCAAGCCTGGTAAACAAACGGCCACTACACTTTATGTCTAAATTAGTAAAGCTAAAATAAGTGTATTCCTGGTTTTGCTAAAGATGTTTTTGATGCCATAAAAGTGATGGAAATTAGCCTGTGCAAAGCATGTTTGCTCTCATTTGACAATGACTAATATGTCTTTTCTTTTGTACACTGTGCCTTTTAGCTCCATGATGATGGTGGCAGCCAGCCAGAAAGCAAGCAGGAAGTTACCCACATCAAGCTGCCACAGATCGCGAGAATACCGGTAATTAATAGGGTTTTCACCTTCAAATTAAAAGCTGAGAAATCTTACACCATGCTTGACACAGACACCTGTCTACAAGGCAGATTAAAGTAGCGGCCGGTGCCTGTATTTTGGTCTGTTGCAAATGTGGACCGGGACAGCATGTAAGATAAATAGCCTATTTTTGTGCCATTTTATTACTCAAAAACGTGGCAGCCTATGTTTACCTTTTATTTTGAAATCCATCGCTGGATGTATAATTTTTTAATCCTGGCTGGCTTGATGCTGAGGCAGACACCACCACCACCAGGCACTGCCTGGCAGATTGATAACTTCGGGGTAGTTTGTGCAGCGCTTAGGACAAATACTCCTGTTTTAAATCTACATTTTCGTTCAACCGCGGGGCTACTGGTAGTCAGATGCTATTTCAGCAGACAGCTTGGGATCTAGCTAACACGGTAGCATTCCCGCTAGTTAAATTAACTTAACGCGAATTTAAGCAGATCGCCAAGTTAGCTATGGAGTTAGCAGTGTCGATCACACGACCAGCCATCTAGCTAACGCCAGCTGGCCCAGGTACCAAGGCCAAGAAACAACGATGATCTGTGGCATCTGTAAGGTTACTTTGTATCTCACCAAACATTGTCTTTTCAGATAACGCTAGATAGATATCCTGTCAGTAGTCGTGTTTAGTAGGGTGGCCAGCTAACGTTAAGCTAACCTAACCTTACCATTATACTGTGAAATAGATAACGTTGTTGTCTGTAACGCCATGGTCACAGCTGGCACAGCCAACGTTATCAAACTGATACGGTTGCCTACAACAATGAAGTAGTACAGTAGCCGGATAAGCGCAATGGTAACAGCATCAAGGCTGGTGAGTAAACCACACCCAGTTTGGGGACGGGGAGTGACACTGTGCTAGCTGCTGACGCTGTCATAGCTCTCTCAGGCAGTCACAAGCCTCGCAGTCGCCAACGAAAGCAGTATTACAACTTCAAGTTGGTGACTCGGGCCTTTGGAAATGACACAACGAGTTACGTTATTTTCCTCCCTCTCTTCAACAGCACTCGCCAAGTTAAACGACTCATTTGCGAAACTTGGTCCAGCATGAAGGCCTTGGGATCCAGATTCTCCTTCTATGCCGGTTTCCTGGTGGGAACCTTCACACTTTACGTGTTCCTGCGGCAGGTGTGGTTTGAGAAGAGTTTCTCAGCTGGCCATCGCAGTGGTTTGGACAAGTCCCTGGACTACCACCATGAACCTGAGGAAGAGGGGGAGGTTTGGAAGAAGGAAAGGTCTGCACTGTTCAACCTCAAACACCCTCATCACGCAGGTATGTACACAGTACACACACACACACACACTGTATGGCAATTGTTGCATAAGTACACGTTTTTCAGCACACCACTACACAACAAACATAGTAAGATGTAACCTTGTAACTTGACATTAATGCATTCTTTTCTTGACTTCTTTAACCCTCATATTGTCCTCGGGTCAATTTGACCAGAAATGAAAAGTTTTTCCATCATAAATCTGGTTTTCTTAGTGGGCCGCACTATTGTGCTTTCCAGCAGATGAACACCACACACACACACACACACACACACACACACACACACACACACACACACACACACACACACACCTACACCTACACCTACACCTACACACACACACACACACACACACACACACACACACACACACACACACACACACACACACACACACACACACACACACACACCTACACAACAAAAAACAAGTCACTCTACAAAACTGCTTCCTGACACTCACAGCCCAACCCTGACACTCACAGCCCAACCCTGACACCACATGCCATAACATACCCAGTCATCACCATCGTCTTGAGACGTCTTAAGATGTCTTAGTGACCAAAACCAAGATGTCTTGAGACATTTTGTATGGTCAAGATGTCTCAAGACACCTTGAGACTTAAACTGAAGACATGCAGTCATGTCTTAAGACATGAAAGTGCACGTCTTGAGACATTAGAGATAGATTTTCTGTGTCTTGAAGACATTGAACATCTTAAGACACATTTTCTATGTCTTAAGACATGAAAGTGCACGTCTTGAGACATACGATTTTCCATGTCTTCAAGACTGAATATCTTAAGACATTTTCTATGTCTTAAGACATGAAAGTGCACGTCTTGAGACATACGATTTTCTGTGTCTTCAAGACTGAATATCTTAAGACATTTTCTATGTCTTAAGACATGAAAGTGCACGTCTTGAGACATACGATTTTCTGTGTCTTCAAGACTGAATATCTTAAGACATTTTCTATGTCTTAAGACATGAAAGTGCACGTCTTGAGACATACGATTTTCTGTGTCTTCAAGACTGAATATCTTAAGACATTTCCTGTGTCTTAAGACACTGCATATCTTAAGACATAACTTTGCCTTTTTTAAATTGGACTAATTTATATTGATATGTAACACATTCCAAATATATGCATACCATGACCCATAGGCCCTTTCCACAGCAACCATTTTGAGGTGGTAAAGTAGGAAGTAAAACAGGTGTAACCAATAACATTGATGAGGGCTACTGGCACTGGGACACTTGAATGGAATGGAACCATCATTAATGGTATGGTTACACCTGCTTTACCACCTCAAAATGGTTGTTGTGAAAAGGGTCTATTGCTGTTTGTTGTGTGTGTGTGTGTGTGTGTGTGTGTGTGTGTGTGTGTGTGTGTGTGTGTGTGTGTGTGTGTGTGTGTGTGTGTGTGTGTGTGTGTGTGTGTGTGTGTGTGTGTGTGTGTGTGTGTGTGTGTGTGTGTGTGTGTGTGTGTGTGTGTGTGTGTGTGTGTGTGTGTGTGTACGTGTGTGTGTGTGTGTGTGTGTGTGTGTGTGTGTGTGTGTGTGTGTGTGTGTGTGTGTGTGTGTGTGTGTGTGTGTGTGTGTTTGGTCTACTCAAGGTAGTTACAAGTTACAACAGCCTTTTGGAAGCATAGTTTGTACTGTGAAACTGCTACAATCCAGTAGGTGGCGGTAATGCAACTTTAATGTTGCCAACCGCCATGAAACTCCAAAGAAGAAGAATGCAGAAAGCTGTCTCGGCTGTGGTCTGAGCTCGCGCTGCACTCGTACCGGGTGGGCTGGTACACCATTGTAGATGGCAGAAGCAGCGTTGCCAGTGGATTTACTTCTACATAATATTATTATTTTCAAGATGAGTCAAGTGTCACCGAGCAGCTACATCTATCCATGGTAATGTAGGTAAGCTAACCAAACCATTATTCATGTTCTAGTGTGCCATTTCTGTGTTTCAATGGTCCGTTTAGCTGAATAAGCTAGGTTAGCACTGTACGCTAACGGCTAGCGATTGAGTGCTATTTAACAGTGACGTTTGTATGTTGAATGACATTTTGTAGTCATGAAGGTGGGTTGACTGCAACTGCATGCATTTTTGGTTTGGCAATATTTGTTTTGTGTTGTTAAGTTATTTTAACTTAAAACATAGTTTTATGGTTGTAACTTGTAAGTGTCTGTCAACAGTGTCTTAAGACACCAGCTACTATGTCTGCTGTCTGTTTGACAGCATTTTGTGCTGCAACTGAAAGTGATCAAATTGTATGAATTTATAAACTGATTTGGAGTGAAATTAATAATGCATCTCTACTAGTTTGTTCATCATATACATTACTAGGCGGTTATTATTATTATTATTATTACTGTTAGTGAGTTTCCTTTTTGTTGTTCTGAAGGAGGGGACCCCTACAAGCATGAGGGAGGCTGGCTCTGTGTTGCAGAGAAGAGGAAGCGGAGAGGAAAGATCACCACCACCCAACGCTGCGGTGGAGTGGCGCAGGCGCCCCTCTTTGTCAGCGGCCATCACTGTTCAGACTACTGTGCCCACCAGCCCCTGCCCCACCCCTTCCCCTCACCTGTCCCACCCACCCCCTCACCTGCACAATAACTTGATCCGCAAGTATGTATATTCTTATGCACTATGTTGCTGTTGACTATTAGGATTTGGATATGGAAGTCTTTTGTTTTAAGATAATCCACAGCTTCTGTGTGAAGGGTGTTGCAGCCAGTAGAGAGAAGAACCCCTTGCAGACTGTGAGGAATTTAAAGAGGGAGCAACGCTTTGTTTCCCACTTTTGGCAACCCAGACAACATGCTGGAATAGGGACTAAAATCAACTGGTACCAATGGCCAATAATGTGAAGCTGCTGAAAATAGGACAACTTCTCCAGATACTATAGCATGTAAGAACTGTACGTTCTCCACTCACACTCAATACAGTAGCTATTTTTTGTACTACAGAACAATGTACATTTATCTACAGAGTTGTATCTATGTAGGCTTTTTATATACATTTTTAATAATAAAATGCTGACATACTCATGACTACATTGTACATGTCTTGTTATTATTTTGTTATAATAATAATATAATGTACTAGTGTATATTTACTAACATTTAGATGTGTTGAAATGTGTTGCATATCCTTTTTTTGTTATCAATTATTTTCTCATAAGAAGAGAAGTGCAAGAATACATTAATAACATTTACAATATCAATTCAGTTCAAAGCACATTAGTAAATATATGGCATGAAAAACTAAGGGATTAAAAAGGGAAAAACAAAGCAATAATGTGATCTCAAGACATCTTGGGAGGTTGATATTTCCAAGACATCTTAAGACATCTCGAGACATCTTAAGACGCATGTCTATAGACACGTCTTATAGACATGTCTTCAATTTTCAAGACGTCTTAAGATGTCTTGAAAAATGTGTCTTAAGACATCTCAAGACATCTTGGGACGTTGATATTTCCAAGACATCTTAAGACATCTCGAGACATCTTAAGACGCATGTCTATAGACGCGTCTTATAGACATGTCTTCAATTTTCAAGACGTCTTAAGATGTCTTGAAAAATGTGTCTTAAGACACGTCTTAAGACATCTCAAGACATGGTGATGACTGGGTATGAAATGCAATGCATCTGCAAACAAGGCTAGGTCAGAACCTAGCATATGGCCAGCGCGCGATAAAGCGTTCACGAGCATCGACACGCAAATTGGACTGGACAAAGCCAGATATAGGGCCCGCTTGCGCTGGCCAAAAACACACCATTACGACCTGTCACTCATGCAAATGAACACACACACACATACACACACGTGTGCATTTGCGCACTGACACACAGACAGGGCGTTTTTCTATGTAATTCTATTACATTGAAAAGTGAATGTTTTGAAAAGATGAAATTAATTGTACTAATAGTTTGGAAAGAAGTGGGCTGAAAGGGTGTAACAGAGAATTGGGTGACTACATAGTTTATGCTTCATAAACAGTCAAACAAAACCGGGTAAATTTGGCCCGGGAGGACAACAGGAGCAACAGGACAATATGAGGGTTTTAATTGAATCCTTTAATTGACATCTATCAAATTCTTTCTTAGAGTCTTTGTTGATATAACAGCCATGTATTGAGTAGTTTCACTTTGTGACCTGCTGTGATGTGTAGAACAATGTAGCCTCATTTGTTGTTGTAGTTTTAACGGACACATTCCTTCGCCAGGCGAGGACAGCCGCATGGCAGATGAGCTGTACAAAAAGGTGCGCATTCTTTGCTGGGTCATGACTGGACCCAACAATCTGGAGAAGAAGGCTCGGCATGTGAAGTCCACATGGAGTCGACACTGCAACGTGGTGGTCTTCATGAGCTCCGTGGACGACCCCGACTTCCCCACTGTTGGCTTGGGCACCAAGGAGGGCCGGGACCAGCTCTACTGGAAGACGATCCGGGCGTACCATTATGCCTATGAGCATCATGGCCACGAGGCCGATTGGTTTCTCAAGGCTGATGACGACACCTACGTGATCGTGGACAACCTACGCTGGGTTCTGGCAAACCGCACGCCGGATGAGCCGGTGTACTTTGGCCGACGATTCAAGCCCTACACCAAGCAGGGCTACATGAGCGGGGGCGCGGGCTACGTGCTCAGTAAAGAGGCCCTGCGGAGGTTCGTAGAGGGTTTCAAAAACAAGGTGTGCACTCACACTACCTCGGTGGAAGACTTGGCAATGGGGCAGTGCATGGAGAAAGTCGGGGTGCAGGCAGGAGACTCGAGAGACACTGTACAGAGGGAGACGTTTCACCCCTTTGTCCCTGAGCAGCACCTCACTTCCAAGTTTCCTAAGAGCTTCTGGTACTGGAGCTACTGCTACTACCCCATCTCCGAGGCAAGTGCAGAAAGCTTTGTTAAAATTTCTGTTTATTCTGACTGCAATTGCCCGTTTAGTATAAAACACCCTCAGCATTGCTAACCTTTGCATGAATTAGGCTATATATGACAGAATTGTATTGGGTTAGCTTGACAAAATTAAATGACACCCTCGCAATACCTTATCTGTTTGATTTATTAGTAAATGTGAAACGGTGAAACCAGGTTTTCCCGAATTGCTTAACCCTTGTACCCTGCTGCCGCGGAATCCTCAAATTACTCCTGGTCCATCTGATGGACCTTAACGGGTAATCTGTACTAATTTATAAATATTAATTTAAATTTTTAAATTTTTGACTGTTTATAATTCATTGGTAACTTCTTCCCTAATACCTCATACCAACATTTCATACCTATTCGAATTTTAACCCCTCAAATGCCAGTGTACAGTAAGTACAGTAAAAAAAAAAAAAGTACATAAAAAAAAAAAGTGATTTTTTTTTTTCATTTCCATAAAGACAAACTGGCTTTGGGTCTGATATTATGGGCAAGTTGGGGTGTTTTACAAAAGTCACCACTGCAAGATGCCTAGTATCAAAGATTCGCAGGCATGATGTCACAATAGCTATGACATCACTAGCCTATGACATCATCAGTGATGTCATGAGATGATTTTTTGTCAATAATATGTCACTGATGACATTACTGATGATGTCACAGACATTGTGACATCATCAGTGGGTTTTTGTATTTTTTGTGATTTTTTGTAAAAATAGTATTTTTTCATATTTTGAGCCAAAAATCCAAAAAGCGCATGTTTTGGACTACCAGCCATTTCCCCCAAAAAACACAAACAAGCTTTAGTCCAGCATCTATCCTGGTCTAAAGGCTTCAAATCAGTAGTGTGGACTGTCACATTCAGTTTTATAATATTTTCCCATCTTTGGCATAGGAATCAGTTTTTTTTACATTTCATGTAAACTGTATGGAATTGATTGCTATGCCAAAACTGGGGGAATATGGGGAAATAGGCAAACACATTAGAAACTACAATTTTAACCGCTTGAGTCAAGGTGAGATGTGTAACATCAAGGAAATAATGATTTTTTGAAAAATTTGCTGGAAGTCAAAAAAAATGTTCTTTTTGTGCAAAATTAACATTGAAATCAATGGGACAACTATGCAATGGACTTTGAGACCATGTAACTCCCCCAAAATTTCTACCAACTCCAAGGTTAGATATTAAGGTCAAAGTTCAAGGTATTTGGTCCTAGCCTGGGTAAACCCATCCCCCACGTGACCTGCTCTCAGACCTGTTCTCAGTCACTATAGTGACTGGGAACTGAGAGAGCAGGTCACGTGGTGGCTGGGTTTACCTAGGCTAATTTGGTCCAGGATGCCCGCTGAAATAAATGAAATAAATTAATTTTGTGAAAATTTGCTGGGAGTACCAATAGAGTGGTTTCAATGGAAGTCAATGGGTCCATCAGATGGACCAGGAGTAAATTGAGGAGTATTTTTGAAAATAGGTCTTAGGATCGTATAAAAATGATAACTATGATTGATTTTTGTCAAATACCCCAAAAAAAATACCTAGCCTTTGTTTAAGACCATATACTCAAAAAATGTCGAAACGGCGCATACGCGAATGCAGGAAAAGTCCATCAGATGGACTAGGAGGGTACTGACCCGGTTCCAAATGTCTCAAAGCCAGAAAATCAATAATAGGCATCCAGACCCAGAATAGGCATTATCCTGTAGAGTAGCGCAGGGATGCATGTTTTTGTAGGCTTAACCAGAAATCGCTGCCATTTTGGTTCATCAGGGGAGAAGTGAATGGGGTTTTAGAATGGGGATTTCACTTAAATGCGTAAAATAAGGTCTGTGGTTAACAAAAGTTTATGTGAGTGCGAATTTGGGGTCAGCAGGATCATCTTCACGAGCGTTAATCACTTATTATGCCCTCTGAAGTGGTTTCTAAAAAACGTGTTTAAAAAATGCATTTACGTTCCAAAAGTCATAAAAGTTATTCACCTTTGTGAAGATTATCCTGCTGAACCCAAATTCGCGTTCCCATAAACTTTTGTTAACCACAGGCCTTATTTTATGCATTTAAGTGAAATCCCCATTCTAAAACCCCATTCACTTTTCCTCTTATGAACCCGGAAGTATACTTCTGGACTCATTCCTGCGGTGCTCTATGCTATAGAGTCTATAGGCATCCAACTATCAAGCCTTGTTAAGTTTAATAACTAGCTATGTGGAAATTGTTTGCTTTCAAGTTGCACACCCAGTATTTGAATGAGAGATTAATGAGAGCCAGCAAACGGAACGGTGTAGCACTATTTATATTCACATTAGACAATTTTCTATCTGCCATCCTGGTTGTGGGAGCCCAAGGCATATTTGAAAAAGGTTAGGCAAATTTAATTTGGATTTGGCGATACTGATTGGCTGAACGAGTTGTCTGTCAAGGCAAGTGACTCCCACCCACAGAAGTCCAGGCTAATATGTAGAACGAAACAGAATGTGAGGTCCTGTGATCAGGAGTTTTTTTTTATTATCAGGCTCATATTTGGCTGGATCATCACATACGTAATGGATTAGAAAAAAAGTAGTGATAGGCCAGTAGAAATGTAACTATTGGTCAGTTGATGTCATGATTACTGTTGAATATTTGTTTTGTGCGCATGTAAAATGTGGTGTCTTTTGATGTTATTGGAATGTACCATAACCTTAATAATACTCTTTTCTTCCACAATGTCCTCAGGGCCCAAACTGCTGCTCGGACGTGTCCGTGTCTTTCCACTACGTCGACGCTTCCCTCATGTATTTATTGGAGTACTACACATACCACCTGCGTGCCTTTGGCTACAGCTACAGATACCAGCCCCCCGCCCCGCTGGGCTTCAACACTGAGGGATTCTCAGTTTCCCGGGATGCTTCAGGCACCAACGAGCTGGAGCGCGAGGTGGATCCCTCCAGGACTGAAAAGAAACAGGATGCGGATGTTCCTCCGGCAGCTGACAAAGGCCCTCCTGCTGCGCCATTGGACAACACACAGTAGCACCGTGGTGTGTGGGTGTGTCCAAGATAAGCGATCATTTGGGGAGGAGCACAGAGTGCTTCTGTTTGTTTTTCTACGTCTGTACAAGACAGTGCTGTGAGGATTAGCGTAATGAACAAGCAAAGTCCACTGTGGTGTTCTCACATAGAGGTGCAGCGCTGAAGACGTTTCTGCTTGAAGGATTGCCGTTGATTTGTACTGTGACCGTAAGACTCTGGTTTTAAGGCTAAAGGCCACTTGTTTTGTTTTTCAGGTTTAAGTGGTTTTTACCACTCGGTGTCTCTTTGACAAGTTGACAGTAATTATTCCCTGCTTTGTTCACAGCCGTATGCAAGTCATCTTTTATATGAGTATTAACTAAAGCAGCTTTTAATCCATATATTCCCAACAAGGCTTTGGTTTTACAATACAGCCGATAGTTGCCCCCAGTGCAAGATTGATCTGCTCGTGGTTTATCCCGAACTAGCTTGTAGGGTCCAAAATGAACTTTGCCAATGGCATAGCAGCAGGTAAGGTCAAATTGACCGGCCCAAAAAATATTCTTTACCGGCTATAAAACTGCATCATGCATTAGGTGACTAAAAATAATCATCTCAAGTTTTTAGTATGCAAAACGCCGACCTCCGTGACGCTTCTCTTCGTCTTCACGTTTTCTTTTTGGTGGCTTAACAGCAGGATTGTTTTGCCATTCGCCGCATCTCAAACGCATAGCGATGTTTTTAGACGTTGTGTAGACGCGTGAAATAGTAGTAATCTGCTGCCTAAGCACATAAAAAACTATGCTGTGATTCCAAATTCTTTACTGGCCAGCTGGGGTGACCTTTTTCTCTTTTCCCGCCAAACCCAAAATTTACCCTCATTTGGTGCTTGGTGGGTGTTACATTTGGACCCTGCTAGCTTGACTACTACAAGCCCAGAAGAATCTGCTCTACCGCTCTCTACAGCCAAGTGCTTCCTCACTGGATGGACCTGTTCGACTGAACACAGGGTTTGGCAACCATGTGTCACAGGAGTGCCGAAGGTATGCAACTACATGCTTGCGCCCCCCCCTTCCCGTGGTACATGGTTGCCGACGTTCCCTGCCTTAATTGCTGATACTAGCAGTGGATATGTATCTTAACTTCATATTAGTCGGTGTGTTTGAGAGGAAAATTCTGGCCCCGTTTGTGTGCGATGTTCCCCGGCTGCTGAACATTGGTGGCGTGTTTACTGGCCTTCGTTCCCCTCATCTTCCCAGACTCATTAGCTTGTGCCTTGCAAATTGAGATTGTATGAGCCGTCAGCTGCACACATGACTTTGCACTGTGATTCTGCTTTCAGATGGCGTCAGATAGGATCGCTTCCTCCTCGTGATACGGGGAGACTGGCTTTTAGCCGAGCCACTGGACAACTTGTTCATGACAACCTTTTTGAGTAGGCAAGAAATGTTCTCTCCACAATTTCAGTTTTGACAATATTGTGTTTTTCTTCTTTTTTTATTAGATCATTAGACATTTTTTATTTTTGATTAGTAAATTAGTAAATAGTGTATATTCTAAATCAAGTACTAAGTACAGTTCCTTTACTACTTTATAACCAAACAAGGATCCTGTTCATGCTTACAAATACATTTTATGGGAGATAATTACCAAATACAGAATGGGCGAGAATGACCTGGCATGAAGCAGGATTCAGCGATGATTTAGTTAATTTTATTTGATTTTATTGTAATAGAACAACAAATATATTGTGAAAAACATTTGAATGCACATTCGAACATTCAATAAGACCTTTTATTCTCATCCTTGGTGAAAAATGAAAATTGTATATGAGGTAACCAATGCCTATTAAGATGCCTTTTCTAAGTGTTTACACTTATATTCCCTCTGTATATGAGCACAGAGCATGTTCAGTTGTGTTCCTTTTTAAATTGGTGCACGTTTACCATAACGGTTACAAAATGACCTATCTTATATTTGCTGTGCAGATTCGGATGAGCACTGGATCCAAGTTCTGCTAGCTCAAAAACGTAACTGATCACAACCATCTCTGGTCTCTGATGCCAATGTAATTGGTAGAAAATGTCCAGTTCTCGACAATCTAATTCATTCCACATTCTAATTTTGTCAAAGGGAATGATGTACAGTACTGTATTTATACTTTATTTATGTTGGTATTGACATTTAATTGTGTTCGTCAATACAATCAATGTGTTAATGAGTTTGTGTGAGTGTGTGAGCACATTATGATTGGTGTGCAGTGTCTTTTTTCAGTGAATGGTACTTTAATCATAAATAAATGCATATTTTATTGTACATCTTGGTTTCTTCTACATTTCTACATGATTTTGTATTTTAGATTTGTCGTTAGATCAGCATTTCTCAGCAACTGTAAAAATGCACGGTCAATATGTTTCTCTTCACCTCTCAGATAAGCCTAGATGTATGATAAACAGTGTTGGGGGTAACTCATTACAAAAGTAACATATTACATGTAATATATTACTTTTAGCAGTAACACAGTAATATAACTTATTACTTATAGGATTTCAGTAATATTATACCAGTTGCTTTCTCAAGTAACTCAAGTTACAAAGTGAGTTACATTTTATTAAATCAAAGCACATATTTAAAAAAGATACAATCATTTCCTAATCAAACTTATTTGTTTTTATGCAAATAACCACTATAGATGACAATAACAAAGGAAAAGAATAACATTTAGATTTTTGTTTGTTTGTTTGTTTACACTGACTTCAAGGCGGTTGAAATTATTTTTCGGGATGGTTCCGGGGCAGCAATGTCATTCTGCTGCTGCTGTTGTTTTGGTAAAAGTAATGCAAAAGTAGTGTACAAAGTAACGAGTTACTCTACACAGAAAGTAATATTGTAAAGTAACTTATTACTTTACAATGAAAGTAATATGTAGTATATTACATTTTGAAAGTAACTTGCCCAACACTGATGATAAACCACTTGAGCTATACAGGACATGATGAGGATCCATCAGCAGTGTGCAAGAGGCTGAAGGGAAGAGAGGAGACGGCCCCAAAAAATAAAAACCGGACTCTGCTGGCGGCGATATTGTTTTCAAACGATATCGCCCCCATCTGGCAGTCAGGTTATCACTCTTCTTCTCCTTTGGTAAAAATGACTGCATTGCATTGTGGTATATGGGAGAAAATGTAGGGTACATTCGGTAGCTACCAGCTACATTCCCATAGTTGCAGTGCATTGTGGGTATTTTAGAGTGGACTATATAATCAAATTAACAGTGGATAATTCGGACACTAGCATAAAATGGCCAACACACTACATAGTCCACTATACTTCTGTAATAGGGACCGACAACATCCAAGTATAGTTTCTCAGCATTGTCTGTGAGTTATGTGTCAGTTGGACCCCGAGCCATTATATGTACACTTGACACAACCCGCCACCACATTTTCGCAGCCGTGCTGGAACTATTATTAAATATGGGGTGCTGTCAGGAATGGAATCTCGACGCGTCAAAGAAAATGTTATGTTTTTTTTTACTTTTATCCATATTTATAAGAATATTTAATTTTAAATTAACATTAGGATTATACTGTTGTGATGTCATTATTCACTATCTTCTCCTTTTCTCACTCACTTTCATGTAGGCTAACCACCTGCTCTCCCTTTAGTCGTTTTACACTACGACAGCAACACAGGCATAAACACTGAACTTATTATTATGGAAAACCAGATTATGATGAAAATCAAACACTGTAATGTAACAAACAAGGAAAAATGAAATAAAAAAGCTTCTCCCGGGCCAGTCATAGATATTTGTCCCCCACCCATTTTTTTTTTTTTTTTAATATTAAACTCTGGCGGGCCGGATCAAAATTCAAACGGGCCGTGTCCGGCCCGCGGGCCGCCAGTTGAATAGGCCTGCACTAGTGCATCCTCTGGATGATCGGGGTGACTGTTCAGGGGGAGGGGAACTGGGGGGAGCATCAGGAGTCAAACCCATACTGATTAATGATTTAGGAGAAACACATGGACTTTATGATTGAGAGAGGCTACTGTTTGAACCTCAGGAAAATTTTGCTTCGTTCAATTTAGTTTCTTACATTCAGCGCTCCCACACCTGCTCAAACATCAAATTCAAGGACTTTTCATGTCCTTCAAATTAAAGGACCCAACAAGGTTAATTATTTTTACTGAGAATTTTTATAATGAGAACTAGCGGGCTTTACAGAAGCTCACAGACAACAATTAAACAGAGTGAACACTTCTCAACTGTGCTGTTACAAAAGAAAAAAAAGAAAAAAAAATATTTTTATGGAATTTTCCATAAAAATATTAATATAAAATACAAGAAGCACTAAAATCGACACATATTAGAGCTACATAACTTCAACAGCTACAGAGAATACATTTACCGTGATGTTACATTACATGAAAGGTTATTTACGGGAAGATTACTGGAACAATTTAATTACACAGAACAAAATGTCATGACTTTTCCTAAACTTTCACAGATTTGACTAATTCCATTACTTTTCCAACCCTGGAAAACAGGATTTAGAAATCCCATGAGTTTTCCAGGTTTTCTATGGCTGTGGGAACCCTGAATTAAATGTTTACTCTCCTGTGTGGATTTTCATGTGTTTCTTCACATATTGCTCATGACCAAAGCCTTTACCACAGACTGCACAATTAAATTGTTTATCTCCTGTGTGGACTAGCAGGTGTGACTTCAAGTCTCCTTTACGACCAAAACCTTTAGCACAGACTGAGCAATTAAATTGTTTATCTCCTGTGTGGACTATCATCATGTGTGTCTTTAGGTTCCCTTTATGACCAAAACCTTTACCACAGACTGAGCAATTAAATTGTGTCTCACCTGTGTGGACTATCATGTGTCCCTTCAAGTGTTCCTTACGACCAAAACCTTTACCACAGACTGAGCAAATAAATTGTTTCTCACCTGTGTGGATTATCATGTGTGTCTTCAAGTCTCCTTTACGACCAAAACCTTTACCACAGACTGAGCAATTAAATTGTTTATCTCCTGTGTGGACTATCATGTGTGTCTTCAAGTCTCCTTTACGACCAAAACCTTTACCACAGACTGAGCAATTAAATTGTTTATCTCCTATGTGGATCATCATGTGTGTCTTCAAGGATCCTTTTTGACCAAAACCTTTACCACAGAATGAGCAATTCAATTGTGTCTCACCTGTGTGGACTATCATGTGTCCCTTCAAGTGTTCCTTACGACCAAAACCTTTACCACAGACTGAGCAAATAAATTGTTTCTCACCTGTGTGGATTATCATGTGTGTCTTCAAGTCTCCTTTACGACCAAAACATTTTCCACAGACTGAGCAATTAAATTGTTTCTCGCCTGTGTGGATTATCATGTGTGCCTTTAAGTTTGCTTTATGACCAAAACCTTTACCACAGACTGCACAATTAAATGGTTTCTCACCTGTGTGGACTGTCATGTGTGACTTCAAGTGTGCTTGACTACCAAATATTTTACCACAAACTGAGCAGCTGAAGTGTTTCTTCCCAATAACTTCACTGTTTCTCTGGGAGTATAAACCTGACTGACTAGTTTCCATCCATTCATCATCACTGTTTTCAGTCTCAGAAGAGTGTGAAGTCTTGTCATCACTAGTTGGTTGTGAATTACTAGCTGGATATAAATTCCCGACTGGTTCTGACACTCCACAGTCCTCTCCATCAGCTTCTGTTTTCATCTGTTCAGTTGAGCTGCTGGCTAGAGGCTCCTCTCTGTTCTCAGTTTGGCTTTGATGAAGCTGTGAGGATTGAGCTTTCCCTTCCTCGTCTTCACTCTTCACAGGAACAGCGGTGAATGGGAACTTGGTGATATCAGCCTCCTCCAGACCTTGGAGCTCTTCTCCCTCCCGACTGGTCAAGAGTTCATCCTGTTCCTCTTTAATGTGTGGGGGATCTGGGTCCTCCTGAAGCTGCTCTCCCTCCTGACTGGTCCACAGTTCCTCCTGAAGCTGCTCTCCCTCCTGACTGGTCCACAGTTCCTCTTTAATGTGTGGGGGCTCTGGGTCCTCCTGAAGCTGCTCTCCCTCCTGACTGGTCCAGAGTTCCTCCTGTTCCTCTTTAATATGTAGGATCTCTGGGTCCTCCTGAAGCTGCTCTCCCTCCTGACAGGTAGAGAGTTCCTCCTGTTCCTCTTTAATGTGTGGGGGCTCTGGGTCCTCCTGGTGCAGACTGGGGCTCCACTCCTGCCGCTCAGCGGGAACCCCCTCCCCAATGACCAACAGCTGCTGGTGGTCTGGAGGCAAGGCTTCTCTGTGTAACCGCACAGCGTCCAGCAGTTTTCGTTGCCGGTCGATCTCATCCTGTGAACGAGTAGCTTCATCCTCGTACTCTGCTATCATCTTTCAAACAGACCAGATATCTCTTCAACAGCCGCAATTAGGCGCTGCTTCACCACCACTCTCAGCTCCTTTATCCTTCAAAGCTCCAACAATAGCTTCCCAGCTAACGTTAGCTTCACAGCTAAACCATTCATCTGAGTCCATAAGAGAGGAGCTTATTCTTCCTCTGAGTTAACGGAGCCCCAGTCCCACTTGATATATCCGTGATATCACCCGCACATACGAGTTTTCTATTTGTAAATTAGACGTCTGCACGTAGCCTATAACCGGGGAACAATACGCTACTGCTAACGAACGGAGCGCCCAACCTAGCCCCGGTTCTGTTAGCTTCCGCTACCGCTCGCTGCCAGAACAGTCCCGTGTACACTGCCTTCCAGACACCATGTGGGTGTTTCCCAGTGGAAAAGTCCCACCCCCCACCTTCAAAGCATTCCAGAGCACAAAGGCAAAACGCAACCAAAAAACATGGCGGACCGCGACAAACTTTTTTTTGTTTGGCAAATAGCAAGACAGCTTAACAATGAGCAGAGCACCCTCCTTGCATCTAAATGAAAATGAGGAGCAGCAATGGCACATAGGGTAACAGACTCTATTATACATTGTATTTAGGCACTTAATACTTTGGACTACATACTCCATGGTTGCGACCATTGTTGTGTGACGTCAGACAACTGATTCCCAGCCCAGTGGGGGTAGATTTTTTTCTCCCAGTTTTCAAGTCGGAGCTCGCACCTTGAGGGGGACTGCCCCCTAGTCCGATACCTCACGAGTCCGATACCTCACGAGTCCGACACCCACCACTTTGAGTGCCGTTCCAGCGCACTTTTCCTAATTAATAGGAGGCCAGAAAATCCGAAGGTCCCAGTTGTAGACTAGCATACGACTTCCGCTCCCAAGCTGTCTACATCAGCAATGCGCACGTATTTACAAGCGCCACAGAAACATTTCAAAGCGACCTACTTGAGAACAAGGGTTCATAGCTTCTTGGTGGCGGGGTTAGAAAGCTCGACGATGCTCTTATTCGCGGCTGGTGATGTGCGACCCAAAACGACTCGATCTCTTTAAACGGAACTTTTTTGATAAAAAAAAACCCAATATATTTGTAATAATAAATACAAATAAGAATAATAGACAATCAATACATAAAGACACAGCTCATGCCAGGTTTTCAAGGGTTAAATCACCTTGGGCCAGTCAAAACACAACTCTTACATAAAGGGAACATAGACTGTCTGATTATGTGGAGTGCAGTCTGGCCCAGACTGATTTTCATGGTTTAATAGACGTCTGAAATGCACAAAAACTCTCTCCTTATTCAAATTCACTTCCTGTCACACAACTCAGGTTTGGACTGCAATATCGAGGCATTATACACCTTGGGCCACAAATATGAATGTCCACACATACTGTCCACCTCCCTTACAGTCCCCCAATATAGCATTTAGTCTGGCCCAATTTCCTCGTATGGCTTCTGAGATACAACTAAATTAATGCGTTGTTTTTGTCAACATCACACCCAACATGCAACACTCCTGCTCAGAGTTGCTCTTAAGCTACATTTATCTGGTCAAATCTCACCGGATTCCTGCGTCCAGTACACTTTTTGGATGTGGTTTTTAACAGAGAAGAGCTGGAGCAGCTCAAAACATACTGTATGCAAATGAAAGTGAGACCATGAGTGATATACCACTTGTAATACACGTATAGTGTGTCTGATGTCTACATAATAGCGTGCGTGCGTCAACTCAAGTGTCAATACAAGAAGTAAGGCTGGCCATAATTACAATGAATCTGCACTTCCTCCCGCCCTTCAAAATAAAAATAATGTATAAGGTACAGGTACTGAATGCTGCTATAGCTATATATAAATGACACAATCTTTTTCCTATCAGCTCAGAGTGCATCCCTGCACACCTGTACCAAGGTTGGTTAGGATCGGACGATGCGTTCCGGAGTTATGCCGATTTTTGTGAAATAGGCCCCACCCACAGAACTTTGGAAGTCGATTATATCGCAACGGTGCGGTTTTTGCAATTGGGCCAGACTAAATGCTATATTAGGGCACTGTAAGGGAGGTGGACAGTATGTGTGGACATTGATATTGGTGGCCCAAGGTGGATAATGCCTCGATATTGCAGTCCAAACCTGCGTTTTGTGACAGGAAGTGAATTTGAATAAGGAGATAGTTTTTGTGCATTTCAGACGTCTATTAAACCATGAAAATCAGTCTGGGCCAGACTGCACTCCACATAATCAGACAGTCTACATGTATGTTCCCTATACTATGTAAGAGTTGTGTTTTGACTGGCCCAAGGTGATTTAACCCTTGAAAACCTGGCCTGAATAAGGTCATAGAGCCATTTTGGACATTATGAAAATCAGTCTGGGCCAGACTGCACTCCACATAATCAGACAGTCTATGTTCCCTTTAGTATGTAAGAGTTGTGTTTTGACTGGCCCAAGGTGATTTAACCCTTGAAATCCTGACCTGAATAAGGCCATAGAGTCATTTTGGACATAGGTTTCGGGTGGGAAAATGCAATTGAGCCAGACTAAATGCTATATTAGGGGACTGTAAGGGAGGTGGACAGTATGTGTGAACATTGATATTGGTGGCCCAAGGTGGATAATGCCTCGATATTGCAGTCCAAACCTGAGTTTTGTGACAGGAAGTGAATTTGAATGAGAGAGTTTTTGTGCATTTCAGACGTCTATTAAACCATGAACATCAGTCTGGGCCAGACTGCACTCCACATAATCAGACAGTCTATGTTCCCTTTAGTATGTAAGAGTTGTGTTTTGACTGGCCCAAGGTGATTTAACCCTTGAAAACCTGGCCTGAATAAGGCCATAGAGCCATTTTGGACATAGGTTTTATGAGCTGTGTCTTTATGCATTGATTGTCTATTATTCTTATTCGTATTTATTATTACAAATATATTGTTTTTTTTTTAATCAATAAATATTTTATTTTTTTCATCAATAAACATGTCACAGTAACAGTGGTGTGGAGGTTTTAACAGTGTGTGCTTGAAAAAGCTCCATTCAAAAAGATCGAGTCGTTTTGGGTCGCACATCACCAGCCGCTAATAAGGAGAGGCGAATAAGGAGACAACTTCCACGTCTTATTTTCATCCAAAGTCTGTGCTGGTGATATTATTTTTTTAGACTTCAGAGGGTTACACACTCCAAAAACATGTAATTTCTCTGTAATTACAGGGTAAGTAGAGGGTACTGTATGATGTGAATTTACCCTGTAAGTAGCCTACTTGTACCAAATCTGTACTTGGGTTACAGGGCAAGTGTGTTGTTGTTGTTTTCTGTCTTTAAACGAATTAAATTAGGCCAAATCTGGTAGGCCTACCCTGTAGCCTACTTATAGCCTATGTAAGATTAGATGACATTGTCTTTAAACAGTAGCCTAATGTTGACTTGCGAGCTGTCTCTCACAATTCAGGTTGAACTCAGGTTCATTTAAGCACAGTTGTGAGTTTGTCTAATAAACATAAAGGTCACATGGGCTCTTCAAAGTGTCAACAACATTCGTTTTTCCACCATTTCCGCCTAAACTATAGTCTTTATTTGAGCATTGTGACATGTAGGAACATCACTGACACAAATAACAAAACCTGAAATACTCACAGGACTGTAACAATTTAGGAAATGTATAATCTTCCCATATTATCCCACCATGAAGGCTGATTGTGGGCCTTAAAGTAGAAGATGGGCCCAGACCAGAATTGGTACCACCCAAGTTGACAAATTCTAGTTTTGTATTTTGAAAAGGTCTGACAAACATAGATACAATTTCGAAACTGTTCCATGACTTTTCAAGGATCGATAATATGATCGCCATGTAATGTGAGGCAGTGACTCTGAATCAATACAATAAAAGAAAGTATTACCTAGGACAAATAAGACACAGCTGCTCTTTATATGGGTTTTTAGTGCTTTAGTGTCACTGCATCATAGACGCTATTCAACTAAAACAGGAATTTTCCATAAAAATAGTAATATAAAATACAAGAAGCACTAAAATCGACACATATTAGAGCTACATAACGTCAACAGCTACAGAGAATAAATTTGCTGTGATGTTACATTACATGAAAGGTTATCCACGGGAAGATTACTGGAACAATTTAATTACACAGAACAAAATGTCATGACTTTTCCTAAACTTTCACAGATTGGACTAATTCCATTACTTTTCCAGCCCTGGAAAACAGGATTTAGAAATGCCATGAGATTTCCAGGTTTTCTATGGCAGTGGGAACCCTGAATTAAATGTTTACTCTCCTGTGTGGATTTTCATGTGTCTCTTCAAGTTTACTTTATGACCAAAACCTTTACCACAGACTGCACAATTAAATTGTTTATCTCCTGTGTGGACTATCATGTGTGTCTTCAAGTCTCCTTTACGACCAAAACCTTTAGCACAGACTGAGCAATTAAATTGTTTATCTCCTGTGTGGACTATCATCATGTGTGTCTTTAGGTTCCCTTTATGACCAAAACCTTTACCACAGACTGAGCAATTAAATTGTTTATCTCCTGTGTGGACTATCATGTGTCCCTTCACATGTTGCTTACGACTAAAACCTTTACCACAGACTGAGCAATTAAATTGTTTCTCACCTGTGTGGATTATAATGTGTGTTTTCAAGTCTCCTTTTTGACCAAAACCTTTACCACAGACTGAACAATTAAATTGTTTATCTCCTGTGTGGACTATCATGTGTGTCTTCAAGTCTCCTTTACGACCAAAACCTTTACCACAAACTGAGCAATTAAATTGTTTATCTCCTGTGTGGACTATCATGTGTGTCTTCAAGTCTCCTTTACGACCAAAACCTTTACCACAGAATGCACAATCAAATTGTGTCTCTCCTGTGTGGATTATCATGTGTGTCTTCAAGGATCCTTTTTGACCAAAACCTTTACCACAGAATGAGCAATTAAATTGTTTCTCACCTGTGTGGACTATCATGTGTCCCTTCAAGTGTTCGTTACGACCAAAACCTTTACCACAGACTGAGCAAATAAATTGTTTCTCACCTGTGTGGATTATCATGTGTGTCTTCAAGGATCCTTTTTGACCAAAACCTTTACTACAGACTGAACAATTAAATTGTTTCTCACCTGTGTGGATTATCATGTGTGTCTTCAAGTCTGCTTTACGACCAAAACATTTTCCACAGACTGAGCAATTAAATTGTTTCTCGCCTGTGTGGATTATCATGTGTGCCTTTAAGTTTGCTTTATGACCAAAACCTTTACAACAGACTGCACAATTAAATGGTTTCTCACCTGTGTGGACTATCATGTGTGACTTCAAGTGTGCTTGACTACCAAATATTTTACCACAAACTGAGCAGCTGAAGTGTTTCTTCCCAATAACTTCATTGTTTCTCTGTGAGTATAAACCTGACTGACTAGTTTCCATCCATTCATCATCACTGTTTTCAGTCTCAGAAGAGTGTGAAGTCTTGTCATCACTAGTTGGTTGTGAATTACTAGCTGGATATAAATTCCCGACTGGTTCTGACACTCCACAGTCCTCTCCATCAGCTTCTGTTTTCATCTGTTCAGTTGAGCTGCTGGCTAGATGCTCCTCTCTGTTCTCAGTTTGGCTTTGATGAAGCTGTGAGGACTGAGCTTTCTCTTCCTCGTCTTCACTCTTCACAGGAACAGCGGTGAATGGGAACTTGGTGATATCAGCCTCCTCCAGACCTTGGAGCTCTTCTCCCTCCCGACTGGTCCAGAGTTCATCCTGTTCCTCTTTAATGTGTGGGGGATCTGGGTCCTCCTGAAGCTGCTCTCCCTCCTGACTGGTCCAGAGTTCCTCCTGTTCCTCTTTAATGTGTGGGGGCTCTGGGTCCTCCTGAAGCTGCTCTCCCTCCTGACTGGTCCAGAGTTCCTCCTGTTCCTCTTTAATGTGTGGGGGCTCTGGGTCCTCCTGAAGCTGCTCTCCCTCCTGACTGGTCCAGAGTTCCTCCTGTTTCTCTTTAATATGTGGGATCTCTGGGTCCTCCTGGTGCAGACTGGGGCTCCACTCCTGCCGCTCAGCGGGAACCCCCTCCCTAATGACCAACAGCTGCTGGTGGTCTGGAGGCAAGGCTTCTCTGTGTAACCGCACAGCGTCCAGCAGTTTTCGTTGCCGGTCGATCTCATCCTGTGAACGAGTAGCTTCATCCTCGTACTCTGCTATCATCTTTCAAACAGCCCAGATATCTCTTCAACAGCCGCAATTAGGCGCTGCTTTATCCTTCAAAGCTCCAACAATAGCTTCCCAGCTAACGTTAGCTTCACAGCTAAACCATTCATCTGAGTCCATAAGAGAGGAGCTTCTTCTTCCTCTGAGTTAACGGAGCCCCGGTTCCACTTGATATATTCGTGATATCACCCGCACATACGAGTTTTCTGTTTGTAAATTAGACGTTAGGCAAATTAGGCACGTAGCCTATATAACCGGGGAACAATACGCTACCGCTACTGCTAACGAACGGAGCTACGCCCACAACCAACAGACACGTCACCACCACCACAATACCAGAGTGCCTTGCGGCACCGGGGGGCGGGGGAAGGGTTCCCCTATAGACCAAATCACCGTGACGTCACCATGTAAACAAATTTACTTCCGGGTACCACTTGGGGAAGGCGGCAGGTTTAAATGTGCGTGTTGTCAAATAAATGCTGTCAAACCCTCTCGTTGTTTTCGGCCGACTACTTTCAATTTAAATGGTTAAACGGTTGGTAAACATGCTTGTCCGACGTATCTAGCCTTTCTTCTGTGTTTGTTTTATGTAGTGTTAGCTAGCTAATAACGTTTGCTTGTCTGTCAAACTCGCTGTTTTTTACGTTACAGACAGAGTAACCTCGCGTCACCAGGCTCTTCTCGGCGAGAAAGAGCCTGGTACAGACAGAGCTACTGACGCCACGTCAATTTAATTTAGCTTCAAGTCTACTCTGGTCTGGTCCAACAGGTAAATTAGCTAGTCTGGTCTCCACTAACGTTAGTGAAAGTGTTGTTATGAATGATATTAAACAACAACACAACACGGACGAACCATTTTTGTCTTCTTTGTCTGTTTTTGTCTTCAACATGTCAGTTTGTGCCGTTCACCGCCATTATAATGTGTGGACCCAGGGGTACCCGGAAGTAAATGTAAACATCCCGCTGATTTGGTCTATTCCACATAGTGTTGTAGAATTAATGATGAGCATGAGATGTATAGCCACACTCTGCTTGGCCTATTTTTTTCTTTATTGTTTACAATCAATATTCAGATATTCTTTTTTTATACATAGGCCTACATGGATTAATTTATGA
Organism: Poromitra crassiceps; assembly: GCF_964638095.1. NCBI lineage: Eukaryota > Metazoa > Chordata > Actinopteri > Beryciformes > Melamphaidae > Poromitra > Poromitra crassiceps. The sequence goes on from NC_139650.1 coordinate 1,130,559, forward strand.
AACAATTAAATTATAGATGATATCACATTGTATAGCCTATAAAACATACATCCAAATATAGAACCATTTGGAAGCTTTTAGGGGAAACAATAAGGGAAAAAATAATCTACATTTTGAAGATATTGTTGAAGGTTTCCCATAGCTCAATACCCTTCCCTGTGTGACTGGCCATTTTGTCAGGCCTCGCTCACAGAGTTGGCATGCAGCCGCTCCTCTCTCTCCACAGATGGTTTTCATAGCCCACTTGAGTGCATGGCTGAGTGTGCTATTCCATAGTTCACTGGCTGATTCAAACCCTGCTCACCTGTGTGCTTCTCCAGTGTGGAGCTCTTCATGGTGCTGAACCTGTGTTGAGGCATTTTGGCAACTATTGGCAATTTTTGCCCATTTAGTTGGCCCTAATTACCGAATTCAAAAAAATTCGGCTCCATTAGGTCACCCACAAGGGTGCCCTTTACACTTCCTGAAAGATTCACCCCGATCGCACGTAAAATGGCATAGCTGTCCTATGAAGATTCACAGCCCTACTGCGTGCCAATACAGCAGGCGAGGCGACGCAGCAGCCGAGCTGCGTATGCGAGCTGCAGGGTTCAGGCCGCACAGCGGCCGAGCTACCGAGCCCGCGTGTAGTGAGCGAGCCAATCAAATGCGCTGACTAGTGTCAGTAAATTGTCACATACAGTAGCCTATATAGTCAGGGCCGGCCCTATCCATCTGGGCGCCCTAAGCAGGATATAGATCAGGGGCCCCCTCCCAGGGGCGGGGGTTTAGGGGCATCCGCGCTGGAAGTACTTTTAAGTAGGGTAGGGGGTGCTATAAGGAGGGGACTCTGACGTTTTTGACGTTTTTTGGACTTTTAGCCATATTTAGAGGAATATTTAAAACAAACAAACGTGACGATGATGACGCTAGTTTGTAGCCCTATCAGTGTCAAGCAAGCGTGTAGAACCCAGCAGCCATAGGGGTTGTGTCGTGTTTTAAATGCATCGAGAGAAGAAGGAATGAACCACAGAAAAACGATGGAGAACATGATGTCTATTTAAAGTATTTGTTTTATTTGCAGAATGTGATATCTGACATGGCTCTCTTGAGTCATGGAGAGAGATGGTCTTGAGTGTGTTCTCCCTCCCCTCTGAACCTGCGTCCACTGTATTTAAAAACTTTCTTCACTTAGGGCAACTCCCACTTTCAATGCTCTATCATCCAATCAGCTCCTTCTCCTAAATGAGTATGTGCTGTCTGTGGCAGCTGCAGTGTGTGTTATTACCTATCAATCAAACCCCCATCTGACAGCTGCCTCCATCCTTGAAAGGGCCTGCACAGCTTCTTGCCCCTTTCTGCTTAGATGTCCCAACCAAATGGTGTTATCTGTTTTCACGACGGCCTGAAGGGTCATTTCCCCCTTCTCCTGTCCTCTCATAAACAAAGCCTCTGTTGCTTCTGTGTGTGCGTGCCCCCTAAACTGTACTTTTGTGTGTAACTCTCCTAGTCACACCCTGATGCTAATCTAACCCCCTCTGCTAAATCCTGTGTGTTTCTGTGTGTCCCTCCTGAGGCTATCAATTTTATTGCTTCTCTCCCTACTTCAAAGAGAGCCGGAGTGTCTATCCCTGTCCAGCTGCTCTAAACTAGTTAATCCCAGTAACTAGCTGCCCTCTCTACCTGTGCACCATAACTTAATATTTTAAGAATAAATGGTATGGGTACCAGGCCAGATACCACAGTTGCCAGGTCAGTTAAACCAGGGGTACCCAACCTTTTTTGTGCCAAGGACCGGTAGATACATGCAGGACCGGTTGTCACTCCCGGGGCTCTAGGCAGCCGCTTAGTTCGCATATAGGGCGGGCTGGCCCTGTATATAGTCTTTATTTAACAATATAGAAATACAGCAACATTATTTATTCCACCACAAAAGGTTACTTTTCAGTAGCATGTAACCATGGTACTTGAAGTTGCCGCAGTATGGCTTTCATGGTGAGCGGAACTTGTTAATCCTGTGGTTAGTAGCCTACTAGTTTAGACAAAGAAGTAATGTGAAGTCCGACTCAAGACTCACCCTACTCTGCCTCTGATTTGTGGTTGAGTTTGTTCTGAGCCAATCAGCCAATCAGAGGCGGAGTAGAAGTGATATCTCACATTGCGTTTTTTTATTCCACGGTTTGGTTTAAACCTGTATCAATGTTTAAAATGTGTCAATTTGAGAATAAAATGTAGGCTGTTTTATGTATTTAAAATACACAAAATACAAGGTCTGAAAGTATTTTGATACAAATTACATCTTATTTGTCTCTGTCCGGCCAAATACAAATGACAAAATACACAAATGTATTAATACGTAGGCCTATTTTAAATATACTGTATATACTATTTAAAATACTGCCCATCTCTGTATAGTCTGTATACGTCAAAGTGCAAGGGCACATCTTTGCTAGTTTCTAGCACTCAAAATCTTGCTTCTTTTCTTAATTACGATTGGGTCAGTAGAAAGAAAAAATTCGATTTTGAATGCTAGAAACACAAATGTTCCCTTGCACTTGCGCGTAAGATATTGCCCATGGACTTTTATCCACAATTTCTCTGGTGTGAGTGAATGGGACCGCAGAGGGTATACGGCTTCTGTTCCAAGAATGTGGGTCAAAAACAAAACCCACCCTACTTCAGCATAGGAGAGGAGGGGAGGGAGAGGGAGAGGGAGGCGGGGGAATGAGAGGATGCCAGGGTAAACAAAAACCGCTTTAGAAAACATGGACCTTCCCCACGTGAATCAATATTCTAGCCCTGATCTCCCTGTTGAGCAATGAGGCCAACTCCAAAAAGAAGAGTGGACTGAAAGACAGAGGAGGGGGAGGGAGGGAAGGCTGTGGGGAGGGAGGGAGGGCTGTGGGGTGTCATCTGTAAAGGAAGAGAATCTCATTGGAGGCCAAGAGAAAGAAGATCACTATGCATCCACAAAAGCATCCTATATGCTGGAGCCATCTTGGTCTGACTATTACACTCTGGGCTCCTGATCAAATTCTTAAGGTAGGTGTTGGGCAGATAGCTGCAATGTAATTATGAAGTTATGGTGGATGAAGCATAATTTATATTTTTAAATGAATATTCTTAATTTAGTGCAGAATAGAAACGCAGAAAAGAAACACGAAGAATGCTTCAGTCCCCATCTCAGTATTGGAGTGTGGACTATCTGTTTTTGTTTATGTTCAGCCTCTGCTGCACCAAAATTGTCTTCTAATGTTTAATTTTATTCCTTTTCAGGGAAAGCACCCTGATTTATTTTTCTCTAAGTTACTGGCAATCAGCAATTTTTTAATTAGCAAGCATGTATATATTATGCACAGTAATTTCCTAAAGTTAAAAAGGATAATTTATTTTATGAAAGGGGAAACATTCGTCCAATTTGTGAGGTATACAATATGTTCTTGCTGTTTCTGGAGGAAAAGGGACAACTACAGAAAACGGCTCCATGAACGTTAGTTGGCAAATAGCCAGTTAAACTCTGTGTGAGACTAGGTAAACATGCTAAAGTTCACAGGCCTTGACAGCACACAAAGCAAACAAACAAAACTCTTATTCGATCATCAGGCAGAGATTCACATTAAAAAACGAGGACGCATGTGCTAAGTGGGTTGCCTGTTGGTTCTTTTCCAGACTCCTGTGATCAGTGCAGTGGTGTTGAAAAGGGGCTCAGACAAGCGGAACGATGCACTCCAAGTTGAAGTGGCTGATTCTGATCCAGGTCTTGCTGAATGAGCAGGCCCTGTGCAGGGTCCCACCTCCTCTGGCACTGAGGAACACTCTGCTTCCAGGTGCCACCGTCCAGGAGGAAGGAGGGACAACCAACGAGGGTCAGCAGCCTCTTCTGGGATCCCGACCCCCCCTTGGTCTCCCATCCGTAGAACAGGCTGGTCACACAGCGACGGGTATTCAGAAAGAAGACAGATTCCAGTCTGCAGAGCGCATGATTAACACTCTTGGGGCAAAGCTTAAGGGGCAGATGCAAGATCATATTCACATTCAAGGGAAAGTCAGCTGTGAGGAGCTGCTGTCTGCTTCCACCATGGATGACCCATCCTCCTCCATGTTGCCCCAGGAGCTGCTGGGGCTCTCTCTGGTGCCCGTGTTGCTCATGGCAGGCTGCCCCAAGGAGGCGCAGACCCTGGTGCTCAAGCTGTATGACCTGCTGGGAGTGGCCGACGCGGAGGAGCTCCTGATGGAAGTGGAGGGTCTAATAGAAAGGAGAATGTCCCAGCCACCACCGCCAGCGTCAGCAGCATCGCCTTCAGAGAAAGCTCAAGCAGAGCGCCACATAGAGGCTGTGATGTTTAACATCCAGCAGCTGGCCATGGTTGGAGAGGCTGAGATGGGACCGGGAGCTTCTGCGCGGGGCAAGCAGGGAGAGGTGTGCGAGGGCTGGACGAGGGTGAATGGAACCATGCTGTTAGGAAAGCCTGTGGAGGGAGCGGGCGGGCTGGAGGAGGCTGTGAAGGCCTGCGAGAGCCTGGGAGTCCAGTGCGCTGGTGTGGCCCGCGGTGGATTACTAACACCTGGGAAGTACCAGGCGGTGTTGAAGAAAGGCAGCCGTGTCCTGCCCTCAGAATCCTCCCGGTCTGAATGCTGGATCCGCCGGTGCAGCCGCAACGTGGAGGACGTCTCGCTCCCAGGTGGACGGATGAAGCGCAGCCCCCAAAGGAACTGCATCGACAAGAGGGAGGAACGCGTCTCCAGTGTGGTGCAGTGGATCCCAGCAGTCAGCACCCTCTACAACTTAGGCACGGCTGTGTATTACGCCTCGGTCAACTGCTCCGAGACGGCCAAGGAGAGAGCCATCCTGAGCGCCGTTGACCTTGGCACCGATGCGCTCATGGTGGTCACAGGCGGGACAGCCGGGGTGGCGGGGTACGCCCTGGGTGCAGGGGTGAAGACTGGGGTGAAGGCCGGCATCAAATATCTGCTCAGCTCCATGAAGCAAGACGATGACCTTTTGGTGAACCAGCAGTACAGCTGGGAGGAGGGAATCATCACCATACATTAAGATAAAAGGATCAATGCTATCTCTGTGGCTTATACAGTAGCTAATTTCCCCCATTGGCAACAAATATCAAATTTGGTTGTTTTTAAGTTATTAAAAAAAAAGTTAACTGACAGTGACACAACATTTTATGCCCAGGGATGGAGAGTATCAAATTACTTTAATAGGCTTGATATAATCTGCAAAATCTGGGAAACATGTAAGGTTAAATATAATTTTTAATCACTGAGTCATTTCACAATGGATTACTGAGAAACGTATTTGAAAGGTAAAAAGGAAAACGAAAAAAGCTTTTTGTTTGTGTGATTGTGGACACAAACATAATTTTACACAATATGAAGGTTATTCGTGATTGGAGATTATGTTAATAATGGTATTGATATAGTCTGTAAATTGCAATAAATTGTCTGTTTTATGTTATGTTTGATAGAGGCAAACTAATCCAAAAGTGAAAGAGATAGAGTAATCCAGTGGATTGGACACATTGTAAGCAATCTCTGTTATCTGTAACAAAAAGCCACCTTATACAGTAAGATTTTAACCTGGTTTGACAAATATCTGGTGTTGTGTCTAATAGAAACAATAGTTGAATAATTTTAAGAAATTTGGCAGCAACATTACAAGAACTGGTCTCAGGAAACCACGATCTCAAGGTCTCCCATTCAACATCTTTCCTCTTGTTCATTGTCTTCCCTTGCTCGTTCCTTCCCTCCCACACAAAGCCATTGTGCGCACACTCACCTTTGTCAAAGTGCAGGGACTATTGTACTACGGCTAGACGTTGTTTTATATGCATCCATGAAATGGTAATAAATTGTATTTTAAATGTCTATATACAGTAACTGTGGAGATTTTCTGTATTACTGTAGGCTTATGGCCCATTGTTAATGGTCAATAAGATGGTTTGCTGCATTATTACCTATAGCTAAGACACATTGTAGACAGGACAATAATTACATGTAGTTGCAATATTCTGTAAGTCTTCTTGGCTAGTTGGTAAACCAATGTACCACTCTTTTAGCTGGACTTAAGTTACTAATATTATTAATATTATAATACAGATGATATAATACTGATATTATATACGGTATATTGATGATTTTACTTTACTGGTAAATGGACTGCATTCATATTATGTGCCTATTCACCCATTCACAGAGACACATTCATACACTGATGGCGGTGAGCTACAGTACCACGCAGGGTGCTGGCACAGGCTAATCATCGGTGAGGAGGGACTCCCTCCGAGGGAGAGAGACTGAATCGTCTGAAGGTCTTCTTAAGCCCAATACACTGCCCAATACGTCTTCTTAAGCCCAGGTGCACCCTATCAGCCTAACCCAAACACCAGGCTTCTGCAAGACAGGGCCAGTGAGAGAGTGAGATGGTCGTCACAAAAGCTAAAAGCTTATCAGATGGGCGACCCTGGGACAAAACCTTATCAAATGGCCGTCAGTGGTCTAATTTGTGTCAGTTTAGGGGTCGTTGACATGAAAAAAAGTTTGAGAACCACTGCCCTAGGCCTAGAGGAGTCAGGAGATAGGATGATAGAAGTTAAGATAAACCGGTAAAATAGCACTCCCTGCAGGCACAACGATGAATTGCAATCAAAACAAAATCTGCTTCGCTTCCCGCACCCCGTCCACACACCAGATCCAAACAGCAGTTCTGCACACACCTGCATAGCCTGTAATAATAATAATAATAATAATAATAATAATAATAATAATAATGATGATGATAATAAACATAATAATAATAACAATAACAATAATAACAACAACACCAACAACAACAACAATAATAATAATAATAATAATAATAATTATAATAATAATTATAATAATAATAATAATTATTATTATTATTGTTAATATTTTTAAGTTGTGTAAGCAACGTTTTAAATATTGCTATTGCCATCAATAATTAGTGAGGTTTTATGTTAGCAAACATTGCATTTTTAAAAAGATAAGTGGCAACCCAACAAAAATCTGGGCTGAGCCTACATGTATTAACTTGCTAGTGTTAAACTCAACGAACACGTGTTTTATGTATATTTTTTGCATAGTGTTGTTGACAGAGAGCCCATCACATCAGGCTACTTTGCTTTTGATCTCATCATCAGACTTTCACAACGTCATTTCTTGGAAATTTTCGGAGAGAGCCATAAGTTTCTATTCAGTTCACCACGCCCCCTTACTTAAGATTGACAGATAGATCGACCAACTGTGGCTGCGTCTCTATGTCCAGAGCCACCAATCAGCTGTTTACAGTGCGTTGAGAAGGAAACTGTGTGAGTGACTTCAACCATTCCGGCTCCTGAACTGCCCTGATAGCAGTATTCAAAGAGCCAAAATGGCGCCCAGTTATGTCGGCGAATAAGCAAATGGGAGGGACAACTACATTATCCAATGAGACAGATGCTAAAGAGGAAACAAGGAAACACGTCTGCACGCACGCAGACTGTTGCAGTTTGTATTTATGTGTGCGTGAATCGACATATTAAAAGGACGCCACGCACCTGCCTTCAATTATCACATACAACATTTTAATTGGATTGATTGGACTGCTGTGAGGTAAGTACGGTGTTATTACTGCGTAGGGGATGGATGATACCGTCATATCAGTATAACGTTATTAACAGTCAGAGATCACTGTCTCTTCTTGTTGTTTGCACTTTGGACCTAAAAACGCTTTGCTTGTCGTTTTCAAGTATACTAGCAGTGTAGTTGTTCCTTTACGTAAGTTCCTTCCTTCATAGTTGTTGTGCGTCACGGCTAGGTAAGTCAATGCCACTGCAGCAATCAAAAACTCAAAATTTTAATTGCTGTCTTTCAAAGCTTGCCTCCCACATGATGTCTCCTTCTCATGACAGTCGATTGGAAAAGCAGTTCACCCAAAAATGAAAAGTCTGCCTTTCATCTACTCACGCTCATGCCAGTTAAGGTTACCAGAGTGCAACTTCATAGCAGCCTTCTCCAAAACAACTGAATTCAGACCCGTTCTCCAGAGTTCCAAATTCCAAAAATACTACCACAATTTAGTGTAAATCGTATTAACTACAATTGATTGATTTGCAAAATGGTGTAGGCTATCTTCTATACTATATGTATATTGTGATTGTTTGCTATTTTTTGTTTTGGAACTCTAAAGAGCGGTCCCCATTGACTTCAGTTGTTTTGTTGAAGGCTGCTATGAAGTTGTGCTGGCATCTCTGTGTGTTATATAGAGTATAGACTAACTAACACATTTCACCTGTGTTTCATTTAGCATCAGGGTGAGTAGATGATGCCAGAATTTTCATTTTGGGTCCTTTAAGAGTGGAATATTTTTTACACAATTATCCTCCTTGTCAATCAACACACAGGTAGGCTACCACCAAACACAGCGAGACCCCTCTCAGCCTTTTCTCAAACTATTGAAGTTAACAGGGCCATCTCTTCACAGCTCCAGACAAGCATCAATAATATGTTAGCATTTTGGAACAGTCTGTTCCAAAATGCTAACAGGAGTGAGAAATATCACCTACATTTTGAGCTTTTGTACCTACAGTGCAGTCACACACACACACACACACACACTCTTGCGCGCGCACACGCAAATTGAAGTATGCTGCATGATGAGCTTTTTGAAGAAACATCTGGACAATGGACGTAACACTTTTCTTGGAGCTGTATTAAAGATGACCCCATGGGCCTTTTTCACCAGCAGCCATTTTGTGTCTAAAAGGCAGGAAGTAACACAGGTGCTAGCAAACATTAATGAGGGTTTCCATGTCCAACTTCCAATCCATTTAGGTGTTCCAATGCGGGGGGCCCTCGTTAATGTTTTGCTTGCAACTGTGTTACTTCCTGCCTTTTAGACACAAAAATGGCAGAGGTGAAAAAGGCTAATTAAGCTACTCGCTGTGTTTGGTGGCCCATCTTCTAAGTAGATATCCCTGGAGAACCGACAAAACACTTTGCACACATTACACACTGTTCCATGCGGTCTAATAGGCCTGAGGTCTGTGTTTGTGAGCATGTGTTTTCGTCTTCATGTTTGTGTCTCAGGATGTCTCAGTGGGAGAGACTGAGCCAGATGCAGTCTGTGCAGCTGCAGTTGCAGGAGCTGTATGACCGCGACAGCTTACCTATGGATGTCCGCCACTACTTGGCTCCCTGGATAGAGACGCAAGAGTGGTAAGGTGGCACTTTCTCTGTTCTGCCCCTATTACCATTACAGTCACACGTTACTATCATTGAAGAGTCAACCAATGTTTGTGTCTGTTTTGTTCTTTAGGGAACGTGCGGCGCGGAATCATGAGTTTGCCATGGTGCTGTTCCAGGTGCTGCTGGAGAATCTGGATATCCAGCACAGCCGCTTTGTACAAGAGTCAAGACAAGAGTCGTTCTTATCGCAGCACAACATTAGGCGCTGCAAACAGAACTTTCAGGTCTGTCTGGTAGCGTGTGTGCCGCACCCTGCCAAACCTTTTTGACATAAAGTGGTAAATGCTCAGTCAGTGTGAATCATAAACTGTATAAAAATATGGACGGATTCACCGTGAAGTCACCCATTGTTTTTTGGACTACTGTCAAAACAGTAATGAGGGTTTCCAACTTCCATGATTGGAAGTTGGAAACCCTCATTACTGTTTTGCTTGCACCTGTGTTTGGGGGCGGCTTTAGCTCAGGAGGTAGAGCGGGTCGGCCAATGACGCAAGGGTTGGCGGTTCGATCCCCGCTCCCTCCCAGCTGCTGTTGTTGTGTCCTTGGGCAAGACACTTAACCCTCCTTGCTCCCGATGGTGTGTAGGCACCCTGCGTGGCAGCCTGCCACCATCGGTGTATGAATGGGTGAATGTAGACTACCTACTGATTGTAAAGTGCTTTGGATAAAAGCGCTATATAAATGCAGGCCATTTACCATTTACCATAATTAAAATATAACAGGTTCTAATCTGAATACCGTTTACTGTTCGCCACCAGAGAGGGAGATATAGGGCTCTATCTTCCCACTGGCCTTAGGCGTTAAACTGGCGTTAAACGCAAAAAAACACGCTTTGCGACTGCCTCGGGAAGATAGCATCATGTTTTTAGGCCCCGAAATGCGCTTTACGGCAAAGAGGCGTGGCGCAGTGCCAGAATGGGCCAGAATGGGCCTAACGCTATCTTCCCCCCTGGCGTTAATTTTGCGTTTAGCGCTTTTCAAAACCAGGCGCCGGGGACTTGTGCGTAATTACGCGCAGCTCTCCTCTGCCATCTCACTCTCTCTCCCCCCCTCTCTCTCTCTCACTCCCTCTCTCTCGCGCGTCAGACAGGCACAATGACGATGAAAAAAAAGTTGTTCTACCATAGTTTTGAGCCCCTGTCATTCAGAGGCTGTTGCATCATCCTACATGTGCAGTGGGGGAGAAGAAAAGGTAGCGAGAGAAAATGATATCATTCTGCCCAAACTTTCACCAATCTAATGTCATCATGACATCCAGGGATAGGCTATATTTTTCTAGCCGATGCGTTTAGAACATTCTTTTCACTTTGATCTTGCTATAGTGTAGCGTATTTACATGCTTGCTGTATTTAAACTGCAGTGAGATTGGTTTGAGAAGCATAATAATATGGAATAATATATATGGATACAGACGGGGAGGAAAGAGGGAGGGGGGGAGCTCAGAGCGCTTTGGTCGGGCTTTTCTGACCGGATTGGATCGCTCCGTGGAACGGAACATGAAAGGGACATTGTGCACTTCTGCACTTCTCCAATGAGCACGTTGTGAATAATTCTACGCTTAAAAAGCGTGGTTATAATGCTTAAGGCCGCGTGTAGCGCCGACACGAGAATAGGCACGGCGCCGGTCCACGCCCACTAATATAGGCTGCGCCTGGCGCTAAGCGCTAACTTAAGGCCAGTGGGACGATAGGGGCCATAGAGCGGGGGAAATTGGGATAATCCCAGATTTCAGCTTTAATTAACAGTAAACATTCTCCACAGATGAGCAAGCCAGCAACGTTTGTCATTAATGTCTTTGGAGAGCACTTCATCAACATCCCACAACGTTGTGTTTGGCTTTCAGCAGTGTTAACTGTAAGATGGTGTGCTCATGTTGGAGCATGGGGGTTGTAGTGGGTGTTTTTAGCCTTATTGTCTTACCGGAGCCGTAATTATAAGCAATACATTTTGACTGTGATGTCCATTTGACCTCTCTCCACTCCAGGAGAGATACCAGGAGGATCCATGCACTCTGGCCAGCACCATCCTGTGGTTCCTACAGAAAGAAAAGGAGATCCTAGACAGCAGCGTCTCCGATCTGGCTGAGCAGGTTAGAGCAACACTATTATGCAATTCATTTAAATAAGTGTAAACTAATAAATACTAATAAAAATAGAAAATGGCGAATGACATACCATTTTTCATGGGGAAAGAAAGTTCAATTTCCCCCCCCTTGGGTAGAGCATTGTCACATTTTGTGACTTTGTGGTCAACCACCAATACTTAAAGGGAAGCTCACCCTAAAATCCAAAATACATATTTTCCTCTCACCTGTAGTGCATCTAGATCAGAGGTTTTCAAAGTGGGGGGCTCCAAGCAGTTTCAGGGAAGGCTCAGTGAATGGAAGTGAAATAATATTACATTATTCTTACATTACTTACTGTATCCAAAGGAGCTCACATAGAATAGCCTAAAGTCTGATTTAAGAGATTGTTCAGAGATACATATGAGTTTTGGGGGATTTTTACTGTTTTTCCCAGAGTCAGAAACTATGAAACACTCTGAGGTACACCCACATCTCAGGAAAAACTCTGAGGTAAACCCATTTAAGGAGGTGTCTATTTACAGTTATATACATGTACAATGTCATTTTGAGAAACCCACAACATGCAAACCATTTCAGATTCTTTTAGATATCAGACGACAGCTCGGTAATGAATTATGAAATCAATTCAGACTTACTCTGTCGTAGATATCCTGTATCGTGATGCCAGTTGATTTCAGGAATTTCACCACTCTTCATCGTGCTATATAATGATTATAGCAGCTAAACCAAATTGAATGAAACCATGAGCCAGAAAGATGTCTTATGAAAGTATATTTAAAGCCCTACATTACTTTGGCAAACGTCATTGCCAAAGGACTGAAATCTCAATGTACCATCATAAATATGTACAGAGTCCAAATATTCAGTGAAGTCTGATAGTTGACATGGATTCTTATACTGTAAGGCAGGAAAGGAGGAGGGAGAGAGGAGGGGTGAATATGGTGCAGTCAAACTGAGAGGCTGCCCGTGCTTATCAGCAAGGCATTCCTGTCTCAGGGTCACTGTCATGCTGAGTTCTCTGAAGGCCAGAACAAAGGGTAGAAATTCTTGATGTGTCTGCCTGTGTGTCTGCATTTATGACTAATAACTCATACCATTAATTATGCGTATGCAATTATAGCTTATTGATTATTAACAGCCAATCAATGGAACTTCAATTTTCCACATCACTGTCTAAGATCTGGTGGATCTGGTGGATCTCCTGCATGTTTGTGTTACAGTGTTATCGATCGCCCATAGAAAGATGCTTTATATGGTGTTTGTTCCTTTTATTTTTTTGTATTAGCTACATACGTAGATAACTCTCATCGCATGTATTTACTATGATACATATTGGACATATTGTTTCCAGTACAATCATTTTACCCAATATCACATTTGAAAGACTCCTCCTTTTTGTCTTAGGTCCAGTCGCTGCATGTGGAGCAGGACCTGATGGAGACAAACAGCCATCAGGACCTGGAGCGTAAAATGGCCGGCTTAAGGAATGAAGTGCAGGTACAGTATGTCAGCTGATTTAGAATGTGTTAAGATGCTAAGAAGACATCTCTCTGACAGCTGATTTAGAATGTGTTAAGATGCTAAGAAGACATCTCTGTGCTTTTCGATGTAAGACATTAAAGTGCATACTTTGTTGTCTTTCTTACAGTGTGTCGAGCACACATTGATATGTCTAGAAGAACAGCAAGATGAATTTGATTTTAAATATACAACCAACAAGATGCAAGGTAAGCATACAGTATTTAGATTTCTGGTTTAACTTGCACGCTCTGAGAGGGGGGCTGTAGGGGGCTGATTCACAGCGACATGCTTTCTTTCATTTTGGTCCACCTTGTGTGGTAACTGTGATCCCACTGTGCAAACGGTGCTGCAGTTGTGGTCGAGGAGGCCGCGAAGAAGGAACAAATGAAAGTTCTGCAGAATCTTATCAACAGGCTGAATGAGTGTCGAAAGGTACGGAGATATTAATGTTCTTATATAACACCTTCAGCGCTCCTGTGTCAGCTCTTTTGTTAATTCTTTCTATTGTTTTTGATTTGGGGCTAGACCATGCTGTCAGACCTTGGTAAGCTCCTGGATCGGTCTGAGGAGCTGCTGGATGTGCTGGTGAAGAAGGAGCTGGTGGAGTGGCGGAGGCGGCAGCAGAAGGCCTGCATCGGAGCGCCATACAACATTTGCCTGGATCAGCTGGAGAAGTGGTGTGTTCCGCCTTCACCTCCAGACACTCCTCACACCAAGTTTGATCCTGGATAGCTCATAGTTTCAATAGTATGAAGATACTAATCAGGACAGCAGAAAATGGCACCTTTTATTTTGGCTAGCAACACACTAACATTAACCTTGAGAGATGGTTCAAAAGCGCCTGGCCTTTTCCAAACCATTTCCAGGTTCTGTGTAACAAACAGATGGATGGTTCTGTGTAACAAACCATCTGGCGCATCAGGTTACAGTAACAACATACCTGGATGCATCAGGTTACAGTAACAACATACCTGGATGCTGGATGGGAAACTTGGTTTTTCGTCCAGCGGCTACAGTGAATCATCTTCCAAGGTTCCCACCGACCTTGTAAATGGTAAATGGCCTGCATTTATATATATTATATATTTACAGTCAGTAGGTACACTACATTCACCCATTCACACACACCGATGGTGGCAGGTTACCACTCGAACCACCGACCTCTTTTATCCAAAGCGATTAGTGGATGACCCGCTCTACCTCCTGAGCTACAGCCAACCTTCACAGAAGGCAAACACATTTGTTTAGAAAAGATACGTGAAATAATTACACCAGTATTTGGCTTTGGTAATAATTTCCCAAGGTGACCGACACTGATAATGGGCTGCCAAAGGCTGAAGTAGCATATCAGTAGTAAGTTATCTTGAAAGTTTGAAACAAGTGAAAACTAGCAGAATGCTAGTTACAAACATGCCATGTGGGAGATAAGAGTGGTTAAACGACAGCCTTATTTAAGTAAAAGGAAAACTTAATCTGATGGGAGTTTTGTGCAGGTACATATTCACCGGCCAATAAATTACAGTGAGGAAGTAGAGGTACAAAAAATAGATTGCCTAAAACCAATGGTATCTGGACACTAGCAGATGCTATAGCTTACACTTCTCATTCTCTTCTCGACGATACAAATCTAAAATGTAAAAATATGAATGCAAATCAAGGTTGACTTTCACCTCAAAGCTCAATAACCAACTTGCCTTTCCTACCACTAGCATCACCGCCAGGCATGTGTTGACTTGTAGCAGCCCATTTCTGTTGCTGCCTGTGTTACATCTCCATTGCCTTTTCTCCATGTCTTGTAGGTTCACCTGTGTAGCAGTGTGTCTGTTCCAGGTGCGTGAGTTTCTCACCAAGTTGGAGGAGCTGATGGTGAAGATGACCTACACTGAAGACCCCGTAAAGGCCCAGAAACCAGCTCTGCAGAACAGAGTGGACGCGCTCCTGACAGACTTACTCAAGAGGTCTCGCCCATAAACATTCATTCAATTATTTCTCCCCCTCTCTCTCTCTCTCTCTGCTGCTTTCCGTTGAAATATTTTATGACTTTATTGTCTTACGATGTCTTGAAGCGCCTTTGTGGTTGAGACTCAGCCATCCATGCCTCCTGGGAAAGGCCCCCTGGTTCTCCTGGTTCTCCGCACCAATGTCCAGTTCTCTGTCAAGACCAGGTCAGTGCCACCGCTGCATGGCATCCCTGCATTCACACATTAATGCATTCATGTTAAGGCATACCACCCACTATTAATTTGCATAATCAATCAATATAAGTCATTTTTATGGGACTTGTGTGCATGGAGGATGGCTATTTACTCATAGAAGAAAGACCCAACACAATAGAATGAGTTGTACTTTACCCACCACCACCCAAAACAGTTATTTTGTTCACAGCCTGACCACAGCCACATTTTTCCAAACCTCCAAAGGCTTACACTCCATTTCATATTTTCAGACTTCTTGTGAAGTTTCCTGAGCTGAACCATGCCATGAAGGTCAATGTGTCCATGGACAGGTGAGCGTCAGTCATAGCTCCATTTGTATTCGTTGCCTCCTGTCACTGTACAGACCTGTAGCTCCTGACTTTGACCAATAGGGAATGATGTTTTGATGCTAGGGTTGGCATGATGGACGATGGCGACCATGAAAGTTGAAGTCGCTCCATTCTGCTGTGTTTCTATCGGTGTGCGGCTTTAGCTCAGGAGGTAGAGCGGGTCGGCCAATGACGCAAGGGTTGGCGGTTCGATCCCCGCTCCCTCCCAGCTGCTGTCGTTGTGTCCTTGGGCAAGACACTTAACCCTCCTTGCCTCGTATGATTGGTATGATTGGTATGAATGTAGACATGAATGGTATGATTGGTATGATTGGTATGAATGTTGACATGAATGATGGTGGTTCGGAGGGGCCGTTGAGCGCCAATGTGTGGCTGCCACGCGGTACGAATGGTGTGAACGAATAATGATTCTGTGTAAGCGCTTTGAGCCTTGGAAAGGCGCTATATAAATCCAATCATTATTATTATTATTATTATTATTATCTCTCCTCAACTCTCTCTCATTAGGTTCAAAACTGAGCCCATGCGAATCTAACGTTATATCCGCCAGTAATTCTGTCAGTTTTCTGCCAGCTAGTTAAATTCAACGCACACATTGTTGGTCAGGATCTGTACCGTTAATGTTATTTGTTTTGCGCCGTTTAATATTGCTGGTAGTGACAGCCACTGCTTCAGTCGCCTGGCTCTGTGCTGTAGTAGCCTGGCCCTGTGCTGTAGTAGCCTGGCCCTGTGCTGTAGTAGCCTGGCTCTGTGCTGTAGTAGCCTGGCTCTGTGCTGTAGTAGCCTGGCCCTGTGCTGTAGTAGCCTGGCTCTGTGCTGTAGTAGCCTGGCCCTGTGCTGTAGTAGCCTGGCCCTGTGCTGTAGTAGCCTGGCCCTGTGCTGTAGTAGTCTGGCTCTGTGCTGTAGTAGCCTGGCTCTGTGCTGTAGTAGCCTGGCCCTGTGCTGTAGTAGTCTGGCTCTGTGCTGTAGTAGCCTGGCTCTGTGCTGTAGTAGCCTGGCTCTGTGCTGTAGTAGCCTGGCCCTGTGCTGTAGTAGTCTGGCTCTGTGCTGTAGTAGTCTGGCTCTGTGCTGTAGTAGCCTGGCTCTGTGCTGTAGTAGCCTGGCCCTGTGCTGTAGTAGCCTGGCCCTGTGCTGTAGTAGCCTGGCTCTGTGCTGTAGTAGCCTGGCCCTGTGCTGTAGTAGCCTGGCTCTGTGCTGTAGTAGCCTGGCTCTGTGCTGTAGTAGTCTGGCTCTGTGCTGTAGTAGCCTGGCTCTGTGCTGTAGTAGCCTGGCCCTGTGCTGTAGTAGCCTGGCTCTGTGCTGTAGTAGCCTGGCTCTGTGCTGTAGTAGCCTGGCCCTGTGCTGTAGTAGCCTGGCCCTGTGCTGTAGTAGCCTGGCTCTGTGCTGTAGTAGCCTGGCCCTGTGCTGTAGTAGCCTGGCTCTGTGCTGTAGTAGCCTGGCTCTGTGCTGTAGTAGCCTGGCTCTGTGCTGTAGTAGTCTGGCTCTGTGCTGTAGTAGCCTGGCTCTGTGCTGTAGTAGCCTGGCCCTGTGCTGTAGTAGCCTGGCTCTGTGCTGTAGTAGCCTGGCTCTGTGCTGTAGTAGCCTGGCTCTGTGCTGTAGTAGCCTGCCCGCTGGTCTCATGTAGAGCTCAGCTGTCCTGTCCTGAACGTGCATTGCAGCGGTGGAGCCAAATGCATTACGGCACCGCAGCGACTTCATAAATCATTAATTAATTCCCCCGTCAGCGACGATGCCATCGTCCATCACGATGTTTCACTGTGGAACCATCACGATGGCTATTTGGTTTGACATCGCACAACCCTATTTTCTGCTTAACCTTTCTGTGTTTCTTCCTTCTCTTATTAGGGAGGCTCCTCAGGTCAAAGGGTAAGTTTTTGTTTGTTTTTTTGTTGTTGCTGCCATGACAAGTTGTAGCTACAGAGGAATTTCATTCAGCTGTCTTGTTTGATGTCATGTATTTCTTTTATTTTTTTTTAATCTTGTTGTTCTTGTAGTTATCGGCGCTTTAATGTCCTGGGGACCTTCAAGGTCCTGAACATGGTAGAGAGCCAGAATGGAGGCATGGTGGCAGACTTCAGACATCTGGTGAGATTGCATGACAGCATGACAACTGCTGTATTTTATGACTGGCAAATCTGTAACACTGAGCCAACAGCTACTGTAATGCTCTGAGTTATGTCAAAGAGAGTTTCCAGTAGTTTCAGTATACATGTAGGCCTTATTTTCAAAATGGCTTCCAGTGCTATTGTGCTGAAAGCACATGGTTGCAATCAGCTATGGGGTCAACTGTTGCTGCGTTGGCCCTCTGGGTGAACTACAGGGCTGTAAGGCTGTACAGTGACATTACTCCACACAGTCAAACATTATTATGCGGAAAAAACAACAACAACAAGCATGTCATTTTGGGCTCATTCTGTCTACTTTGCTTGTAGAGTCTGAAGGAGCAGAAGTCTGGAGGACGTGACGTGAGTTCACATCAACAACCCTAAAGATGCTATAGCAGCATACAGACTCAATTATTGAAGAACAGTGTTGACAATAGAATGACGACCTGTGTGTGTGTGTGTGTGTGTGTGTGTGTGTGTATGTCTGTCTGTGTGTGTCTGTGTGTTGCTGTCAACAGACTTCCCTGAGTGTTACAGAGGAGCTGCACACCATCTACTTCAACACTGTATTTGAGCTAAAAGGCTTGTCAGTCGACCTGCAGGTAAAGTGTGTTGCCTTTCTTCTCATGTTTTGTGGCCTTTCAAATGTCTCATTTACCCACAACTGGATGTTGGAGAAATTCAGCATGATGCCATTGTGTATATTATTGTTTGGATCATGGAACTGTGTCCTAAAATGTATGTTGTTGTTGTTGTTGTTGTGGTTGTTGTTGTTCTCTGGCACCAACCTAGGCCTCCTCTCTCCCAGTGGTCATCATCTCTAACTCCAGCCAGCAGCAGAGTGCCTGGGCCTCCATCCTCTGGTTCAACATGCTCTGTGAGGACACAAAGGTGAGAGGTCACCATCACTAATATTAAGCCCTTAAGTTTGCAATTTAGTCATACTAGGGATGGGACAATAATGCTTATCTCATACCATTTGATACACGCTATGGGGTTCATGATTCGACACAGTTTATTGTATCATGTTGTATTGCGTGCAAGCCATCTCATTTGTGATTACTACAGCAGAATAAAATTGAGCTATCAAGATTTATTGTTCTTCCCCACGATGCATATTGTCACATTTTTGTATTGAGGTATATTGAATTTCGATATACGTCCCATCCCTACGAACTGTTGTCAGTGAGAACCCATCAGAAATACATTTTAAAAATGTGTATGTGTACCGCTAGGACGTCCTGTTCTTTGCCAACTGTCCTCCGGCCACTTGGGAGCAGCTTGGAGAGATGCTGAGCTGGCAGTTCCTCTCTGCCACCAGACGGGGTCTGGACTCTGCTCAGCTGGACATGATTGCACGCAAACTATTTGGTAAAACCAGCCTCTATCCTCTAACTTGACTCATTTTCATGACTATCCTGCAGTCAGAACTATGGATCAGACTGCGTCCGTCCATCTGTCTGTCAGACATGGCATCTCAGGCAATATCTCAGACTCTCTCTTGTAACGGACAAGCCCGTCTCAGACATATAATAATAATATCTATAATAATAATAAAATCTATAATATAATAGACACATAATATCTCAGACACCACTAGTATGATTTTAATTCAACTTGGAGGGATGATGCATCGTTGTACTGTGTTGCAGCATTTAAAAGATGACACTGACCGACCTAATGGGGGCACTATGATTACAGGCAAAATGTTTTAACGCAGTATCTCAGACACCAGTACTCACCAGAGACTTGGAGAGATGTTATATCTTGTCACTGATTGGCCTAAACTACAGGATGCCTGCATCATTCATGTGGGACGACAACATGTCTATTTTTTTATATATTTTTTTACACTCATCCAATAGACCAGGGGTTCCCAAACTTCTCCGAGCAAGTACCACTACGTACCAAAGCAAATTTCCCAGGGACCACTTCCACTGCGTATACCAATAACAAATAACAATATATACAAGGCTAATACTATAATAATAATAAGGCTACTAGCTGGTTCAAAATGGACACACACAAACACACGCACGCACGCATGCACACACGCACGCACGCACACACACACACACACACACACACACACACACACACACACACACACACACACACACACACACTCACATCTGCCAACATTTAGGCTGTGAAAAGGAGGACCCCTTTGAAAAAAAAAAATCCCCCTCGCCAACATTTTGCCTTGTGTTATTTAGCTACCTTCCTGACAAGCTAGCATGACATGGTTGGTACAAATCGATTCCTTAAGTCTTCTAGTTTCATATGATATCAGAAACTTCACTCTGGCTTCAAAACTGAGCCTGCTGCAGCCTCTGAAAGTAAATCTTCAAAATTGTGATGTTTCCCAAATATCGTGATATTTCCAAAAATCCGCCCCAATCCGGCAACTGCTCAGGGTTAATGTGTATGTAAAAACTGTTGTCTGTAAAAAAAAAAAAAAACAATTCTCTGGCGGACCACCAGGCAGAGCGCGGACCACAGTTTGGGAACCAAACCAATGCAATAGACCATGAGCATGCAGATGATCGCTTCCAGGGATCCTGTTGTTTCTTTTTCACACCCTACTCTTAACCATTGGATGAGTTGGTGCTCCAGGTGCCATATATATACCGTATATTGTATGCAGTGTCAGACTGGATTTAAAGACTTGTCTTGTGCACAGTTCATATGGATAGGTCTGGATGGATTAGGAGGATTGTGCAGTGTCCTTCAGGAAACTGACATGCCTTGTAACAATGGTATATTACAGAGGTTCTCAAAGTGGGAGGTGGGCCTCCCCAGGGGGGCTCCAAGCAGTTTCAGGGGAGGCTCAGTGAATGGAAGTGAAAAAAAAATGACTTTAGTTTAAAAGGATATCTAATAGAATAGCCTAAATGTGTTGGCTTTGGTTAAAGAGATACTTCAGAGATACAATAACTTTGGGGAATTTGACATTGAGTCAGAAGAAATAAATGCCTTCAGACAGACCCCGTTGGAAGTATGTCAAACAGCAATATCAGGCTGTCAGGATATCAGCCCGTCTGGTATTCAACCAACCCAAATTCTCTCATGTCACTCCCCTCTTCCGGGACCTCCACTGGCTTCCCATCTCAGCTCGCATCAAATTCAAGACACTGGTACTGGCCTACAGGGCAGTACACCAGTCAGCTCCCCTGTACCTGCAATCTATGGTCAGGTTCCAAACCTCTCACCGCTCCCTTCGCTCCTCTACCAGTGCAGGGCGCCTCGCTCCTCCTTCGCTACGGGCGCTCAAAAGTCGCTCATCCCGATCTCGACTCTTCTCCTCCCTGGCACCCCAATGGTGGAACGAGCTGCCACCTTCGGTCAGGACTGCTGAATCACTGCCGATCTTTCGGAAAAGACTAAAGACTCACCTTTTCAGGCTCCACCTGGGCCCTTCTTGATCTAACTTCTTTCTCTCTCTTCTTTCTCTCTCTTTATTTAATATAAAAAAAAAAAAAAAAAAAAAAATCCTAAACTAAAACTCGTACCACTGTTCCTTCAGGATTTGTAGTTGTCATAGACTGTGCTCCATAGTTGATTGCTCTATTGCTGACAAAAAGTGTGTTACTGTAAGTCGCTTTGGATAAAAGCGTCTGCCAAATGACGTAATGTAATGTAATGTAATCTTGGCTTATCGTATCTATGGGATCAAATAACATAATCATGATCTAGGCATCCAGAAATTGAGCGAGGTGGGGGGGCTCCTCTTTCCT
The DNA here is from genome assembly GCF_964638095.1 of Poromitra crassiceps. Lineage (NCBI taxonomy): Eukaryota > Metazoa > Chordata > Actinopteri > Beryciformes > Melamphaidae > Poromitra > Poromitra crassiceps. Next base: position 1,151,793 of record NC_139650.1, read on the forward strand.
AGCTTTGTCTGGGGGGAGGTCCACATTCTCAGACTTTGAAAACCACTGTTTTATTACATTGTGTGTGCTCGAGTGAAGCTTGTCAGTAACATTGGGTCGTGTAAATGCTATACTTTTTATCCCATCAGGAAAGCAGCAGAACTATGACACCTGCATAGTTGCTTGGTCAAAATTTAGCAAGGTGAGAATCTTGGGTCTTAATCATTTCTTTTGTTTGTTTACTGTTGGTGTGTGTTTGTGACCTTTTCCATCCCCTGTGCTACAGGAGAATGCCAATTCCGATGCCAACTTCACTTTTTGGGTGTGGTTTTATGGCATCTTGGTGCTGGTGAAGCTGTACCTTGAAGACCTGTGGAGAGACGGGTATGGGCGCTGCAAAAACAAACAAACAAACAAACAAACAAAAACAGTTACCCTCAATATGATCTTAAATCCGGATAAATGTAATGTCTCGTTGGAGTAAGGACTGTCCTCTTCACTGTAGCTCCATCATGGGCTTTGTGAGTAAAGCCAAAGAGAAGACACTGCTGAAGAAGAAGCAGAGAGGCACATTCTTGTTGCGCTTCAGTGAAAGCAACAGAGATGGAGGGATCACCTTCTCCTGGGTGGATTGCTCCCCAACTGGTGAGATCAAAATGACCGCTGCACAATGTTTTTTGAATTATTGCCATGTAGACAGTACAGAAATGCATGCAACAAGCTGCTTGTCATATTAGCTAGTCTACATATGATCCTGTTCTGCCTGTTCTAGGTGAGCCTGATGTGAATTCGGTCCAGCCCTTCACCATGGGAGACCTCTCCCAGATCCCCTTCCATGAAATCATCCGGAATTTCCAGATCTTTGAAGCGGAGAACATCCCACAAAACCCTCTGCTTTACCTATATCCTAACACCCCCAAACAGGAGGCTTTTGGAAAGTACTACAAAGACCCGAGCGGAGGTGAGGTCACTTGCTCATACATAATGCGTGTTGCTTCTGTTTTCGTGGATTGATCAGTCAATCCTTGTGAAAATCATCTGTACTTTAACAAAACTACATTTCCGAGAACCAACACACAAACCTGCGTTGCCATCGAGTGACACATTCAGGAGTTAAGGAGTGAACAGTTCAAAGCTCCTTCTTTCCTCGCAGGTCATGTTAGACATGTCAGTGAGCAAGTATTACTATCTTTATGAGAAGAATCTGCACAGACATCAGCTTTTCCTTTTAATAATAATGTGTGCCTCCGTCCGTACGATGTTTGTTAACGCGATATCTGAGGAATGCCTTGACGGAATTTGGACGGAACAGAACATCTGCTGTTCACTTCCATCTCCAAATGATGCATTTTGCGTAGGGATGCACCGATATGAAAATTTTGGCCGATGCCGATAACCGATATTAACATTGCTGTTATGGCCGATAACCGATATTTACCGATGTCGATATGATCTGTATAAAACCACATTTTTATGATCATCACATTTTGTACATACTGAAAAACACATGTTAACACTGAATTTGAAAAAGTTATGCATTTCTTTATTTGCAAAGCCTTTGGAAAAGCCCATAAATCATAGATTTACTGCATTATTTCATATCAATGTGAAGAATTTGGCTGATAATGATAACCGATATTAACATTGCAACATCTGACCGATACCGATATGACCGATATGTTAAAAAATGACCAACATCGGCCGATACCGATATGATTGCCGATATATCGTGCATCCCTAATTTTGCGTATATAATATGCATACCGGTATACTACCGATACTACTATGTATTTATGTGTATGCATGTATGCATATACTACGATACTACTACGCTTTGTATACCCTAATGATCCAAAGCGGGTTGAAAAGCAGCAAAGTCCTCATTTAAGAGTGGATTATTGCTTTGCAGCAGACATACAGCAGGTGAATCTCCAGTTGGTGTTGAATACGACATATTGCATCACAGCCGAATCCATTCTCTTTCAGATGACAGTCCATACTTAAAGTACATCAAAACCAAGCTGATGTTTGTGTCAAAGGAGTAAGTATATTATTTATTTTGCTAATTCCTGCTTCACAGTATCTTGCTTGTTTGGGGAGAATAAAAATAAAATAAAAATATAGCCACAAGCGGCAATACCAGGGGTTCAAGCCTGATGAAGGCTGAATCAGTTGCCCAGCCTGTCATTGATGGTTATGGTGATGATGACACAATGGGCCAGATATTGGCCCAGTGATATTGATGGTTAGAAAAACAGGAAATGGGGTGTTGGTTCTATCACCGGAATTTGGTAGATTGGTATAATTTTTTGTTTCCGAGTAGTGGGTGAGCTTTCACAAAAAAGGTTGGGAACCCTTGTTCTAGCCTATGTGTAAAGTTTGGTTACTGTGGGCCTTAGGGTTTCTGACGTATACACAGTTTTACGGAATAATAAGAATAATCATAAGAATAAGAATAATAAACAAAGCAAATACAATAGGGTTTCCAGCCCCTTCAGGGCTTGAACCCCTAATAACAAAATAAAATAAATAAATTCACCCATACTCACCTACCATCCACCAGTCTTTGTTTCCCAAATATTCTAAAGATGTGCTTTTTCATACAAGAAGCGTAAAAAAAAAAGAAGAAAATGTATCATGGCTTCATCTAACAAGTAGTGTACCCAGACCTGTTTATTTATTTATTTTATTTTTTTTTATTTAACCTTTATTTAACCAGGTATGTCTCATTGAGATTAAAATCTCTTTTACAAGAGAGACCTGGCCAAGAATGGCTGCAGCTACATAGTTTCAGACACAACAAACAGTAAAACTTACAACAAGACAACAAACAAGAAAACAAACAAGCTCGAGAGTGCAATACAGTACAGGTGCAGGAAAAAATACATTTGAATCATCAATTAAAACATTTACAGTTAATATAATTAAATTCCAGGGACTTTACAATGCCTTTAAATTCACTAAGGGTAACTAGGTCCCATAGTTTAAGCCCATTCTGCAGGGTATTCCAAGAGGATGGTGCAGAAAACATAAAGGCCTTTTTGCCCATCTCCGTCCGAGCTTTAGGGACAGTCATGAGCAAAACGTCCTGAGACCGTAAGCCATAAGTACAGTGCTTTTGGGACAGAAAGACTGATAATACTGACAATATTTATATTGAGCAACTGGTTGTAATGACTGTTTATCATTGGTCATGTAGGAACAGACTGGAGGCTAAGTCACCCATGTATTCTGACATGGCAGAGGGTGAAGGCCTGGAGCCAATGAATGGCCTATGTGGAGAGGCGGCTGGTGAGTCGGCTCCTCGCTGTCCCACCCATTTGAAAACCCAATCAAACAAATCCCTTTCTCCTCTTCGCCAATCTCTGTCCTGCCCTCTGTATTCTGGCCTAATTTGTAGAAATATCTAAGAAGGAAAACGCTTCATTTAGTCTATACATTTGTTTAAATCTAACTGATTTCCTGTGGGGCTACTGAGCTGCTTCTGCTGCATGCATCTGCTGCATGCTTATTGTACAGAACAAAAGGTCTAGCAGGTGTGGAAGTGCCAGGGTTGGGCTGAGCTTTACTAACATTTCATTTGACTTCATAGATTTGTGATGCTGCATGGCTACAAGATTCTTAATATGACCACTACCATAAAATATCCATTCAAATCTATAAAAAACAAAATCTATTGGTAACGGCATTCTCCTTTGTATCAATTGCAGGGTTCCTACTTTTAAGGCAAACCAGGAAAAGTGATACAATTTGACTCCTAGTAGATCCTGTGATCTGATACAGTGGAAATTGATGATATTAGTTATTGAAATGTTGTCATTTGTTATGGAATAGTAGTCATTGAAATTTAATTTGTAAGGTAAAGTATCTATGAACCCTGCACACAATCCTTTATTCTTCCATGTGTACGTTGCGCAATAGGAAACTCTTTGCTTTGCTGTCAAGGTCCGACAGTAGCAGTCTGTATTGTCTTGTCTGTAGCAGTCATCTTTGGCCTAGCTAGTACATCACAACTTGCCACTCTGGTCAGTAGCCACTGGTCATTTGCCTGGTGAAGGCAGTTTAGCACCAGAAATCAACAACCTGCCCATGACAACAGAAACAGTACCCCGCTCTTGTCGTCTCTTTCTCTGCCCTCAGACCTAGGTGGGGATCCTCATCCGCAGGACTCGCCCCTGAGAGCCTATCCTGATCCCATGCTGTCAGGCACTCTGCCGCACCAAGAGAATGAGTTAATCCAGTATCTCAATGACCCCAACACCTTCAATCTCTTCTCTGATGACCAGGGGTTCCCCGATTTCCCTCTAGGATTTACCGCCCTGCAACTCTGTGGAAGCACAAACCAATAAGCATCGAGTTGTACACCTGTTTACCCAAACTATTTGATTCAATTTCATCATTAGTTTTACTTTTACATTGCAGCATGCACATTACAAAGTTGTAGCCTGCGTAGCTTAACCAGTGGTAACCCCGATAGTTTTCCCGGAATACTGTCTGAATCTTTGATGCGTTCTGGTGTAAATATATATTACCATCCGTTTCTCTTCTTGTGAAGTGTTTGATAGTTAACTGACATGATAGAGTCAACATATACGAGTGCCATTTGCTATCAGGATAGGAATGCTGGTGTGCTCTTTTATTATGTTATGTTATGCTATTTTATTTTATTTTATTTTATTTTATTATAATGCCCCAATTTATTAGGGGTCCAAGCCCCTAGGCCTGAAACCCTTTTGTTTTTCAGGGGCTGTGCAGGGTGCCTCATAGATACAGTCAATGTATCATCATAGATGCTGGGGTAGCTGGCTGGGGCTTGGTCAGAGTGGGGTAAATCCTCCCGTTCTCCCCCATAGTTGGCATTTAGCTGCTAGCCCAGCCCAGGCAGACAGGATCGGTGATTCAACCACCGCAGTAAACGCACATGTGAACAGATGTCTATGTACCTGCTCTAGAATCCCCAATCCTGTAGTGTAGAGCCGCAGCACCATCCTTTGGTGAGTCAGCCCATTGAGATATTGAGATGTTTTTTTTACCCCACTCGTGCGCGCCAGCCGTAGTAACATTTTGTGGGCGTTCCCAGTTCCCACACAGAGCGACTGCATTGACTGTCAAATTAAAATTCCCACTGCTGCTCAGGCTACAAAAAGTATGCTACGTGGCCAGATGGTGGTGCTATAACTTTGTTTTGTCCATTAACTCCTCAACCAATACATCTTTCCCCCACGGACTATTTGGCTAAAGACAAATCCATTGCACACCCATTTTCATTTCCACCTGAATATTTTAACCAATTGTGAATTTTTGAATTATGCGCAACTTATTTTTTTGCTACACAGCGAGCATACCCTATATGGACCTCCTACATTACGGTTATTAACAAAATTGCCGCACCACCAGATTGTACACGCAGCGTATTTCACCTGCCTACATCATCTTTTTGTCACGGGATGTTGATACTCATAACTGGTCAGTCATGACACACAAAGGAAGTTGACAATGCAGATGCACACACAGGAAGGCACACTTCTTCCATGCTTAGACCACACAAGCCTCACATACAGTGGGCCTATCTGTTTGCAAGGGGCCCGAAAGTGACATTTGGTTATGCTGCTGAATAGCATCACCGTCATGAGAAACATGTCAGCAACATTACACCTGCAGTTGCAGCACTGTGACCCACATGTTCTGTGGTTGAGAGATGTAGGACTTTTCCAGAATGATGAGTGAAGCTTGCTCACTGTCAGATCATTTGCCTCCATAGACTTGGATCCCACTAATGTCTGCTTGCCGCTTTTCTTATTGGTAAAACTGAGTGGATCTAATTTCATCAGACAGAAAATAGATAATTAAATGAGCTGGACTCATTTGATTGCCTGGCCCCTCAACCACCATTATGCCCTTTTTGATATAAAATGTGCATCTTACATTCGAACCTCGGGTTTTTCCACATAGCGTGTCTTGAGATGTTTTTTCAGATAGCTTGTCTTAGGATGTTTTTAACACATTCAAGCTGGCAGGAAAAGGTTTATATAAGGTATTTTTTAGGTACTTTGCACTGACATCATTTATAGTTTCATTGTGAATTGTGAATCCCTTTGTGTTTTGTATATAATGCTACCATGTTAAATTGATAAAAGTTATATGTTAAGTGTATTAAATTCCATGTAAACATTTGCATTTGATCCCTTCTGCAATTGCTCTCTTATGCTTTTATATCCATTTTGTTCAATTATAGAAAACTGAGACATTCTTGCAGGCAATAAAAGGCAAAATGCTGAGTGGTTGATTGCATGTTCTGTTCACTGATGAGTTTATGAACCGATGTGATGAGTGTTTTTATGTCATGTGAGTCTAATATTCACCAAAGCAAAAGATTCAAGGCTCAGTTGTTACTCGCTCTAAATTAAACATTACTTTCACAGGACTTACATTCCTGAAGTCATGCCTTGGACCCATGATTTAGATTTTTTTTTTTACTAAATATGTCTTATTTCTGTTAAAACTTGCTTGGTATAGCAAGGATACATCAACCCCTGCTGATATCCACAATGTCACCCCCGCCCCCTTATCGCAAATATTGTAGTTCAGTTTGTACAGCTCTTAAGGGGTCAATAATTGCGGTTTCACAAGTTCCTTTATTTAGTAAATTATTTTCCTCTCGACAGCAATATCCTGCCTGATGTGTTTTTGTAATATTGGGGCTTTCCATTATCTTCTTAGTCACTGCAATACAGGCATCTATTCTATAAAACCACCGGGATGATGCAAATTTGTTGGAACTTTGTACTCAAAGACACAAGATGTACTGCAATATAAAAATATTTTATTTACAAAAAATATATACTGTAAAAGCAGACATGAGTTGCCTGGATTCTCTCAAGCAAATCCTCATAATGAAATGATGGTTGGTTATAATGGAGACAGAAGTGAAGAAGAGGAGCAGGCTAAAGTGTTGGTAATGCAACTTTAAATCAAATTTGTTAAGGTTTTATTTATTCTTATTTATCACATTTATTGTTACTTTGTGGCTCTTGCACTAGTCTCGCAGTAGCCAGCTGTAGATGGAAAGCGTGCTGCTGACGTAAGACGTTGGGTCTGACCACGTGACACCTCATCTTTGAAGCCTTCAAGGTATTCACTATTTGACGGCAAATTCCTTGTGTACACATTTTGGCACAGGAAGCTAACTGAAGAGTAATCTATGGATGAATTATAGCACTATGTGTCTTCTGTTTCATGACAATATCATACAGAGCTTTTGTGAGGAGCATCATCACTTAAAGGGGCACTTCACTGAAAAACATACTGATTTGTTTTGCACATGATCTCACACATATCCGAAAACTGTAAACAGTTTTACAGACATTCATTTAGCTGGACAGTTATTGAGGGTAGACTTGAGTTAAGTTGATACCAGTGATGTCAGAAGGCACTGAATCATTGAGTTGTATTAATTACAAGTCTTCCGATGACATCGCTGGCGTCAGCTTCACTCAGATCAACTCTCGATAACTGTCAAACTAAATGAAAGTCTGGAAAACGGTTTAGAGTTTTCGGATATGTGTGAGTGTGAGATCATGTGCAAAATAAATCATCATCGTCTTTCAGTGAAGTGTCTTTTTAAGTTTTCCATAAGATGTAGGGCCGGCCCTTCAGGAGCTCTGAACTGGTCGCCGGGTGCAGAGGGAGGTGAAGGGAGCCGCAGCCCTCCTGATCAGCACGCAGTAGGCCTGTCGAAACTGGCGGTTCATGACGGCGTAGAGCAGGGGGTTGATGCAGCTGTTCAACCAGGTGAGGTTTGCACAGAACATGTGCAGAGCCTGGGGGGCGCGGTCATGCTTGTCGGCTATGTTGAGCAGGAGAAACGGGACAAAGCAGAACACAAAACACAAGAACACAGTGAAACACATCCGTGTCACACGTTTAAATTCCGCATCGTCTCCGGAGTGGGAGGAGGCTGCGGTGGTGGGGGCAGGTGTGGCCGGGAGGGGCTCAGGGTCGAGGGCAGGGTGGGGCTCCTCCATCACTGATACATGTGAAGCTTGGCCAGAGCCCAGGGCAGAGTGGGAGGACTGGGTCTCCCCGGGGGACGTCTCCCATGTGACTCCACCCTTGTTTTGGGCTAGTTCTGCTTGGCTGCTCATCTCACAACTGCATGTGTTGGCCACCCCGCTCCCCACACCACTGTCTTCGGTTCCTTGTACCGATGATGAAGCTGGTTTCTTCCGTGATGAGCGGCGGCTGAGCCTGTAGCGCGTTAGAGCTTGTGATGCAACCTTGACGCGTCTGTAGATGAGGAGGTAGAACACACCAACACAGGCCAGGCCGATGAAGAAGTAGAAGAAGAGGAGGATGGTGGTGTAGGGGCGACCCCTGGTCCTATGGAAGCTGCAGGTGCAAACCTGTGGTACAAACACATAGACAGACCAGAGTGGGGCGAAGCTGGCCAGCCCCAGTGCCCAGGTGGAGGGCAGGAGGAACGTCAGGCCGCGGTCAGAGAAGACACGGTCGAAAACAGCCCTCTTCTCGACCAGAAGATATCGGCTCACCGCTATCACACAGAGGGTGATGATGGAGACCGAGTTGGAGAGGAAGAGGAGCAGGCCGAAGGCGCTGCACCAGAGTTGGCTGCCGCGCCATCGCAGGTGTAGGTAGGAATCGACTGAGATGGGTTGCAGTACGGTGCAGTACAGGAGATCAGCTGCTGCCAGGTTGATGATCAGCACGTTGAAGCGCGTCCTCAGACGTGGGTCCAAGGCAAAGGCCAGAATGGTCATCAGGTTCCCCAGCGTGCCAGTGACGGTCACGGCACAGCCCCACAGCACGGCCAAGTACCGGTAGCCAACCACAGAATCATGGTAGCAAGAGAAGGAGTCATTGCCTGAGTGCTGTTGTGTGATGTTCAGCAGCATTCTGTGAACTGACATAAATAACGTTGGATTAACTCATTTGTACTCTAGCGTCTGTTGCACATCAGGGCCGGTCTTACCATTACGCAAAGGGAGGCGACTGCCTTGGGCCCCTGCTGCCAGAGAACTCATGTATAATTTTACTATTGAAGAACACCACTCTTTTTATTTCAGGCTATACAACTTCTACTGAGATTTTACCCCTTGACTTTAAGCTCCTTCTCCTTGCCACTTTATTAGTTTCTGAGAGAGAAGTTAAAAAAATAAATAAGCAAGGCTACCCAAATTTAGATATACATTTATAAAGGATAGATTAAACAGCTAGAGAGGAGGAGAGTTGGATTCAGGGCCCCCCCAAACTTTGCATCGGGCCCCCAAATAAGTCCACCCCTGTTGCACATAACACCTCCATCTCACAGTGAGTTAGGTTTAGATTTAAAGTCACAAAAAAGACAACATTGTACAGAGAAAATCTATAGTGGTGACTTAATTGTGTACCAGGAGGCCTATATAAAAACAGTAAACAAATAAAACTCACACTCTCACACTCACTTTCTGAAATATCTAGCCCAATAGCCTATTGTGAGACAAAGCTTCCCAAATCCATGCAGTTTATCTCAACATAGGCATGACTGATACGTTAAAAACTAAAATATATCCTGATATATCCAGAAATAAAAATAAAAACAATGAAATGCTGGTCCGCTTCTCACCTTATATTTGAACTATTCACAAATTCTTCTCTATATACTGTAGTTGTAAAGCAGGTTACTCTCTGCAGTGATGTGATGCTCTGTAGTAGCTTCCTGTTGGCATTTCATCTTATACTGTATAGGCCTACTTCCTCATGGAGCCCATGTTGCTTCGTCAAACAGTGTCATTTCATGAAGTGGGTTTTCCTAAACTTACTCAAACAGGGTTTTAAACCCTTGTTTGAGTAAGCTGCCTCTCAAATCTGGAAGAAAAAACTCTTTCTTCTTCCTGATTTGCATACATACGTACGTACGTACGTACGTACGTACGTACGTACGTACGTACGTACATACATACATACATACATACATACTGTACATACATACATACATACGTACATACATATGTACACACGCACAATAAACAGGGGCATTGAATCAGCTTTTAAAGCATTGTTAGTTGTTTTAAAACACCATGTACATTTTTATACTATATCAATTATATGCTATTATCTTATTACCTTTACATGTTATGTCATAACTTGGGATTGTCTGAACAGCAGGTGAACTTGACAACATTAGATACAGTGTTTTTATAAATATTTTGACCATGTAAAACAAGTTGTATGTGTGTGTTCTGTACATACAGTATCACAGTACTATTTGTAAAATGATATTTGTTATAATGTCATGTCTCCTGACATTTTAATAAAACTTTTTTTTTTTTTTTTTTTTACCAATTAACATTGCTTACAACCATAAACACAGTTTGGTTTTATATATAATTTATTTTGTTTATTCTTTTTTCAACAATAAGGAAGCTCCAACATTGACTCTCACTTTTTTTTTTAATAATCTACATAAATACAATAATGATTCAATACACTTCTCCTAAATAACAGTTAATACATTTGAGACATATTCTTTTTTTTATTGCAGTTACCAAGAGAAGATAACAGGAGTGCTGTAAGTATTGCTACAATTTCCCCTCTAATGTTTCACAAACTATAAGAGTTAATTGACATCAGGCTGTCACAACCCGTCACAACAGTGTTCACTGGGTTACTTTAGGGTCAGGTAGGGCTGGAGTACATGAGGCAGAACACCACAATGTTGGGTCATTTCCCTGTTGGGAAAGTCATCATTTGTCCCACTAGAGGCCTACAATACCATAAACATTTTGTCCCTTTCTTTCTTATTTTGCATACAACTATTCATCACTACTTGTGATGCAATTAAGTGAAAAGTTGGTGTGCGTGGTCCTTTTTCTTCCTTCCTGTAACTTATGCTGGTGTCTTTCATCCCAGTGTCTTCCACACTCCTGCTATGGGGTCACTGTGGTGAAAAATCAAATGTGTATTTACGTCATGGCAAATACCTGCTGCTATAGCCCCAGATCATCCATCGTCCTATTCACCTTATGTAGAAGAGACAGTCTGGCTTAAGAGACTAACAGGAAGTGTAAACACAATCGGAAGTTTTCTGATTGTGTTTACACTTCCTGTGACTCATAAACCCTAGTCTGACTCATATGTGAGTCAAACTAGGTTTGACCAGGTGAGTCACACTAGTTTGACCAGGTGAGTCACACTAGTTTGAGCAGGTAAAACAGCCGGCGTTTTGAACAGGAAGTCATGATACAATGGGGCAAGTGGGCGGGGCTACATGAGGTGAATAGTGTGCTCAGTCTCACAGTGTTGGAATGAGTCCATTAAGACACCGAATCCCTTTTGTTGAACTGTGCAGTGATGGCTTATCCTTTTAAATGTCTTGAAATCATTTACATGTACAGTATTAGTAGGGCTGGGCAATATATCAATATTACCGGTATTACAATATCGTGATATGAGACTCGATACCGCCTTAGATTTTAGATCATCTTTTCCTGGTTTTAAAGGCCGCATTACCCTAAAGTGATGTACTAATTTCTGAACTTATCAGACTGTTCTAGCTGTTGTTGTGTTTTGCCTCTACTTAGTAATTATATTCACATTGCTGATGATTCTTTATCAAAAATCTCCTTGTGTAAATATTTTGTGAAAGCACCAATAGTCATCCCTTCACATATGTCACAATATTGATATTGAGGTATATGGTGAAAAATATCACGGTATTTGATTTTGTCCATATCGCCCAGCCCTAACATGTAGAATAATCACAACGGAAGCATTATTTTCACTTGTGTGCTTTGTCAGATTTGACCTTGAATATTCAAATACACACGTTGTTGCCAGTGGCCATATAGGGAGACATTTTGAGGAATGCTCAGGGGAACCAATTGACTGGTGACATCCCATAACGTCTTGTCCATCAGTGGGGAAACTAACTTAGCATGGCTTGTCTCTCTCTCTAACAGAGGTACAGTAGGCAACAGCACTCAAATTAGAGTAAATCTTGAGTTTTTTTATTAAGGGCAAAATTTGCCCTTAATAAAAAAAACTCAAGATTTACTCTAATTCGAGTGCTGTTGCCTACCTCTGTTACTGTGATCTCCCTGCAACCTGCACCGATTGAGCTGCTTAAGACCTGGAGCTGTGCGAGCTATTCCCTTGCTGCATATTGTCTCTCTCTCTCTCTCTCTCTTCTTCACTTCTTCTCTCCAGCCCTACTGTATCTTCCATAGGCAATTAGAACAAACTCTGATAACTGCATTGAGCTTCAGCGGCAATTATATCATCATTGCAATTCCAGTTAGGACAACAAATGGGGATGTTTTGGTGCATACATCAGTTAATAATTATTTTAATTCCTCTGCCACACGATAAATATAGACCAGTAGGCCTAGCTACCATCAACAATTCTAGACCAGATAGGCCTACTGAGAACCTTGAGACGTACAGTACAGTACAGTACAGTACATTACAGAGAAACTTGTGCCAGGAATTGCAAAAATACAGCAGCAAGTCTAGAAACTCAAATTTAAGGATACTGAAATTATTGGTGCCTTGTTTTATCCAGGCCACAAAAACAGAGCTAAGCAGTTGTAAGATCCACTATACTGTGACAGCTACAGTGTGATACCAGTTAACATCTGAGCAGCTATATGTCTAAGCTAGTGGGTGTGTTCTTGATGATGTTAACGTTGATACTTAGGATATGCAATGAACCCTTGCAGAGATGAGCTGGGCACAGGAGAAAGACAAGAGAGGTAGGGCTTTGAATCAGTTACAGTGGGGTAGATGAAGATATTTAGTCAGTTGCAGATTGGAGGGGGCATGAGGAGGTCCACGCTTGCCAGGAGGACCATGTCTATTGTGCACCTTAAGGTCCTCTTCCAACCAACTGCAGAGAGTCCATCCAACGCTTGGCAGATGGCTAAGTGATGGAGGGGAGTCCGGGAAAGGTTGAAGGGTAGACAGTCTCCTCTGTAAAATGTCTGAGATTTGTTGATTATCACTGGTTCTCCCTGTTCACAACACAGCAGTGGGCTGCAACCACGCCCCCATCGAGAACCACGTGGTTTTCAGCTAACAGCTACATTAGCCCGTCTGGCTCTTGATGGAACATGGTTGCGGGCCGCTGCTTCACAGTGTGCTTCGTCCTGATTTGTCCTCATTGTGTCACCTTCAGTAAGGGGCGAAGAGGATTGGCCCGTGTGCGGTGCGAATGGGCCCCGGGGCGGGCCGGAGCAGGCTCAGGTGCGTGGCCAGGGATGTATTAAAAGAGTGCATGCCCTGCAGGAGGTGGTGGTGATGGTGGAGGTGGGGGTGGGAGGCAGGGCCAGCGGCACGTAGTGCCAGATGATTGGAGGAGGCTGCAGCTGCCATCGCTGCAGCAACAGCCAGAGGATTTGGTAAGAGTCCAGCCCCCAGAGTCTTTGGAAGTTCCTTTGAGAAAGTCAGGGCAGACTGTAAGAAAATGTAAGCCAGAGGTGAGAAAAGAGGGAGAAAGTATTCATCTTAACTTTTGATATATTAAGAATCCCTGCCTACCAACACAAGGGTCGCAGGTTTGCGCCCCCCGTGTTACCTCCGGCTTGGTCGGGCGTCCATACAGGCACCATTGGCTGTGTCTGCGCCTGCGGGTGGGAAGCCAGATTGAGGGTATGTGTCCTGGTCGCTGTATTAGCACCTCCTCTGGTCGGTCGGGGCGCCTGGTTGGGGCGGAAGGGAACTGGTGGGAATAGCGTGATCCTCCCCACGTGCTACGTCCTGCCGGTGAGGCTCCCCGCTGTCAGGTGAAAAGAAGCGGCTGGCAACTGCGCATGTGTCGGAGGACGCATGGTGCTAGTCTACGGCTCTCCCCGGATTGGCAAAGGGGGTGGAGCAGCGGCAGGGGCAGGGGGAAATTGGCCAAGTACAATTGGGGGGGGAAGGGGAGTCTGAAAAAATTCAAATTATTATTATTATTATTATTAATAATAATAATAATAATAATAATAATAATAACAATAATAATAATAATAATAATAATAATAATAATAATAATAATAATAACAACAATAATAATGATTGAGTGAATAAGAATGATGATTTTTTGTTTCCGAGTAGTGGGTGGGTTTCCTAGCCTAAGTGCAAAATGTGGTTACTGTGGGCCTTAGGGTTTCTGAGATATAGATATACACGGTTTTACGGAAGGAGAATAAGAATAAAGAAAGACAGAAACAAACAGCAAATACAATAAGGTTTCCAGCCCCCTTCGGGGGCTTTAACCCCTAATATTCTTTTTTTGATATATCCAACATCTCTAAAAGGTAAATGATCACGGTGTAAGAGTAAGTCTATACTAAAATACTTTTATGCAAAGTGTTATTTAGTACTATGTAGTCATGGAATACAGCCAATGCAAATGTCAACATTCGAGCACTAATGGTGCTAAACCTGGTTCAGTTCGCCCCCCAGTGGTTAAACTGAGCAGCCGGTGTTCAGTTGGAGATGGAATAATTCTTCCAAGATACATAATTTTAGTGAACCCCCCCCCCCGTCCCCCATATAATGGTAGAACCCGGCCTAACCCCAAAGCCCCTCTCCTCTCCCCCGCTCTTCATGCCCACATTCTTGCATTTGTCAAAATCACACAGTAGGTGGTGAGAAGCTCAAACGGACTGCAAAACTATTCTACAGTAAGGAATATAGAGGAATATGGGATATGAAGCCTAGAGAGGAAAGAGCTGATTCCATACCATAAAGTCTGTGCGCTTCTTGTGCCGACTGAGAAGAGGATTGGGTTTCCCTGCAACTCCATCCCGATGCCTCCGGCTGGATATATGCTGCAAAACCAATGGGAAGATAATAATGAGATTGCTGTGAAATTGATACAAAGCTTTCAATTCATGAATAATACGCCTATGTCACATTACACCCAAATCAGACATTTTGTGTCTAAAATGCAGGAAGTAAAACAACAAAGATCCAGTTTGCTGTTCCTCCGCTGCAGGGAAACATACCATTTATATCAGTGCATGGCGAGTAATTTTTATATTGTGTTACTTCCTGCATTTTAGACACAAAATGGCTGCTTTGGGTGTAATGTGAAATAGGCTAATAACAGCTGTCTCTTTTGCCGTTACGCATCATCCTGTCACTGTGGCTCCGCACCTGTTTAAGCTGCAGCTCTGAGTTGACCCTAACGTTGCAGATCTCACAGTGGAAGGTGCGTTCCTGAGTGTCGGGGTCAGAGGTCAGCCCCCCTCCCTGCTCTGGGCTCGGTTTAGGACCCAGACGTGGGTACGCTTTAATAGGCCCCAATCCGCTCCGAGCCTCCAGAATTGTTTTGTGTTTGGTACCTGGGGGGGAAAAAAAAAAAAAAAAAAAAAAGTGTAATCCAGGTTGTTAACTTAGGCCGTGTTACAATATAATGCATGCGCATTTTGAAAAAGGTAAAGAGAAAGCTACTTCTCAGCTAATGGGTGCTAATATAAGAGAACAATTACAGCGTTATGCAGAGAGAATGCTCTAGATGTGATGACAGCATAAAGACATCAAGATAAGATGAGAGTGTATTCATGTGTAGGCTAATGATAAACTGCTTGAGAAAATCTTAACGTAGGCAGAGCCTGTCTTTTGGGTCTATACATGTTATGTAGATTCAACCCACCGTTCTCACCACTGAGTGGCAGTAACACACCTACTGTACATAACCAGTGCTGTATTCCTGCTATAGAGAGCCACGGGTCTACGTTTCTGTAACTGCTTCCCTCAGGATTTCCCATACTCTTGTGGTGTGCTGTGTAGGATTCATAGCCACTGTAGTTCTCCATTCGAGTGGGAGCCTTACCTTTGTTATGTGCCTCCAGCTGAGACAGGGAATTAACAGCCACTTTGCACAAGGAGCAGTAGAGAAGCTTCTTGGCTTTCTCTTCCTCAGACTCTCCTGAAGAGGGGCTGGGTGTCGGGGAGGGCGTGTCGGGAAGACAGGAAGCCATTGTCACATCGCCGGGGGGGACAGCGAGGGCCGGGGAAGGGGAGGGAGAGGATGGCAAAGGCGTGCTGAGAGCGGGCAGGAGGGGACACTCTGCGTCTGCTGAGTTCAGTGTGGGTGTTGTTGGGAGGGGGCTAGGGGTCAAAGGTGACTCGTTAGAGTTGGGACAGGATTGGGTGTCATCTGTAAACGGCACAAAGTTCCGGGTTAGTAAATAATTTGTGGGAAATAGGTTCTCAACCGTACACTGTGTAGAACTCGATGCCCCTCACTGGCACACCGTTCTGTACTCTCCATAGGCCTACTGTTGTATTCATTCAATATTGAATTGAATGTCACATAAGTTAAGTTAAAGTGATCATCTTTAAGATTTCAGTTTTGGTCTCTTGGGTGACACCTATGGCGATGAGTGGTAATTCCAGGTGAGATCCAAACAGTGTTGCTACTGTTTTCGTGACATTACTCAGTTTGTTCGGCTAAATACCACCCGTATGCTAGCAGGGGCCGGAAAAAAGTAGCTTGTTATCCTACTTAATTCACACAAGAGTTGTCGGGATTCAGGAACTATCAGGAGTCTATTGTGTTAGCTCCGCCCACCCCGTGTCACCACAGTCACAGACACCAAATGTTGCAGTACTGAAAATGCTTTTAGATGAAAATCTTTGAGATACGTGATCTTCTATTGGCTCTGTGGGGAAATTCATCCTCTGCAGTTGATCTAATCCTCTACTTGGAACCTTCCTAGAACTAGGAGCAGGGGGCAGCGCCCGGGGACCAACTCCAGTTTGATTGCCAGTGCCTTGGTCAGGGGCACTGACAGGAGTATTAACCCTAACATACATGTCTTTGATGGTGGGAGGAAACCAGAGCACCCGGAGGAACCCACACGAACACGGGGAGAACATGCAAACTCCACACAAGAGGGCCTGGAAGTGGAACCTTCTTGCTGTAAGGCAACATTGTTAACCTCACCATTTCTGAATGTGGAGACTGCTGAAGTGCAACTTTTGATCAAATTGTATTAGTATAACTTGTTATACTGTATTTCCATTGAACCACTGTGTGTCAGATGGTGCTGTAGCTGTTGTGGTTGCCAATCCTGATGACGGGGGCCTAACAGCAGGAAGCTGATGGTGTAAGTGCTGACAGTGATGAACCTTAGCGGACACCAGGACACCAACACTCCTCTCTGCCTTTCTGTCCTAACCTCTTAGACAACAGCTGTCCTCAGCATGAGGGCATGCTTCCCCTTTCCTCAGTGAAAGGAGCATCTGTGCAATTTTGTGACAGGTCCCTGTGTGTGTGTGTGTGTGTGTGTGTGTGTGTGTGTGTGTGTGTGTGTGTGTGTGTGTGTCTGTGTGTGTGTGTGTGTGTGTGTGTGTGTGTGTGTGTGTGTGTGTGTGTGTGTGTGTGTGTGTGTGCGCGTGCGCGCGTAGGGTTGGGAGGGTTACTTTCAAATGGAATCCGATACAATTACTAATACAATTACCTGTTAATTAATTAATTGGAATCAGTAACGAAATCCAAGTATCAGAATATTAAAATAATGTAATGGATTACTTTCCATTACGTTTGGAATACTTTTGAATACATTTCCTGTGTTTGACTACTAGAGTACTCCTTAAGAGGGAGGAGGGAAAATAAAGCTCTTTCACACTTTATGGGTTGGTTACAGCAGGCGTTCAGCTCATTTTTAATTTCTCATTAATAATAATACAAAGTGAAAAATAACAACTGCAGACTATTTTTTCACGGTGAGCAGACCAGAGTGGTGTGTGAGTGTTGTAATGTGTGAGCATCGTTTTTCTTTAATGCATTTTAAAATTGTAATCCTGCTAGTAATCCCACTTTTTACTAAATGTACCTGTAATCTTGATTACATCTTATTTATTTCCTGTAACTGTAAGGGATTACAGTAAAAAAAAAAAAAAAGGGTAATCTGATTACCTAATCCCGTTACATGTCATCCGTTACTCCCCAAACCTGAGTGCGAGTGTGTATGATATCATGTGGCACAGGTGATGCTCACCCTGTTTGCTGGGGTCAGACTCGGGGCTGGAGGGCGAGGGGCCTGGCGGGGAGGGTGAGGCAGCAGGGGGAGGGTGTTGCTTGTCACCATCTTGAGGACGAGCTGTCTTGGATGTTTCCATCCCCTTCACCCTCCGAGCATGCCGGTTCCCCTTGTAGTGGGCCTCCGCTTGGCTCTGGCAGGAGGACAAGAGGTAGCGGAGGTTTGCACGTAATCTACACTGTACGAATTCGAATGAGACTGAATCTTTCACAGTTGTTACCGCATGGATCTACTTAGGCTACAGTAAACGGAGGCATGCGTTCAGTCAACTAAAACCGTGACTAATCTAACTAATCTAATGAGAACCATGTTGCGTGCTTGTTGATCATGAGTCTTGTTGTCAGTTTTTACACCATATTTACACCGTGCTGTGTCCTCCTAAGTCCCCATCTCCTGTTGCCTACCACATCAGTGTCAGTCAGAGCAACACGTCTCCTGTTGCCTACCACATCAGTGTCAGTCAGAGCGACACGTTCTCCGATGAAGTGAACCCAATCTGCCGCGTGGGCCCGGTTGGATTTGTCTAAGCAGATTCCGCTGGAGTGTCAACTGAGCCCAGTGCTCCCCTCGCATACTACGAGCCTTCTTTCCCTGAAGGCCCGACAGTTTTATGCTTGTCTGGTCAATTATACATTCAGATCTTTAACTTCACACAAGTTGTGCTTGTTGCTGTCGTTAACACTGTTAATGAGAGCAGAGGTTCCTTACTGAACACAATGTAAAGGAGAAGAAGAAGAAAAGATGATGCTGAAAACCCTAAAATATAACTATAGTCAAACCTATGATGCTCATATTCAGAGTACCAAAAACATGTCATGATCTCTGGATTTTGGGTCGACTTTTCTGTTTTGTAACAAAGCATTTACTAAAACTCTGAAACACATCCCACATCCTGCACAGAACTTCACTCGATCCCCTTGGTAAAGGGCATTTGAGAAATGTTCTGGCAGAACAAGTACGTGTCAACATGTATTCTTCAAAATGTGAAACCTTTGCCGTGTGGTGTTTAAAACCGGCAGCCTGGAGGTTAGAGAAGCGCGTTTCTCACCAGAAGGTCATTGGTTCAAATTCAAGCAACAATTTGTGGGAAAGTGAATAACGCTCTCCACTCTCAATAACTACTGTTGTGGTGCCCTTAAGCAAGGCATTCAACCCCCAAATGCTGCGGTGGAGCAGTTCCCATGTGCAAATGTGTGATACTGTGTGAATGTGAATGTGAGCAGGGTTTCTCTGAAAAAGTGTATACGAGGGATCAGCCGAGCAGCATTTTGCTAAACAAACCGCATCACTGGGTGGCAACGGCAATGGAACCCTATGGAGCGTGAGCTTTGGGAGGTTTGAGTGTCTGACTCTAGCCGGCTGACTCTGTTTACATTTTAAAAACTGCGACAGTTCACACAACTTTAACACGACATGCATATATTATACATCAAACTCTTGAGCTACATCTGCTCTCACTCAGAATGTCAAAATATAAGCGATGTGATGTATAGTTTTTGAGATATTAATGTTTGTTTGGCACAACTCATACGAATAACTGATTATTGTTCATATTACGCTGATTCGTCCTATACTTGACTTTCCCTGCATAAATAAAGGTTAAACAATTTTTTTAAACATTTTTCTTGTCCCCAAAGATAATCCAATAATGAGTCACAAACTATGGAATATATTCTTCCATCACTACATTTTTCATCCATCCATCTTCAACCGCATATCCGGGGGTCAGGTCTGCCCTGTGGTCTCCTCCCAGCTGCCTCCCGATGGAGGCGACCAGGTGGCAATTGCATCCCTACCAGATGTCCTAATCACCTCAACTACATTTTTGGTCCATCAAATTTGGGTTTGGTGCTCTGAGGTCCTGATGAGGCTGTCAGAGAAGATTAGGCCCGAGAATCTTCTTGACTTCCTTCACTAGAGGTGTGATCAGTGAACTGGCCCGCTTAGCTGATGAGGATTATTGAGTGGTGGGATTATCTCAAATAGGCCGGACTCCGGGGAGGGGGGCTGTGGACCAGTGGCAGTTGACAGCAGTCAAGACGGACATGCAGCAAATCAAAAGGAGTTTATGTCCCATGCTTGTGAGTGTTTGTCTGCGTGCACTTGCATTATACGACCAATTTGAGTTGAGAATCTGTGAAGTGCATGTGAAGAGTAGAGCCCGACCGATACTGGATTTTTGAGGCCGAGGCCGATACCGATATTAGGGAGTAAAAAAAATCCGATACCGATAATATCGGCCGATATTCTTTTTTTTTTTTTAATCAAATTTTTATCCCCCATTAGTGCTTATTTTTAATTTATTTATCCTGGTTGCTGCTCCACCTTCTGCCGATCTGGGGAGACCTGAAAACTGGCTCCATGCTTCCACATGGGCAGTTAGCCAGCCGCTTCTTTTCACCTGACAGGGGAAGCTTCACCGGTAGGACATAGCACGTGGGAGGATCACGCTATTCCAACGAGTTCTCCTCCCTCCGAACAGGCGCCCTTGATGACCAGAGGAGGCACCACATCAGCAACCCTCAAATATCAAACACTTGACAAAGATATGAGTTGACATGAATTGAAATATGTAATGTAGGCAGGATATTTTACAGCTTATTAATAAACTCAATGCAATGAAACAGTCAACTTAACTGGGAATTTAATAATTATAAATAACTAGAAATACAAAAACACAATAGAACAAATAGTTAAGAAAAAATATAAAATATACACAACATGCTGTCTATAACTTAAAAAATAAAAAAAATAAAAAAAATATGCAATATCGGCGCACCATATCGGCCGATACGATATATCGGTAATCGGCCAATATCGGCCGATAATATCGGCGAACCGATATATCGGTCGGGCTCTAGTGAAGAGCTGTGGACATTTCAGACGGAGAATCTGTGAAGTGCGTGTGAAGAGCTGTGGACATTGCAGCAGACTGTTTTAGAGGTCATTTTAGGGCCAGTGTTTAGAGTTTGTGTAACTCATTGAGATATTAGTAGGGCAATATTCCACTCATAGTTTTAACATGGGGGTTAATCGGTATTTCCAGCTATAAATAAATAAATAAAAATAATCATTGAGATCGGAGCTGGGAGTTTGTAATGTTTTGATTTTTACTTTGCATTCATGGAAAGAATGAAAATGTACATTTAACACGTTTGTGAAGTGAACACATTCAACAACAGATCCCACTGTGATTTTCAATGGACTGTGGGAAATCACATGGCCCAACTTTTTAGAACATCATTTTCAGCAAATAGCATTTGTATTTATGGAAGACGAAATAGCTGAGAGATTTTATTTAGGAGAGAAAGTGCCATGTAAAGTAAACCATAAATAGAAATGCAAAATTATAACAGACGAATGACTGCTTTATTCTCTCATAAACAGGATATGTCATTGAATCTGTTCAAAAACTTGTTATTGTAAATTTCCAGGCAATTTCGTGCCCCAAATTGAACGCTGCAAACACTAGTGTAACCTGCATGGTGTAGTCCCCCGCAGCTACAAACACTAGTGTAACCTGCATGGTGTAGTCCCCCGCAGCTACAAACACTAGTGTAACCTGCATCGTGTAGTCCCCCGCAGCTACAAACACTAGTGTAACCTGCATCATGTAGTCCCCCACAGCTACAAACACTAGTGTAACCTGCATCGTGTAGTCCCCCGCAGCTACAAACACTAGTGTAACCTGCATCGTGTAGTCCCCCGCAGCTACAAACACTAGTGTAACCTGCATCGTGTAGTCCCCCGCAGCTACAAACACTAGTGTAACCTGCATCGTGTACTGTAGTCCCCCGCAGCTACAAACACTAGTGTAACCTGCATCGTGTAGCCCCCCGCAGCTGGGAATCAAACTCAGGGAGGCGGACACTCCGGACATCTCGTTATTCCGGAAATGAAAAACTCATTGGTCCGAAGGCCGGAAATAACTCTCAGTTGGCGCTGCCTCCTATGTGTTCCCTGGTTGATTGGGAGCATCTGCATAATAGGCAGTGCATTCTCATTCCCATCACGTCCACATACCAGCACATTACCAGCTCAGTGGCCTTGTGGTCTGAGTGTCCGGGAGGTTGTGAGTTCGATCCCCGGCTGAGTCATACCAAAGACTATAAAAATGGGACCAATTTGCCTCCCTGCTTGGCACTCAGCATCAAAGGGTTGGAATTGGGGGGTTAGATCACCCTATGATTCCCGAGCGCGGCGCTGCTGCTGCTCACCGCTCCCCCAGGGGATGGGTCAAATGCGGAGAACAAATTTCACACATTGTGTGACAATCAGTGGGACCTTACTTTACTTTACACGAGACTATTGTCAGGATCCCTTGGGCCACTATACCGACTTTGCACGATTTAATTCCTCTGCTGTTAAAAACAAAAGTAAACATGTCATGCCGTTGGTTAAGTTTAGGCAACAAATCAACTTGGTTAGGTTTAGGCAACAAATCAACTTGGTTAAGTTTAGGCAACTTAGGTTCAGTTAGGGTTCAACTGAACTTAGGTTCAGTTAGGGTTAAACTGAACTTAGGTTCAGTTAGGGTTAAACTGAATTTAGGTTCAGTTAGGGTTAAACTGAACTTAGGTTAGGGTTAAACTGAACTTAGGTTCAGTTAGGGTTAAACTGAACTTAGGTTCAGTTAGGGTTAAACTGAACTTAGGTTAGGGTTAAACTGAACTTAGGTTCAGTTAGGGTTAAACTGAATTTGGTTCAGTTAGGGTTAAACTGAACTTAGGTTCAGTTAGGGTTAAAACCGAAAATAAAAACATAACGTGCCTCACTGGGGAGTGGAACAAGCATTCTCTCGCTTGCAAGGCGGCGCTGACTGGAGCTGTCGGACAAAAGGGCTTTCTGTCCAATGGGACATTTTTCGGACTATTGCTACCTATTGCTGCTGGCTACCGTTAACCCTAGTCGCAGCGGCATCAAAATCTTGGTGAATAGTTTATATTCTGTTTTTCATGGCGATCAACTGCCGAATAACCCCCATTTTAAAGCGAAGTGGAATATTGCTTTAAGTGCCAAGATTAAGCATGCGTTGGTGAGAGTTAAGGGAATTGAGTGTTATCCTCTGAGAATAGATGTGCACGTGTATGGATATTTGTATACTTTTAAATAAATCAAATTAAATCAAACCCAAAGGACAGATTGAAGGCTTAGGGAATGAATATAGAATGAAAGCTCCTCACTAATACAGTAATAGCGCACGTGTAACTGTGTGCAGGCCTGCTGGCATGAGATAGGATCGGTGTGTCAGTAACAAGGCTGCGGGACCCGTCTGAGGCGCGTGACACAGTAGGTAGGGGGGCTTGGTGGGGCGCGGTGCCTCAGCCACGCAAGGGGGCCACTGGGACGTGTCAGGGATGCCTCTGTAAGCCCCAGGCATTAACTGCCGATGACAGAGTTACCCATATAGCCCTGGTCCTGATTGGTGATGACAGAAGCAGATATAGCTCTGCCTGTGTAACCCAACTCCTCTGAGGGTCACAGGCTGCCGCTGTTCCCCCCAAAGCCCTGCCATTAGACGTGAAGGAGAGGAAGCCCGGCCCCGGCCCGGCCTACCAACACAAATGACACCGAGCAGCTCCGATCGACGTCACGCAAATACTGAACACTCTAATGTAGCTTCCTCTCTTCGCAGCCTCTCCTCTCTGTTGTAAATGATGCATTCCATTTGTATTGGGAACTAGGAATATCCCAGTTTAGTGACATCACACCCGTCGGATGTGACGCATACAAACACCGTAGCAACATGTCCACAGATAGAAGTTTGACAGTACTGTGTGTGTACGACCTTTAATGAGACACAAAAAGACAGAAATGCTAGTAAACAGTGTATACTACAGCTTTCACTACTGTTGAAGCGCATACCTGCCATCTTGGATTTTGAGGTCAGGGCTGGTGAGGCTCCCCCGTGAGCCGTGTAAGACAAATCCGAGGTCAGGTGACATCACAGGGGTGCGTTTCCCGTCTTTGACCTGGGAAATTCCTAGTTCCCAATACAAATGGAATGCGCCAATAGGGTGCCTAAGTCACGCCCTCTTCCAGGTTCGGCACGGGACCTAAGTCTTTCATTCTCCATTCATTTCTCCAAATCCTTATGAAAAGAGGTTTGCTTGGTCAAACCAAGCGATTCAGCTATATTCAGAATTGGGAGATGTTTTCCTCTCCCTTTGTGTGAGTCTCGTCTCTCTGAGCTTTGATACTTCTACTCTCCTCCTGACCTTCGATCTCAGGTCTTCAGGAATCAATGAAGATCAACTATCAATTGAAGCATAAACGGCTCTACGGCAGGCTGGGAGAAGAGTCTGTGTTTTATATATTTATTTTTGTATGTGTTTAGGGGGCAGGCGGCTGGTAGCGAGCATAGACAAAGGAGAGAAGAGAGAGTAAATTAACCAAGGTTTGAGAGATCTTTGAAGTCACAGGAGTTAAGAGGAAAAGTGAATAATGATCGTTGGGAATAGCAGGTGAAACGGACTGAGAGTAGGCGCGAAAAGAGCCTATGGAAAGGAGGATTAAGATGAATGAGGAAGCAGAGAAACGATTTAAGAGGGAGAAAATGAGAGCAAGACAATTTTGTCCCTGAAATCCGTTTCTCTCTATGTGCTTTTGGAGGAACATCAAAGCAGGATGTGTGCTTTGATGTTTTATCTATAAAGCGACAAAAGCAGAGAAACCAGAGAGAGAGCTGGTCTAGCAGCCACATCTAGTGTACAGGCTACACAGGCTGCAGAGAGGGGACGGGTGGGATGAGGTTGAGGACATATAGCCTACATTGAGGTTGAGGACATATAGCCTACCCCACAGAGGGAAGGCGGGGTGGGATGAGGTTGAGGACATATATCCGATGAGGAGGTGGGATGAGGTTGAGGACATATAGCCTACCCCACAGAGGGAAGACGGGTGGGATGAGGTTGAGGACATAGCCGATGAGGAGGTGGGATGAGGTTGAGGACATACAGTATATCCGATGAGGAGGTGAGATGAGGTTAAGGATATATAGCCTACCCCACAGAGGGAGAAATTGATGAGGGCAATGGTAAACAGCAGAGTAACTTGCCAAGCAGAGGGGAGCAGTAATGAAGGTCTGATGTGGGCCTGACCATGAGGAGAGAGAGAGAGAGAGAGAGAGAGAGAGAGAGAGAGAGAGAGAGAGGTGTCCAGTATTCTGGTACTGCAGTGGAGATGATGGCTAATGCAGCATGGTGTGACGTCAGCCTTGCAGCAGAGCTGAGCCCAACACGCAGGCTAATCTGTCCTCTGTGGCCTGAAATCAATTGCAATCTTATAATTAGGACATGTGGGGGGCTGCACTCTGTTAGCAGTGTAAAGCATGTGGGGGGCTGCACTCTGTTAGCAGTGTAAAGCATGTGGGGGGCTGCACTCTGATAGCAGCGTAAAGCATGTGGGGGGCTGCACTCTGCTAGCAGTGTAAAGCATGTGGGGGGCTGCACTCTGTTAGCAGTGTAAAGCATGTGGGGGGCTGCACTCTATTAGCAGTGTAAAGCATGTGGGGGGCTGCACTCTGTTAGCAGTGTAAAGCATGGGGGGCTGCACTCTGCTAGCAGTGTAAAGCATGTGGGGGGCTGCACTCTGCTAGCAGCGTAAAGCATGTGGGGGGCTGCACTCTGCTAGCAGTGTAAAGCATGGGGGGCTGCACTCTGCTAGCAGTGTAAAGCATGTGGGGGGCTGCACTCTGCTAGCAGCGTAAAGCATGTGGGGGGCTGCACTCTGCTAGCAGTGTAAAGCATGTGGGGGGCTGCACTCTATTAGCAGTGTAAAGCATGTGGGGGGCTGCACTCTGTTAGCAGTGTAAAGCATGGGGGGCTGCACTCTGTTAGCAGTGTAAAGCATGTGGGGGGCTGCACTCTGTTAGCAGTGTAAAGCATGTGGGGGGCTGCACTCTGTTAGCAGTGTAAAGCATGTGGGGGGTTGCACTCTGTTAGCAGTGTAAAGCATGTGGGGGGCTGCACTCTGTTAGCAGTGTAAAGCATGTGGGGGGCTGCACTCTGTTAGCAGTGTAAAGCATGTGGGGGGCTGCACTCTGATAGCAGTGTAAAGCATGTGGGGGGCTGCACTCTGATAGCAGTGTAAAGCATGTGGGGGGCTGCACTCTGATAGCAGTGTAAAGCATGTGGGGGGCTGCACTCTGCTAGCATTACGACATGTGGGGGTCTGCACTCTGCTAGCATTACGACATGTGGGGGGCTGCACTCTGCTAGCATTACGACATGTGTGGGGCTGCACTCTGCTAGCAGTGTATGTGGGGGGCTGCACTCTGCTAGCATTACGACACGTGGGGGGCTGCACTCTGTTAGCAGTGTATGTGGGGGGCTGCACTCTGCTAGCAGTGTATGTGGGGGGCTGCACTCTGCTAGCATTACGACATGTGTGGGGCTGCACTCTGCTAGCAGTGTATGTGGGGGGCTGCACTCTGCTAGCATTACGACACGTGGGGGGCTGCACTCTGTTAGCAGTGTATGTGGGGGGCTGCACTCTGCTAGCAGTGTATGTGGGGGGCTGCACTCTGCTAGCAGTATAAAGCACTTGCTTCTGCATGGCCGATATCAATCAATGTGCTCCCCTTCACTTTGTGTGCAGCCTAAGTCTTTTGCTGACAATTAAGTGTAAAACGGACACGGACGTTAAGGGGTCCGTCGGGGGTCATTAATAGACTTTATTTGATTATGACCTGCTGCAAGAGACGATGAAAAATAGATGTGCTCGAGTGTGAGTCTTTAACAGTTTAACTGCAGCGCTGGCCAAACAGAGCGGGTAAGCTAAGCACTGTACTGTAAGCAGAGTATTCTTTCATTATTAAACCATGTCCACCGTGCTCCCAGTCTCTCAGGTTACTGTGGAAATAAATGGTAGAGCTGCTGTAGAGCTGCAGATGCAGACAAGGACCCTCAAGGCAATGAGTGGGAGGGAAAGCGGCACAGAAGATGACGCATGATGCTGGCAAGCCATCTTCTATTCTTGCGGTCAACTTCCGGCCTGTTGACAATGTTGTTGCTACACGACGCTGGGGGAACGGGGGTTGCTCTACTATGTATTACGCCAAACTCAGTACAAAAACCTGTCAGTTTTTAGTGTCGTCTTGCTTGTTGTCACTAAGGGCGCCCGACTACTATGAACATGGCTTTAGACTTCTGATGAATCAATGGGGTCGTTTGTACATGTAATATTCTGATTAAAAACCGAAGTTCAGACCACCTCCGTGTGTTGATATACTTGTTTGTTTACCCATAACTAGATTGTATAAACCCCATACAACCGATCTGACCCCCACTTCCGGTTTGCGTGATGTCAGGGTGTCCATAAGAATAGACATTCATGCACGCATGCATTCACACGTGTGCAGGGTTGTCACGAGATAATCTAACTTCGATACAGATACCCATGCAGGAAAATATTGATACTCTATACAGCTACCATTTACCACGGGGCACGCGAGCTTCTCCAAAACCTATAGGCCCCGATAGTCTAATTATTGATACTACTACTACTATACTTTTGACAAACATACACACAATATGCAAGCGCACACATTTCCATGCACTGGCTCACATTACATAAATGACGCTAGTAGACAGATTTATGCAAACATGTACCGTATATAAAGAGTACACAAACATTTGTGGCCCCAATTGCACATCAACATGTAGGGCATGTGAGAACATGGAGGTCTGGGGAGTGGAGTTACAGCGGGTGGGTAAGCAGCGACCTCCCGCAGAGAGAACAGGGCCGTGTTACACAGGTTTCGGATGACCCCCTGCCTGTGTCCTTAACACCCTACTGCATTTACAGGAAAACACACTCGACACTTCAACACTGGAATGTATTTATATCTTTAGGCAGGCTTGTAAATCTAACTTTTGTTTGATTGGACACGTCTTAGGCTTAGAGATTACAGCACCGACCATAAACACAGATTTTTTTCCGCCCCCGTGTAAAAGCACTTTTTATATCGACTCGAAATCCACGCAAGGTGGAGACTCTGGAGAGGATGTGCCATGTATGTAATGGGCAAACAAGTTTTTGGGTGTGACCAAGTGTCATCAGTGTTGTCACTCAAGCAATTGTGTGGCCATCAGTGATTGATTGTACAAGTGTGTATTGTACAAGAAAATTGTACAAGAAAATTGTACAAGTGTGCACTGTGTATGAGCAATGTGCATGGGTTTAATAGTGTAATTAGGAGGAGAGGGGAGGAGAGAGGGAGAGGGAGGGAAAGGATCAGTCTCCTCTCTCTGCATACTGTATATGAGGGTTATTGTATGGTTATTGCGGTGAGACCTCCTGTAACGGTCTTTACTGCAGGGGAGTTGGCAGACCCTCTGAATGAAAACAGTCTGTTGTGCAGCCAGTAGGTTATGTAGGGGGTGTGTCCCCTTCTAATCAAATTATTTTATTTTTTGTTAAGACACAAGACATACATACATACATACATACATACACTCACTCACATACACATAATCAGAGATAAAACGCCTAGACCAGCAGTTCCCAAACGTTTTCAACTCACGGCCCACTTGAAAACCTCAAAGATTTTGTGGCCCACATCCGACTGTAAACAGTACGGAGGCCAAAAAATAATGCCTTAATGATAAAGGAGCTGTCCATCAGCACCACATAGAAATCAGAAACTAAAAATGAGGGCCTGTTAATAGGCTAATTAACAAAAAATGTATTACAAATTAACTAATGGAGTTCAACAATGGAGAAATGCATTTTCATACATAATGATAATTTCATCATTCATGAGTTGGTCCTCAGGAACCTAGGTCTCTCCATCCGTATAACAGAAGTCATGTCCGTCAACCACAATTGAAAAGAAGGTGAAGAGTGGGACTTCCATTCCTTCAGAATGAGTTTTTTTTGCAACAGTTGTCACCTGTGTTAGAGACTGTTGCACAGCTGCAGGGAAGTTCAGACAGGACTCAGAGCAGCTGAAGCTGGCCACTCGTTCCGCCTCCGGCTGGAGGGTTATCTTGTAGGCCTTAGGGTACCAATCAAATATTTTTGCCCAGAATCCTGTTACTGAAGGGCAGAACCAGAAGGCATGAGATAGTGTGCCCTCTGACACTTGACACCTGTCACACAGTGGTGAGGCCCACAGGTTGTGAATGACTGGCCTAGACTGTTTATACCTTCGATCAGTCACTAGTGTTTGTCTGGCAAATATATGGCTAAATACACTCAGTGCGTCTTTAAACAACTTGGACTCCCGGCTAACACACACACACACACACACACACACACACACACACACACACACACACACACACACACACACACACACACACACACACACACACACACACACACACACACACACACACACACACACACATTTGAAATATTTATTTATGTCCACATGAATACAAGTATGCAAAGGACATAAACAGTAATAGTGCAGTCAATTGCTGGGAGTCAGTCAGTTACATGAGTGCCCAGACGGCAACCACAATAATGCATATACACATAAGAAACACACAGGATGATAACATGGCAGGTTGATATAGTATACAGTACAGTTATACTGTAATGCAAGATAGCGGTCAGTATCCACTTCATGGGTATAAAAACCAGCGCCTCCTCCGTATTGAGCGGCTGCCGATAATAGTAGATATGCCAATCATTATCCATTAGGCTTGGATGTGCATGTTATGAGGTATATTTGTTTTTCAACCATGAAACTTCAGTTAACACTGCTGCGTCTTTAATGGTGACACTTAAACCGCTCTTCTTAAGTTTCACCTCTTCTGTGCTCTTGGATTTCAGTCCCTCTGCCTAAGCGGGCCCATCGTACCCTCTGTCAAGACTGACATGCTGAAAATGTGCTTCATCAGCCTGAAGCTGGCTCTGAGGATACGCTTGCATTAGTCGTGGTTCATCCTCCTCCTTCACAAACACCCTTAAACACCTCACACCATTCCATTCAAAGTCAGGACCCCCCCCCCCCCCCCAAAAGCAAGGGGTTTCTCTCTGTCTGTCACTCCCCCGCCCCCCCCCCCCCTCCCTCTTCCTTTCTCCAGGAGGCTAAAAGTGGAGATGGGAAACTGCAGACCAAGTTCTCACCTGCTCCAGCAGTGCAGTCAATCACCAACACAAATAGTCTACAGCAATTTAGCTCATGATTTGATGTGATTAAAGTGCAGGTGCAAGGCTCCGATCCTCTAGAGGAAATGTGTTTGCTTCTATCTATCAGTGCTGGCGCAGACCTTGAATTCCACTCATGCGTTTGCCATCCAATTATAAGGATATTAATTGAAAAATCAAATAGTGCCGCGGCACCATCTGTAGCCCTATTCATATGAACTATTCATGCATCCGTACCTCCGAGTTGAAACGTATTTGACAGACATTGCAGGTGATGATCGGCCGCTTAGTCCTCACCATGGGTGGGCCAAAGGTGTGAGTCATCACTGCCTTCTGGACAGGGTCCATCTGATGAGAGAGATAAGCCAGAGGTCACGTTTGAAGGTTAGCCACATGGAGGGCTAGTCTGATAAGGGAAACCTCAGAAGTCAAGGTTTTCCTGCACAGGCAATCTATTGAAAGGGGGATACTTGAAGTGGGAGAGTGATTGGGAATTAGAGGGAGAGTGAGAGGTGGTACCGAATAAAATAAGGTGAGTGACGGGGGAAAGGGGAGAAAGCTAGAAGGAGGGGAAATAAAGATGGGAGAAGAGAGAGAATTGAAGAGAGAGTCCTGATTGATGTGGACAGGTGGGTTTATGTTTCCTCAGTAGCAGCTGCTGCATGCTGTCTGGGCCCGGGTTCTTGGGTGCCGTTCAAACGCTTTGATTCACGGTGGGGTTAGAGGGGCCTAATTACAGACTCCCCTATCTCCGAAGATCTGTACTTTTTTTTGTGCTACACTGCGCAAAAGATCAAACCACAGAATCAGAGAAAAGAATAATAATAATAATAATAATAATAATAATAATAATAATAATAATAATAATAATAATAATAATAATAATAATAATAATAATAATAGCTTGGTAATATATATATATATAAATGTTCGATAACTTAACGATCATTGAACCTGAGAAGTGAGGACAGATATTTCGGATTTTAGCTAGTTAGTGAGGCTATAGCTCATTTTTAATCAACCTCTGTAATTTTGTGATCAACATATCAGCCGTGCTGCAGTAAATAGCATCAAGAAACAACAAAGTGTTTGATTGTGATAAGTTATGCATTTATACTTTAGGAACAGATGTCGGCTATATTATGCCACGTCACTCATATATGTTTACTACATTGTTTCACCAGACTCAAATGAACTTGTGTGAGCTTTCTGACCCGACTGGCAACAACAATGCATGCTGGGTGTTGCCCTGATCAAGCAGCCAGAAGTACCCTGTGGTTTAACTCAGCCTCTCATCTGGCTTACACTGTGAACGCATACTGGCCAATGAGAGACTGTTTACGCTCTCAAGCTCCAATCAGCACGGGAAAGGTATAATTGGCCTGAAAACCAAAGCTATAATTTGAATGCATTGTTAGAAATATTTATAGACTCCTGCTTTAATTTGATTGTTGCTCCCGTGACAGGGTCTGGTAACATGTAGGCAACCCTGAAAACCGCATAATCAACATAGAAGGCATGTTTAAAACAAAGTTTTTCCACTTTTTCCATATTACACAAGTTTAGATGTTGAAGAACACACTCAATATAACAAACAACCATTTTAGGATCACTTAAATACTTGTAATTTGTTGGAAAACTAAGCTTGTTCTAGGCAAACCCAAGGTTGTACAGTAGGAGTAGACACATTCAAATAGCTACCTTCTTAAACTATTTTCAGATTTCAATGTATGACACATCGTTTGAAAGCTGACAATCTCCACTTTCATAATCTGTAAAAAACTGAAAATTTACCTTGGCCTACTTGTTACCCAAAACACCTGTCACCCTTTCTTTTACCCTCCTTGACGGCTTTTCCTCTTGCCCTCTCCTGTTTTGTGTCTTTCATATGGGGACGTTCAACACCTCCAGACCTTCAACACCTCCAGACCTTCAACACCTCCAGACCTTCAACACGTACAGTATGCATCTCCATGCCAACATAATGTTGTTTGCTTGTGAGTGCATGTGTCTCTCTCAGTGTGTGTGTGTGTGTGTGTGTGTGCGCGTGCGCAGGTGCGCGTGTGCGTGCACGTGCATCGTGCAGACAAGGTACATAGAAACAAGATCCATCTGCTCACCTATTCATCCCCTATTATTGGCTGTGGTTAGCGATGCCGATCTCGCTCCCTGCCTTCACTGAGTGCCTGTATCTTTCTGTGCTTTGCGTCTGTTTGACCACCTGTTCTGAGCAGGCTGCTTCTGAGCACCTTCTACACGTCTACCCCCCTGCAGGTAGAACCTCATTAACCTATTAGCTCCACCTTTTGTCCATCCTTTCGCTCTCTCCTTCCTCAAACAGTGCCACTTTTGTTGCACAAGCAATTGACACTGTCTCATTATGCACATGCTGGCTAAATGCTTTATTCACAGAAACCAATCTCTAATCACCAGCTGTATAGTGCAAGATCATTCCACGATTTTAGATTTATTTCATTGGTTCAAAGTCGGTTTTTTACTCCTGAATTGACTGACTGAATGACACAGAGAGCAGAGATTTGTGGCAGCTTAATCATTAAATTTTAAACTCCCATAAAAATCAAAGTCCTTTTTTTGTCAGATTTCCCCCATTTTCTCCTCAATTGTACTTGGCCAATTCCCCCTGATGCCCCGGTCACTACCCCCTCTGCTGATCTGGGGAGAGAGTAGACACACAAATGCTTCCTCCGATACATGTGCAGTTGCCAGCTGCTTCTTTTCACCTGACGGCGGGAGCTTCACCGGCAGGACGTAGCAGCACGTGGGAGGATCACGCTATTCCCACCAGTAGTATCCAGTGTTCTAAAGGAACAGAGGAACACGTTCACTCTCTCCTCCTGCCCACGCGGTGCTTCACTGTGGTGCTTCTGTCTTAATGCAGACCTATACTCTGGAGAATGTCAAGTGTCTGGCAAATTACCTGTAAACCTGCTGGGGCAGCAGGCCAGATATAAAGGTCTCTAAATAACTTTAATAATCATCTGTAGAGAAGTTCCCCTGAAAGCTGAAACTGCAACATAAGTGAAACAATAATCAAAATAATCAAGTGTTTTTCTCGGTCTGCCCTTTCTGGTCTGGCCATTTGTCTGTACCAGCAACCTCTAGAGGAGCAGGCTAAGCACGACCGTCTGTTTCCAACAGAGCTGATCTTTTGCATCTTTTGCGCCGGACGTGAGTTTCCCATTCATTTTCTCCATAGACATTTCCTAAAAATCCTTATATAACAAGTTTTAAGGCTGGAACCAAGCCAACCCGTGACCTACTGAATCATGAGTGAGCATAAGACATTTCAGTTGGAGCAAAAATAAAAAATAACATTGGGGGGAAAAAAATAATTTTCGATTTCCCCCCCCCGTCTTAATTTTTTGTTTTTGCTCCAACTGAAATGTTTTATGGTCACCCATGATTCAGTAGGCCACGGGTTGGCTTGGTTCCAGCCTTAAAACTTGTTATATACGTTTTTTTTTAATGTCTATGGATAAAATGAATAGGAAACTCACTTCCGGGGCAAGAAGTGTCACGTGACTGTTCAGCTCTACAACGACTCGCACACAGTTAGTGCTGTGGACTTGCTTCAATGTTTCTGCACAAACAAAGAGTGAGATTGAGGCACTCTGGCAGATTGGTGGCCTCAACACACACGTCCTCAAGAAGGAAGAATGAATCATTAATTAGTGGGAGGGTCAGTCTGCCAGGGCGTATGTAGATGAGGTCGATGAATGTGTGTGTGTGTGTGTGTGTGTGTGTGTGTGTGTGTGTGTGTGTTGTGCACGTGCCTCCCCGTTTGTCACTACATTGACCTTCAGATGAAACCCAATCTGGAAATGAGACGGGGGCCAGTGAAAATGCTGACTGTAGAGAACACAGCCTGTACGTGCCTCTTATCAAAATTGATTAGCCGTAACTCATTTTATTGCCGTAAAAAACACTCACGCGGGCATTTCCTTCAACGATGCTGAAACTCAGCACGCCGTTTGAAAAGCAAACACTTATCAGTTTATCATTTCAGATGAGAACAAATCTGAAGTATCGCCCGTCTTAGAAGAAAACACGTCCAAACCGCAGCTGAATACCGTTACTGTCTACTGTTACAAGCAAAACAAGACGACCATAACTGGCTGCTGTATTCTGTGTGTGTGAGCACATGTAGACGCGCGCCTGCGTGCGTGTTTCCATGTAAGCACTCACCGCGTTGAAGTTGTGGAAGAGGCCGATGCTGGCGGGGTGAGGCGTCTCCAGGGGGAACTGGAGGAAGGGCTTCAGGTCCAGCGGGGGTGGGAGGACAGGCGGGCTCCTGAGGAAGGCAGGGACCGGCCCTGGTCGGTTTACACTTCCTGGGGTACATGCACACACAGGGAAATTAGAGAGAGAGAGTGAGGGGGGGGGGGGGCAGAGGGAGGGAGGGAGAGAGAGAGGGGGGGAGGGAAAGAGAGATTATTCCGACTGAAAGTATGTCGTTATTTATTTTTCTAAGTGTCATGCAGAAGGTGCCCAGCCCGCGTGGTCTTACAAGACACTACAAACATAACAAGCAAGAGCAATGACATAGTGAGAGCGAAAGAACAAATATAGGCTACTCTAAGACAATGTCAACCCATATCAAATTATCAATTATGAGCACAATCCTGATCCTTAGACATTACAGCTATAAAACATAACTTAGGCCATGGCCACACTGGTGCAGGTGTCTGTCTGTCTGTGTTAATTTCTCTGTTCACTTCCATTCATTTTCAAAAACAGCTGTGCGTCTGTCTGTGGAGCACTGATGAGTGATGATTCATACGTCTCCAGCAAGTTTGCATAGGTTTTGACGGACAGAAAGTTCAAGGAAGCTGAACCTTTTCTGGATGGACGTATGGGATGGATGGATTCGTCACCATGAGCGGAGATACCGGCAACAGAGTCGCCGCCATGACAGTTGGCCGCGATGTCTGTGAAAATGTTATTTTAGAGCCACAATATTGTTCTAATATCAACAACTAGCCAACATATATCAAAGCTGGTGGACTTTATGGAAAGAGCGTGACTCAAACTGATTAAAAGTTATTATGGGTGGCGTTTTGAGCCTGCGGAACACTTAAAGCAAATTTATACTGACTGCGGAGTGTCCGGTGTCCGCGGTGTTCACGGCAAGACCGTTCTCTCCGCAGAGGCACATCTTTTTATGGTAAATACGGTATCAGTGCAGTGTCTGCAGAGAGCGGAGAATCCCCCTCCAGGCTCTCGTTGTGTTTTTAGCAGGAATGCAAATGTCACATCAGTTCTTCCGTGTGTGATCCTGATTTATATCGGCGAATAATCAATCCTAGTGCAATTGTAGGCTATTTTCAGTTTGTTTTTAGCAAGTAAGTTTGTTGTCTTCTTGTTTTTGTGCTTTGCATTAAATTTTTTCGATCTCAAATCAAGTTTTTATTGACGTAGTAAATTGTAGGCTATTCAGACTTTTTTTTATTTTTTTATTATGGACCATGCATTGATGGATGCGATCACGGAAGAAGAGGTTGATGATGAAGAGGAGGAAGAATAGTCGTGTTTGGCGCTGTGTTAAAGAGAAGCCAAACGCGCAGGAGGAGATGGTCTGTGTCATCTGTAGGTCTTTGTAGTCTCGGGTGGATGAATCATACAAATTTCTGTATTTCTGTACTTCTTCTGACCTCTATGTGCTATCAGTCACAAAGATAGCCTGTGACGTCACGTTGAAGGCTGGGTTTACCCACGCTAATTAGCTAATGCCAATATACTGTACAAAAACAATGCAACAGACTTAAATCTGTCCGTTTTATAATTCTGTCCATTTTCTGATGAATCAGTGTGGCCACAAGGCACATAAACACATAAAGCATACAGCACCCTCGTTGGCAGGCATTTTAACACAAACTGAGCAACGTGAAACATGTCAGTAAACAGGTACTCAAGTCTACAATGAGCAGACATAACAAATCAGGACATTCTACAGACCCAAAAAGTGCATTTCATTTTTGACCCTACCAAGATGTCACTATGTTCTGTAAAACCAAAACCAAACCCTATCCACCTTATTTTTGAATGCCCCACTGTAAAAAATAATTGTGCATACAAGGTCCGGTTTAACGTGACTTATTGTTGCAGCTTGCCATTTCCTAAATGGCTACTTGATTTGAAAAGATGGCCACCTACTGTACACTCAGTCCCTTGTACCCTGGCTGAATTGAACATAACTTGGCCAATAAGTATGTAACATACCAAATAAAACAACCCGTAATATCTTAATTTTATGTAGAATGCAGAGGACATGTAACTGTTTAGTTAAACTTGCATTCCAGGAATATTGTGCTCTAAAGATGACGATAGTGGCTCGAGCCTGTTTCGTCCTGAAACCCACACGCTTTGCGGTGGTGGTTTTAGCGTAACCTATGTGGGATTCGAGGCGTAACCTATGTGTGTTTTAGCGTAACCTATGTGGGGTTTGGCGTAACCTATGTGGGATTCGAAATAACGCATCCGCGATATAAAACGTTATGAATATAGCCACGTTATAAACAACAAACTAACGCTAAAGGCCCAATTATACTCCATTTTCATCCGTAAATAAGGGCATCCGTTTCAAACGGTGTAATCGTCACTGCCCACATACTTCCATGCGTCTTGTCTTTCACGTTGGTATCATGTTAAGCAATACATCCACCAGTGGGCAGTAGAGAGTCAAATGTATGAGTGTGTGTGGGGTTTTGCTCCGTTTCATGCATATCCGTAAGCTTTCAGATGACGGACAGAAAACGCACGAAATTAACGCAGAGTACGGACAGAAGGCTCTGTCCGTCTCCGTCTCCGTCTTTAACGTTGAGTATAATTGGGCCTTTACATAACTAACTAGCGGCTAATATTAGCAACAGCAGGCAATTACCCATGAATGCACTGCGCTCTTAAAGGGATATTTATCGACGAGATTTTTGCCAAGCTGGACCTGATTAGTGATTTGCTCCGTTCGCCCAGACGGGTGACAAGCTGTCAGCAACAAGATCAGGCAAAAATGGCCGCCAAAAATAAGGTGGTACCAAAAGTTGTTTTATGTATACCTAAACATAACCGTAAGTTTTCTTGGGTAGGATTTTGCACGAGACTGAAGGAAATCTACTTTTCGTGAGATATCATAGGAACCGTTTCATGAGGATGTTGTTGGGTGAGACAGGATATTACACCTGACAGCCTCCTCTCTTAATAAAACATCTCCTCTGGGCTCCTGAGTGACAGAACAAGCACAGACATCCAACCAGCACCACCATCATCTTCTGCATTAGTTTCCTTATGTTGAGCCCCTCATCTCTCTCTCTCTCTCTCTCTCTCTCTGTCTCTCTCTCTCTCTCTCTCTCTCTCTCTCTCTCTCTCTCTCTCTCTCTCTCTCTCTCTCTCTCCCCCTCCTGCTCACTTGTTCTCTCACTGGCAGCTAAGCGCTGGTGAATGCCTGCACTTGAGAAGTCTTCTATGATGGGCAGGAAGGCTAAGCTCCTTAAGCCTCACAGCTGGGTGCTGCAGATATCAGCCTTTCCTCAATTCCCCCGTCTCTCTCTCCCTCGCACCAAGCCTTATCCTTACTCTCTCTCTCCCTCGCACCAAGCCTTATCCTTACTCTCTCTCTCTCCCTCGCACCAAGCCTTATCCTTACTCTCTCTCTCTCCCTCGCACCAAGCCTTATCCTTACTCTCTCTCTCCCTCGCACCAAGCCTTATCCTTACTCTCTCTCTCCCTCGCACCAAGCCTTATCCTTACTCTCTCTCTCTCTCCCTCACACCAAGCCTTATCCTTACTCTCTCTCTCTCCCTCGCACCAAGCCTTATCCTTACTCTCTCTCTCCCTCACACCAAGCCTTATCCTTACTCTCTCTCTCCCTCGCACCAAGCCTTATCCTTACTCTCTCTCTCTCCCTCGCACCAAGCCTTATCCTTACTCTCTCTCTCCCTCGCACCAAGCCTTATCCTTACTCTCTCTCTCTCCCTCGCACCAAGCCTTAGCCTTACTCTCTCTCTCTCCCTCGCACCAAGCCTTATCCTTACTCTCTCTCTCTCCCTCGCACCAAGCCTTAGCCTTACTCTCTCTCTCTCCCTCGCACCAAGCCTTATCCTTACTCTCTCTCTCTCCCTCGCACCAAGCCTTAGCCTTACTCTCTCTCTCCCTCGCACCAAGCCTTATCCTTACTCTCTCTCTCGCCCTCGCACCAAGCCTTATCCTTACTCTCTCTCTCCCTCGCACCAAGCCTTATCCTTACTCTCTCTCTCCCTCACACCAAGCCTTATCCTTACTCTCTCTCTCTCCCTCGCACCAAGCCTTATCCTTACTCTCTCTCTCGCTCTCCCTCGCACCAAGCCTTATTCTTACGCTCTCTCTTGCCCTCACACCAAGCCTTATCCTTACTCTCTCTCTCCCTCGCACCAAGCCTTATTCTTACGCTCTCTCTTGCCCTCACACCAAGCCTTATCCTTACTCTCTCTCTCTCCCTCACACCAAGCCTTATCCTTACTCTCTCTCTCTCCCTCGCACCAAGCCTTATCCTTACTCTCTCTCTCCCTCGCACCAAGCCTTATCCTTACTCTCTCTCTCCCTCGCACCAAACCTTCGCCTTACTGTCGCTCTCTCCCTCACACCAAGCCGCATTACTGTCTCTCTCTCCCTCACCAAGCCTTAGCCTTACTGTCTCTCTCTCTCCCTCACCAAGCCTTAGCCTTACTGTCTCTCCCTCACACTAAGCCTTACTGTCTCTGCCTATTTCATGGTGTGTTTTTCTGTCCGCTTGCCTCTGTATCCCTCAGCCGCACGTCTCCTCTCTACACCACCACGTCTCCTCTCTACACCACCACAGCTCCTCTCTACACCACCACAGCTCCTCTCTACACCACCACAGCTCCTCTCTACACCACCACAGCTCCTCTCTACACCACCACAGCTCCTCTCTACACCACCACGTCTCCTCTCTACACCACCACGTCTCCTCTCTACACCACCACGTCTCCTCTCTACACCACCACAGCTCCTCTCTACACCACCACAGCTCCTCTCTACACCACCACGTCTCCTCTCTACACCACCACAGCTCCTCTCTACACCACCACAGCTCCTCTCTACACCACCACAGCTCCTCTCTACAC
Organism: Poromitra crassiceps; assembly: GCF_964638095.1. NCBI lineage: Eukaryota > Metazoa > Chordata > Actinopteri > Beryciformes > Melamphaidae > Poromitra > Poromitra crassiceps. The sequence goes on from NC_139650.1 coordinate 1,191,043, forward strand.
CACCACAGCTCCTCTCTACACCACCACAGCTCCTCTCTACACCACCACAGCTCCTCTCTACACCACCACAGCTCCTCTCTACACCACCACGTCTCCTCTCTACACCACCACAGCTCCTCTCTACACCACCACGTCTCCTCTCTACACCACCACGTCTCCTCTCTACACCACCACGTCTCCTCTCTACACCACCACAGCTCCTCTCTACACCACCACGTCTCCTCTCTACACCACCACAGCTCCTCTCTACACCACCACGTCTCCTCTCTACACCACCACAGCTCCTCTCTACACCACCACGTCTCCTCTCTACACCACCACAGCTCCTCTCTACACCACCACAGCTCCTCTCTACACCACCACAGCTCCTCTCTACACCACCACAGCTCCTCTCTACACCACCACGTCTCCTCTCTACACCACCACAGATCCTCTCTACACCACCACAGCTCCTCTCTACACCACCACAGCTCCTCTCTACACCACCACAGCTCCTCTCTACACCACCACGTCTCCTCTCTACACCACCACGTCTCCTCTCTACACCACCACAGCTCCTCTCTACACCACCACAGCTCCTTCCGGCTGTTTTGTTCCTCCTCATCCTGTTTTGCTTGCGTTCTCCTGCTTGCCATCATGGTTCTTCTCCTCTTTAAGTGTAAAACCAGCAGGGCGCCGGAGGCCCCATCTCAGTCTGTAGAGAATTTGTATAATCTTTTCTCCGGAGATTATCGGCTATTGTCATCCCTTATTGCCACTGCTGTGTGATGACTGCTTAACAAATCTGCTACATTTGGAAAGAAAAACCAGCCGCTTGTCAAATCCGGGGAGGGAGAAAGCTATTTTGGTAAGGAGGAAGCTCCTTTGCAGTGACAGCGGGGGAGACATCGGGAATGTGCTGTCAGGATCAGAAATAGATTGAGGGGAAAGTCTTTCCTTCTGGCTTTGTCAGAGTCTTCCTCGCCTCGGAAGGCTGTTCTCGTGCGTGTGGCTCTTGCATTATGCTGCTGGGAGGGAGGGAGGGAGGGTGGAGGGAGGGAGGGTGGAGGGTAGGACAGCAAATAAGGGGGAACGTCCTGTGATGGGGATGGGAGAGATGATGGCACTAGAGGTCACAGTTTATGACATGCCGGTAATCCTGCAGCTCACATGGTAGTCATAATCACCTCTCTAAACCAACCGCAGCGAGATTTGTGCAGACTGGAAAAACCATTGGTAACCGCACACCTTAGTTCACACCAAGCGGCAACCTCCGTCGTGGAAAAATGCAGCCGAGTGCCAAAAACTGCAGTTCCTCGAATGGCCACTGGAGGCTTGCTCCAAAAGGGAGTCATTCCCCATAGACCCCCATGTTAAAATGCCCAACTTTACAGCAGAAATAAACAGGCTTACATCCTGGTTAAAAAATTTTTTTTGTATATAGCTTATTTCACCGTTTATGACAACTGTCCGGGGGGATGATTTTTTATATAACTCAACCTTTTAATGCAGTCTATGTCTGCAAAAATACGTCAGATTGTATAGAAGTTGATTTATTACCTCGATAAACAGTTGATGGTTCAATCGACAATATTCGACAATAATGCGTTGGGCTGTTTGGGGAGTCTCAAAAAATATATGTAAATCTCAAGTTTAGATGTGATCTCGGTTGTTATCGAAAGCTATAAAGATCACAGAGTGAAAAATGTCTTTGATTCGGTGCATCGCCACTTGGTAAACAGAGCAAGCACTGGGGCAACACTCTGTTTCAATAATGGACACAATACTTGCCAGTGAGCACTCAAAGGCGCTTTCTCTTTGGTGAGCGAGGGAGGCGTATTCCTCTCACGCTTTCTGGTAAATCCGCAGTTCATTTTTACACCACATTACAACCTAAAAGGGCAGGGCGGGCAGGGCCTGTCTGCTGCGACTTATAAATCTGCATTCACAGTGCAGTCACTCATGCTGTAACAGACTGCTGTACTTAAAGTTGACACAGTATCCTGGCTGTATCCACACCATCCCACAGCAGCCTGCTGCAGGGAGAGGAGCAGCAACCTCCCCGGGCCCACCACACTGATTTACAATGACATCAGATAAGTGAAGACCAGGACTCCTCGACGACGGCTAGCATGCAGGAGAGAGAGAGCATTGATGCTACCACGCAGGAGAGAGAGAGAGAGAGCATTGATCTACCACGCAGGAGAGAGAGAGAGAGCATTGATGCTACCACGCAGGAGAGAGAGAGAGCATTGATCGGACACATTCTGAAGAGCGTTAAAGTGTTAAATCGCTGCCAAACTCTATAAATCCAGAGCCCCCCGTCGCTCGGCCCTTCTCTCTAAACTGAAACGAACAGACAGCTCAGGCTCACCCGCTCGCTCACCGTATGGCCTTTTTTTTCTAATGCAAATGTTTGGCTCAGATAAAGATCAATGCTCGTGTAATAGCTTATTGAATTTTACATAGATTGTGTGTGAGAGAGAGAGAGAGAGAGAGAGAGAGAGAGAGAGAGAGAGAGAGAGAGAGAGAGAGAGAGAGAGAGAGAGAGAGAGAGAGAGAGAGAGGACAGAGGGCTAGTTGGCCAGAGATGCAGAGGGGCGGAAGACAAAGCAAGACGAGAACCTTATCGTCACACTAGATTTCACAAAGCCAATGTGCACACGCAGGCACGCACACATCCGTATGCTGTGACTAAGGCCTCCCAAATTGGCAATTCATTTAGCCAATTTAGACTTGATGATCACAGAGGTAATGTCAATGTCAGTGACGTAGCTGGTGCCTCTCTGTATTCCAGGGCTGTCTCCATCTTGGTGCTCCGTGGGACCAGGAGGAAAGGGAGGGTGGACGGGGGGTGGGGGTGGGGTGGCGGGTCTGGCGATACGCCGCCCCCCCCCCCCCCCCCCCCCCAAAATGAAGTGTGATAAGAGGCAGCAGCACTGCAGGGTCCCACTAAATACAAGCGCAAATTTGCAACAGCTGCGACCACATATATGAGAATTTCCGAAAATGCAGGATGGCAAGAGCAGCCCACCCAACTCTGCCTCTGCCACCCTGCATTTCGAAATCCCCCCCATCACCCCCCTTTTTTAGCCAATTGGAATGCATGAACAAAAACACACACACACCTTCACACACACCTTCACACACACACACACACACACACACACACACACACACACACACACACACACACTTGACCTCCATGCCAAATTTCAGCCTCCATAGGGTGAAAACTGTGCCCGCTAAAGGGTGGTGAACTTTTTGTCGACCGATCAACCAACTGACTGAGCAACCAAACAACCAACTGACTGAGCAACCAAACAACCAACTGACTGAGCAACCAAACAACCAACTGACTGAGCAACCAAACAACCAACTGACTGAGCAACCAAACAACCAACTGACTGAGCAACCAAACAACCAACTGACTGAGCAACCAAACAACCAACTGACTGAGCAACCAAACAACCAACTGACTGAGCAACCAAACAACCAACTGACTGAGCAACCAAACAACCAACTGACTGAGCAACCAAACAACCAACTGACTGAGCAACCAAACAACCAACTGACTGAGCAACCAAACAACCAAACCGACCGCCTGACGCAGTTAAAAATGCCACCAGCTTTAGTCCCAGACCCCTCAACTCCACACGCAGAGGCTTATTGGCTCAGCACATGATGCCAGCCTGCTCACATCTGCATCTAAATGGGCTGCTGTGCACAAACCACTCTGAAATGAGCTACTGTGTTGGATTAAGCAGCAGCCTCCCCTGACAACCCCCCCTCACTGTCACTGCAGCTCCAGAGAGAGACACACAGCAATGAGGCAGGTCTGTTAGCCCGCCAGCTGCTGCTGCTGCTGCAGCCACTGGGTTCTGCTTTGTCTTTGCCCCGGGTTTCTGTGTGTAGGGCGATGTGATGATGATGAAGAGTCAAGTTGATCCAACAGTGACAAGATGACATCATTACTTTGACGATGATCACAAGCCTGCATCATCTGTCACAGTGATTTATTATGACTGACTTTTTACTTCTGTGGCAGGAATGCCGAGTTGTTAGTTTGCGCTATAGGCAGGTTTGACATTGTGGCAAGTTCTCTGCAAAAGCAATGCTTTAAATCAAATGCAGTGGCATTTAGTGCACGTTGTGTAAACGCAGAGCAATCGAGTTGTGTTTGGTGGTTCTTGTAGCCTTTAGAGATGTGCAGTAGTGCTAACTTTGTCATCATTGCAGGGGGAAGATGGTTCTGTCTTAGTGTCATATAGTGTCGCATACTGCTACTGTGAAGGACTGAGCATGAAATCCAATTTACTGCAGCCCAGCTTACCCTCAAGTCAAACACACAGACACACACACACACACGCTGCACACACACACATGCACACACATGCACATGCACACGCACACACACACACACACACACACGCACGCACGCACACATGCACACACACACACACACACACACACGCAAACACAGACACATTTGTCATCCTATAATAAGAATGCAAAGTGTGTGTGTGTGTGTGTGTGTGTGCGTGCCTGCGTGCGTGCGTGCGTGCGTGCGTGTGTGTGTGCGTGCGTGCGTGTGTGTGTGTGTGTGTGAGCAGAAATTGTGTTCGGCCACAGCTATGCCATTTTACGTGCGATTGCGCTGAATCTTTCAGGAAGTGTGAATTAAAGAGCACCCCTGCGGGTGACCTAACACAGACAGATCTTTGAAGCTAATTAGGTAATTAGAGCTTACTACATGGGCAAAAATGGCTAATTAGTGACTAAAATGACTCAACACAGGTTCAGCACCATGGAGAGCTCCAGAGTGAACGAGCACACAGGTGAGCGGAATTGGAATCTGCAAGTGGACTATCAAAACCCTCTGAATGGCCGATCTTGTGATGCTGCGCAAAGGCTGCGCAGATCGATAAACTGCATGATTCCGCTAGTCAGAATGAATAATGCTACACTTCTCAGTCAATAGTGTCCTGTGTGAGATGTGTCCTGTGTGAGATGTGGCCCGTGTGAGATGTGGCCCGTGTGAGATGTGGCCCGTGTGAGATGTGGCCTGTGTGAGATGTGGCCTGTGTGAGATGTGGCATGTGTGACATGTGGCCTGTATGAGATGTGGCCTGTGTGAGATGTGGCCTGTGTGAGATGTGGCCTGTATGAGATGTGGCCTGTGTGAGATGTGGCCTGTGTGAGATGTGACCTGCATGAGATGTGGCCTGCGTGACATGTGGCCTGTGTGAGATGTGGCCTGTGTGACATGTGGCCTGTGTGACATTTGGCCTGTGTGAGATGTGGCCTGTGTCATGTGGCCTGTGTGAGATGTGGCCTGTGTGAGATGTGGCCTGTGTGACATGTGGCCTGTGTGAGATGTGGCCTGTGTGAGATGTGGCCCGTGTGAGATGTGGCCTGTATGAGATGTGGCCTGTGTGAGATGTGGCCTGTGTGACATGTGGCCCGTGTGGGATGTGGCCTGTGTGACATGTGGCCTGTATGAGATGTGGCCTGTATGAGATGTGGCCTGTGTGGGATGTGGCCTGTGTGACATGTGGCCTGTATGAGATGTGGCCTGTGTGAGATGTGGCCTGTGTGACATGTGGCCTGTATGAGATGTGGCCTGTGTGGGATGTGGCCTGTGTGACATGTGGCCTGTATGAGATGTGGCCTGTGTGAGATGTGGCCTGTGTGACATGTGGCCTGTGTGGGATGTGGCCTGTGTGACATGTGGCCTGTGTGAGATGTGGCCTGTGTGAGATGTGGCCTGTGTGACATGTGGCCTGTGTGAGATGTGGCCTGTGTGAGATGTGGCCTGTGTGCGATGTGGCCTGCGTGAGATGTGGCCTGTGTGAGATGTGGCCTGTGTGACATGTGGCCTGTGTGAGATGTGGCCTGTGTGACATGCGGCCTGTGTGACATGTGGCCTGTGTGACATGTGGCCTGTGTGAGATGTGGCCTGTGTGAGATGTGGACGCTGAGGAAATCCCCCTGGAGAGGAAAGCTGAGTGAAGAGGAAAGCCGAGTGCTGTTGAAGGACATGGCACAGTTGATTTCAGTCTGCTCTCTGCTTTAATGATAGATGTTCTGCACCCCGGTGGCCATTTTTAAATGCCTTGCAACAAGCTCTCGCAAGACCTCTCGCTGAAAGTGAAGTGTGTGTGGGGGCGCAGGCTTTTATACATTTCTCTTGAGATCAGGACAGTGACTCTTTCTGCATCTCTGCTCTCTGATTTCATACAGTATCATAATGAAACCTTGTGTTTTTGCCCCTGCAGAGATTGCACCCCTATCATAAAAAAAGGTAGTTCTGTTATTTGGACTTTTAAAACCCTGCATCTTTTCTCTGTTTTGGAATGCCAACATGGACCCAGACCTGTCCACTCACACACCCTCATTACATGTCTGAAGCCATGTGAGGTCTGCACTTCCCAATTCAGGTTCTAAGCTTCCTGTTGTATATATTTCATGATTTCTGATGATTATGATTTTAGACATGCGATATTGGGGTAAGCAGCACCCACTCCAGGGCTGCAAAGGAACGGAAGATGAGGAGCAAAGAGGGGGTTGGTGTGGGGAGATAATGGCAGGGGGCTGAGAGAGGCTGCTGGAGCGAGGGGGCTGAGAGAGGCTGCTGGAGCGAGGGGGGAAAATGGGCTGGAAGAGGTGGGGAGATGAGGTGGAATGAGAGGGAAAAGCATCGACGGTGGGGGGAGGGAGCCGGCAGGCGGCAGGCTTTGAGGTGAGTCCAAGGTGACCAAAGGAGGCTAAAGAGCCATGTTAACCTGCAGGTTAATGTACAGAAGAAATACCATCTGTTAACTGGGGAAGGCAGTGACAACCCCCACAGCTGACCACTCACACCTACAAAATATCTCATGTTTACACTGTCAAAGATGTGATTGTGAAGGAAAGGCAGGTCTGGTCAGTACAGCTGCTTTTACCTATGTGAGTGTTGGTTGGGGTCACATGTACTGTCAATATGTGCATAAATAATGTATGATTTGTCTGTGCTTGCTTCCCTCTGTGATATGCAGCGTTGTGTATATTGTGCCTATTTGCACACATTTCTGCATGCAATAGAGAAAGGAAGCAATGATGCTTTGTATTGATCCTAAGAGGCAAACAAGGATAGACAGTCAAGATTCATTGGATATGCAACTGAACTGGTGGGAATAGCGTGATCCTCCCACGTGCTACGTCCTGCCGGTGAAGCTCCGTGCTGTCAGGTGAAAAGAAGCGGCTGGCAACTGCGCATGTGTCGGAGGAAGCACGGTGCTAGTCTACGGCTCTCTCCAGATCGGCAGAGCGTGGAGCAGCGACCGGGGCAGCAGGGGGAAATTGGCCAAGTACAATTGGGGAGAAAATGGGATAAAAACCAAAATAAATAAATAAATAAACAAGTGTGAATTCGCAATAGCTACGACCCGATATGCGAATTTCCGAAATGCACTTTTTATGGACCAACCAGCTGAGTGACTTATAGAGCTGCTGGCCGCAGTGAATAAATAAATAAATAAATAACAAATAAACTAATAGACTAATAATAATAATAATAATAATAATAATAATAATAATACTAATAATAATAATAATAATAATAATAACAACAGAATAATGTAATGTCCGTTCTGTGAATGCTAACCTACGTCCTTTCATATAGTTTCCTTTCATATAAAGGCTTTTTCTGTCGCTCTTCAGGGAAGTCTTGGATCAGTGCGAATCAGGCTGCCAACTTTCTCTGCTATTATACTGTCGTCATGATGTAGTACAGGTGGACGGCAAACAGAGAACACAATGCAAAACCACACAAAGCCAAGCGGGAGCCATGAAAGGGATCCACCACATCAACAGCACCGCCGGCCCTGCCTCACGTTATTATTGTCAAAGCGTTTACACACCTGCTGCGAGCTGGGAGAACACCGCAGATCTGAACCCACAGAAACCCGGGCATGTACAGTACACAGGCAAGCACACAAAAACACACATACATTACATACAGTATGTGGGAGAAAGCATATGTGCATAATCAAGTATAGACACACACGCGCGCGCACACACACACACACACACACACACACACACACACACACACACACACACACACACACACACACACACAAACACACACACACACACACACACAAACAATGGCACCTGATGTATAATTGACAGGTGCACTGCCCAGTATGGCTCTTTACAATGAAAACACACAAAGGCAATCATGGCCTGATCTGCAATAAAATATAATATAATGGAAAAAGCCAATGCAGCTGAACTACAGATAGGCCTATATAGACGGTTTTCACGGAATTCTGTTGCTATAGGGAACAGTTTGAAACCTAGCTTATTTGCTGTCAGTGATTAGCAAAGTTAAGTTGTCAAGTTAAAAGTCGCACATACATTTTCTGCTGAAACAAACATGGATGGTTACTTACAGGATGTATGTATGTTGGAGCACAGAGGGGCAATGTATGGTTTTACCCTATGTCTCTTTTTGGGGGTGGGGGATTCATAACAATGAGATGCATGCCAACCCCCCCCCCCCCCCCATCCATGTCCTTCAGTAACCCTGAAACCAAGGAACATATAAAGGAGGAAAAGACATCACCCATCACATCATTCAAAGTTTGCATTGGGGCCAGTTCTATTGGGGCACTAAACCATCATATCTGTGTTGTTTCACCTTTGATTGAAAAATGCTTCCACCAGATTAAAGAAAACACATTACATGATAGGTCAGACCTGCCAGTTTGGTCATGTATCATGATAGTTACTGTAGCTAATCTAGCTATCTTGGACCAAATAGGGGGTTGAGTTGAGCTATATGCAGCTGCTGGACAGAGCCATGGTTTGTTTGGATACCAATAATAAAACATCAGTCAATATCACATAATGTGTTTCTTTAATTTGGTGGAAGCATTTTTCAGTCAAAGCTGAAACGGCACAAATATGTAGATTTATAGTGGGGTCTCCCATTCACTTCAGTAGAACTGGCCCCAAAGCTTGGCCCCAATGCAGAGTTTAAATGCTGTGACTTGAGTGATGTCTCTTCCTTCTATATAAGTTCCTTGCCTCAAACCAGAAAATAAAAGGCATGGTGCTTATTTTGAGGCTCTAAGAGCCAACGAGTTCTATTTCTTTTTACATATACCTGTATATAGAGGCTAAACAAAGATGTTGAAACTAAAGTGATATTTGACCTTCTCTTCTCTGCCCCCTGTGCTCAGCCACTGGCTTTGTTACGGGTAATGGAGCATCAAGCCTCACACAGACACACCAGCTGTGTGTCAGTTTGTCAAACATACAAAACGCCAGGCAGGTTTCTCCATTTGAAATGTCAATACTTTTCATCCCTCACTGCATCGCCCCCATTTAAAGGTCATGTTGTTTATCAGGGACACATGCACCTGTCATTCCTTTGCAGGACATTGACGTGAGGGGAGATTTTTGTGTGTGTTTTGTTTTGTGTGTATATGTAGACACACACAGAGACACACACACACACACACATTACACACAGCATCAATGTATGGACTACTTTTGATTGGTTGAGTGAATGGTGATGTGAGCCATGAACGTGTTTTTCTAAATGGTGCTGAGCTCTTTGCGTCAGAGTAGAAAACGCTGTGGCCCATTTCTAAATAAATAAAGACCTCAAACCTTTAAATATTCATCATGAGAATCACCCAACAGTTGATTCTCAAGCTTTCCACACTGGCCTGCACCCAGGGAGAGGAGCTAGCCTAGCTTTAGCACATTAAGCTTCATACCCCACTGCTGATTGTGTCGACATGTTTTTTCTTCCTTTCAGTCAAAGAGAAACATAATGATATTTACACGTGATGGAAGGAGGTGGCGCTGCATGGAGTGGCAGAGGAAGGAAGAAGAGATTTGCTTGGTGATGGACAGAATCAAGACAGTAACTGTTAGAGGATGATAAGGGTCTTACCAATACTGGATTTTTAGGGCCGAGATATCGATATATTGCCCGATATTCTTTATAAACATAAATTATATTATACGTAAAAAAACACTTTTTCTTCTTCTTGTTTCCAATAATCCCTCAAATTTCAAACACTTGTGACGACGAAGATGTGAAATGGCGGCGCCGGCAGGATATTTTACAGTTTAACAATAAACCTTATTGTCCAAAATGACATCAGTGAACTGAAATAGTAAACTTCACTGGGAATTTAATAATGATAAATAACTAGAAGTAAATAAAAACACAAATAGAACAAATAACTTGAATTAAGGAAATGGATCAAATATACATAAAATGCGTGTATATAACTTAAAAAAAACATGAATAATATCAATATCTGTGCATATCGGACAACATATACGCCGATACCGATATATCTGTGATAGCCAGGCCAATATCGGCCGATAATATCGTGCGACCGCCGACCGATATATCAGTCGAGCGATAGGAGATGGTGCTGATGAAGACTGAGAGGAGAGGACCTGCTGCATCTCCTTCAGCTCTCTCTCTCTCTCTCTCTCTCTCTCTCTCCCTGTCTCCCTATTGCCTTCTCTTCTTTGCTTTGTCAACACAATTACTGTCATCGCCCTATCATCACACTATTTTTGGTCTGTGGCTCTGCATCTGTGACTTAGCGACGGGAAGCTAATACAGCGTACAGAACACCACCACCTCGTCATGTTATTGGGATCGTGTGTCAGATAGAGTTTGAGCTTCTGCACTCGGCAGAGGGATTACACCAGCTCAAGCGCACGGAAAGATCGTAGGACGTTTCAAGCATGGATAAGACAAGCAAACAAGACAAGCAAACAAACAAAAATAAAGTCTTTAGTTATGCAATCAACACACACACACACACACACACACACACACACACACACACACACACACACACACACACGCACACACACACACACACACACTACAGGATAAGACTATAAGACATAGAGCAATTTTGATTGGATAATTTGCACATTAATGTTTTGATAAAATATAGGACATGCATCTTCTAGGTTCATTTTCCAACAATGTGTTAAGACATTGAACACGCTTGGAAAACATTGACGTAATTGAACTGGCTTATACTAGGTAGTACTCTCAATCTCAAGACTACTAAGTCAAGGCAAGCAAAGTCAATTTCGCTCATATTCAACTGGACACAAAAACTCACTTATCTGTGAGTGGACATTAAAGTCTGAGGGTGAGTGAATGACAAAAGGAAAGGAATGGCTGGCAAGGTGGGAGCTGAGGCCAGTCATGGACCACACCACACTGAAGGGACCTGGAGTCCTGAAGTTACATATTGAGGTGGGAGCTGAGGCCAGTCATGGACTACACTGAAGGGACCTGGAGTCCTGAAGTTACATATTGAGGTGGGAGCTGAGGCCAGTCATGGACTACACTGAAGGGACCTGGAGTCCTGAAGTTACATATTGAGGTGGGAGCTGAGGCCAGTCATGGACCACACCACACTGAAGGGACCTGGAGTCCTGAAGTTACATATTGAGGTGGGAGCTGAGGCCAGTCATGGACTACACTGAAGGGACCTGGAGTCCTGAAGTTACATATTGAGATGGGAGCTGAGGCCAGTCATGGACTACACTGAAGGGACCTGGAGTCCTGAAGTTACATATTGAGGATGGGAGCTGAGGCCAGTCATGGACCACACTGAAGGGACCTGGAGTCCTGAAGTTACATATTGAGGTGGGGGCTGAGGCCAGTCATGGACTACACTGAAGGGAGTCCTGAAGTTACATATTGAGGATGGGAGCTGAGGCCAGTCATGGACTACACTGAAGGGAGTCCTGAAGTTACATATTGAGGTGGGAGCTGAGGCCAGTCATGGACTACACTGAAGGGACCTGGAGTCCTGAAGTTACATATTGAGGTGGGAGATGAGGCCAGTCATGGACTACACTGAAGGGACCTGGAGTCATGAAGTTACATATTGAGGTGGGAGCTGAGGCCAGTCATGGACCACACTGAAGGGACCTGGAGTCCTGAAGTTACATATTGAGGTGGGAGCTGAGGCCAGTCATGGACTACACTGAAGGGACCTGGAGTCCTGAAGTTACATATTGAGGTGGGAGATGAGGCCAGTCATGGACTACACTGAAGGGACCTGGAGTCATGAAGTTACATATTGAGGTGGGAGCTGAGGCCAGTCATGGACTACACTGAAGGGACCTGGAGTCCTGAAGTTACATATTGAGGTGGGAGCTGAGGCCAGTCATGGACTACACTGAAGGGAGTCCTGAAGTTACATATTGAGGTGGGAGATGAGGCCAGTCATGGACTACACTGAAGGGACCTGGAGCCCTGAAGTTACATATTGAGGTGGGAGCTGAGGCCAGTCATGGACTACACTGAAGGGACCTGGAGTCCTGAAGTTACATATTGAGGTGGGAGCTGAGGCCAGTCATGGACTACACTGAAGGGACCTGGAGTCCTGAAGTTACATATTGAGGTGGGAGCTGAGGCCAGTCATGGACTACACTGAAGGGACCTGGAGTCCTGAAGTTACTGAGGTGGGAGCTGAGGCCAGTCATGGACTACACTGAAGGGACCTGGAGTCCTGAAGTTACATATTGAGGTGGGGGCTGAGGCCAGTCATGGACCACACTGAAGGGACCTGGAGTCCTGAAGTTACATATTGAGATGGGGGCTGAGGCCAGTCATGGACTACACTGAAGGGACCTGGAGTCATGAAGTTACATATTGAGATGGGAGCTGAGGCCAGTCATGGACTACACTGAAGGGACCTGGAGTCCTGAAGTTACATATTGAGGTGGGAGCTGAGGCCAGTCATGGACTACACTGAAGGGACCTGGAGTCATGAAGTTACATATTGAGATGGGAGCTGAGGCCAGTCATGGACTACACTGAAGGGACCTGGAGTCCTGAAGTTACATATTGAGGTGGGGGCTGAGGCCAGTCATGGACTACACTGAAGGGACCTGGAGTCCTGAAGTTACATATTGAGATGGGGGCTGAGGCCAGTCATGGACCACACTGAAGGGACCTGGAGTCCTGAAGTTACATATTGAGATGGGGGCTGAGGCCAGTCATGGACTACACTGAAGGCACCTGGAGTCCTGAAGTTACATATTGAGGTGGGAGCTGAGGCCAGTCATGGACTACACTGAAGGGACCTGGAGTCCTGAAGTTCCATATTGAGGTGGGAGCTGAGGCCAGTCATGGACTACACTTAAGGGACCTGGAGTCCTGAAGTTACATATTGAGGATGGGAGCTGAGGCCAGTCATGGACCACACTGAAGGGACCTGGAGTCCTGAAGTTAAATATTGAGGTGGGAGCTGAGGCCAGTCATGGACTACACTGAAGGGACCTGGAGTCCTGAAGTTACATATTGAGACAGTGTCTGATTTCCTGGTGGTCAGGGGAGCGAGTCTAAGGGGAGGCTCCATCTGCCTGAAGCTATTTGCTGTAAAATGAACGACATGGAGCCTTGCATCCTGTAAGCGGAGAATAGCCCACAGGACCAGGAAGTGAGTAAATCAGTGAGAAACTGAGATGAAAGGTCATGATGCAATGCACTCATGTTAGACTTTATAATCAATATGTGCATTTCCCAGGGGTCGGCACAGACAGAGGTAATGCGTCGGCTTGGCAAGGAGAACACTTCAACTGAAATCTGCCATTTTCTGCCTGTATGTTACTGTTGGCATAATTCATCTGAAAATTAGAACATGTGGGGATTTAACGGTTAAGAAGAGGTTTCAATAACAAACATTTCCTTGTTGTCTCTGTTGCCTCTTGTCTTGTCGAAACTCTCTTGCTCTGTGTGGGTTGAGTGTGTGTTTGTGTTATGTGGGTCTCCTGTGCTGTGTTCGATTGTAAACCTGTTATCGATGACTGTGGTCATAGTGGGATAGCCTACCTACACGAACACCTAAATAGATGAGGATCAAAAAGCTATGAAGATCTCATAAACACACAAGAACAACAACAGTGAGACTGTGGGAATCGTCCGACAGCTTTCCCCCCCCCACCCCCTGGACCTTAACTCATATTTCATCTCATTGACTGGGACACCATGCAGGTAATCATGAGCCTAATGAGCAAGTAAACAGATCACACATCTAAATTGGAGCGGGCAGCACCTGCAAAAAAAAGTGTGTGTGCTCAGAAGCTGATCATCTTCGACGGGAGTGTCATTATTGTCGTCGCCGATGAACCGGCCACAGATTAATCGGTCGCATCCACGAGAACCGAAACCGACAAAAGCAATTTGGAGATTATCTTACCCAGGATCATCCTGTAGCAGCCTTCCACTCTGAACTTCTCTATCCCTTCTCGCTCAAGTCTTCTCTTTCTCCTTCAACGATAAACGAGGACTCCAAATCTCAAGTGCCCACCTTCTGGCTCTCAAAACTCGGCAACGAGGAAGAAATGTCCAACATTACAACCTTCTACTTGGAATCTCTATATGGCTGTAGCTCCTCTCCTGCTCCTCTGTCCCCTTCAGATCCTTCTTCAGATCTTGACACAACGCTTGTGTTGTGTGTCTGCAGCCAGTTGTTGCTCGAGTAGAACCACAGCAGTCCTGACTGCAACAATCTACTGCAAAGACGCCTGTAATTTATTCACTGTTATATATTCACTCCGGTAGAGGGAACGCCAGAGAACACTGCTCAGACCCAGCCTCTCCTCACTGGAGAAACCTCTGCACCACAGCATGCCTATCAGCTACTGCCAGCCCCCCTCTCTCTCTCTCTCTCTCTCTCTCTCTCTCTCACTCTCTCTCTCTCTCTCATTTTTTGGGGTTGGGTATAACCTAAAGGCACCTTACATTCCCGTGCCCTGATTGGTGGGAGGCTCGGCCAATGAGAGCCTGCGGTGCAGAGCGTTTTCTCAGGGTGTTTGGATCAGGAGGCAGACGTAGACGGTGATAATGCTGCTGTCGACTCTGCTCTCCCCTTCTCTCCATCTCCCTCTCCCCTCCTGTCATTCCTCCAGCCTGTCATTGTAACTTTCTCTCTCTCTCTCGTCTCTCTCTTCTCTCTGCTTCACAGCAAGGGGGTCTTGTTTGCCTCTCTGTCATCACAATATCCTCAGCCTGTATGAGGCTCTGTATTTGTATTTCCATTCCCTACCTACCAATGTTCATATGGGATGTTGGGATGGGGACTTGGACTGGAGTCACACACACGTCACACAGTGACTTGAGACTTGACTTGAGACTCGTCCTCAAAAGACTTGACACTCAATTCGGACTTGTGATTTGTGACTCGTGAACAATTTTTTTTTTTTTGGGCGGGGGGGGGGGGGCATTAACATTAAGGAAATGTCTACTAATGTCATAATCAATGATGATATTGTATGCTAATAGATACAGGAGTGAGGATACGTACACACTTTGAATTCCTTAATCTCAGCTATGCAGGGTTCTAAGCAGACCAGATCACATCCACCAGATGATTGCTCATCCATAAGAGACTTGAGACTTGACTTGGACTCGAGCTCAAAGACTTGAGACTTTGCTTGTGACTTGTGACATCTGTGCTCCACACACAGAGCTGCAGTAGGCTATATATACTTTGAAAACGCAGAGCGAGTGTGTGTGTGTGTGTGTGTGTGTGTGTGTGTGTGTGTGTGTGTGTGTGTGAGAGAGCAGAACAAAAAGGACGCGGGCACAGAGATGGGATGGATACTGACAGGTTGAAAGACTGGATGAAGCAGTAGAGGCAGGGGAGGAGAGACTGACTGTGTGTGTGTGTGTGTGTGTGTGTGTGTGTGTGTGTGCGTGCGTGCGTGCGCGCGCGCGTGCGTGCGCGTGTGTGTGTAGGTGTGTGTGTGTGTGTAGGCGTGTGTGCGCGCGCGTGTGTGTAGGTGTGTGCGTGCGCGTGTGTAGGTGTGTGTGTGTGTGCGCGTGTGTGCGATGTACGTGCATGTGTGTGTGTGTGTGTGCGAGGCAGGGGAGGAGACACTGAGGTAAACTCAAACTGACTAGGGATGAAAGTGTGAGGTGAGGGGATGTGGAAGATGAGGTGCAGAGCAGCTGATAAAGGAGGCTGCTGACAGCAGGATGACAGGCCGAGTGCTGAGTGAGTCAAACAGCACACTCACTGCACACACCTTCCTATCAACATTGAACACAATCATGTATTCCACGGGGAACGCAGTATGAACGTGCATTCCAAAATTTGTTAAAGTCTGTTTCCTCCGTGTGTGTGTGTGTGTGTGTGTGTGTGTGTGTGTATGTGTGTGCATGTGTGTGTGTGAGTTTGTGTGTGTGTGTGTGTGTGTGTGCGCGTGTGCATGTGTGTGTGTGTGTGTGTGTGTCTGTGCGCGCGCGTGCATGTGTGCGTGTGCATGTGTGTGAGTTTGTGCGTATGTGTGCATGCGTGTGTGTGTGTGTGTGTGTGTGTGTGTGTGTGTGTATGTGTGTGTGTGTGTGCGCATGTGCATGTGCATGTGTGTGAGAGTTTGTGTGCGCCTCTGTGTGTGTGTGTGTGTGTGTGTGTGTGTGTGTGTGTGTGTGTGTAATATAAGGTTTCGTCATTAGCAGAGGCGAGCTGAATAATGCAGGTGGCTATTGTTGTGGCCAATGGGCCAGGTGCTAATGAGGCAGGTGCAGCATGACTTTAATGGATGTCACTGTGGGACAGTGAAACCGTAGTGCTGCTCTCAGGTGTCACACCATTCTCTGTGTGTGTGTGTGTGTGTGTGTGTGTGAGTGTGTGTGTGTGTGTGTGTGTGTGTGTGTGTGTGTGTGTGTGTGTGTGTGTGTGTGTGTGTGTGTGTGTGTGTGTGTGTGTGCGTGCGTGCGTGCGTGCGTGCGTGCGTACGTGCGTGCGGGGGGCGGGGTGATAAAAACGTCAAAATGTGAACTAATAATATATAACAACATATATAACACTTAGCATTGTGTGACAAGCATGTTGGTACTGTATCAGTTTACCTTTACCACTGTTTTTCCAGTAGACATGAAGAGTTTCAAACCAAAATGATTTTGAAAATAATTATATCCATTCTCTGCTGTGAAACTATACTCTATACGAGGGATCAGCCGAGCAGCATTTTGGTAAACAAACCGCGTCACTGGGTGGCAACTGGCAAACGGCAATGGAACCCTATGGTGACTCTAGCCGGCTGACCGTGTTTACAATTTAAAAACTGCAACAGTTCACACAACTTTAACACGACATGCATATATTATACATCAAACTCTTGAGCTAATTCTGCTCTCACTCAGAATGTAAAAATATAAGCGATGTGATGTATACTTTTTGAGGCACAACTCATACTAGTTAGCTGCTGCGGGGTTATGCATTTTTGGGTGGCAGTGACTGATTCGTCCTATAAAGCACATGGTTTAATAATAAAGTTCTGATTCGTCCTTTATTTACTTTTGCAGAGAGAATCATCTGTTTGAGATAATACTGAGAGGTGAAGTTCCTACATTCCTCATGTTATACAATATGAAGTTAAACAAAGAGCTATTTATGTCGCTTTTTTTGTCTTATGGCTCCATTTGTACCATTCTTTTATAGTTAGGATTATTCCTAATACTCATTTAGTATTTAAGGTTAGGATGGCAGGTTAGGGAAGCAATGTATAATATAAGGATACCAGTCTGTGACCCCTACCACCCTACCCTTGTCTTCAGTTGCCCCAGGAGGACATAGCTGTGTCGACAGCCTTGTTAAACTCTAATTTTAGCCATGATCGTTAACAGTGAGACCCGAGGAGCCCTGCCAACGTTGAATGAAGTCTTCATTTGATGTGTAACACCAATGCAACAGCCTAAAGGATGTCTCTAATCAGCCACTTACAGGTTGAAGTGGGCAGACAGACTGATGAAAGTACAACTCCACTTCACCCTCAACCCCTCTCATCCACCTCTCCGTCATACATATAGAAACACACTTAAAACAAGCATCACATAATCAAAGTGTGCTGTATAATTCCAGCAGAGAGAACCTCTTTAGAAACCCTGATGACTAATTACTTCTTCTTCTTTTTTTTTTAAACTTTGGATCTGTACGTTGTTGTCAGACACTTGTTCAGAGGTGAAGTTGGCAGAAGATGACTTCCAAACACCAGTGAAGGAGAAGCAGCCAACTGTACTGGGCTGTTAATCTCTCAGTGACACGCAATGTGTTTCCCCCCTGGTGGCAGTGCCAGAGCAGACTCCCGTTAGTAAACGGCTGTTTACTCTTAGGGGTTATAAGCAGAGAAGAGATTAAAATAGGTGTCTGAATGGAGACTGGCACTGACCTCACACTGTAAATAAATACACACTGGACTAAACATATCTGCCTCCGTCCAGTGGAAAAATAGAAAATCATCCGACTCCGTATCAACATGGTGTAGGAGGGGCCTCGTGGGCGCGATCTGGTACATCAACAACTCGTTGATACCCATTTACACCTGGTTTGTAAATGTGACCTGTATCTGGACAAGTTATCTGGATGTGATCTGGATAAGGAAAAATGCATGTTAATGCAAGATGTAAACGCATCGTGATCAGAACTTCCTGACCACATCTGTAGGTAGTCTGGATCACATTGTGTTCAGCTCTCTTACACCCCATTCACGTCCTGGTTTTTAAATGTGACCATTATCCAGATAACTAATCCAGATACAGGTTGCATTTTAAAACCAGGTGTAAATGGGCTCCAACTCTTTGAGACATCTTATTAATAGTTGCAGCTGCAGAGACATAAATAAATCTGTGATTACTGTCCACATAATAGGCCCAGTGGTTCTCAAACGTTTTCACATGAAGGACTGACACAAATTAGATCACAGAGCCCCATTTGATAAGATTTTGTCCCAGGGTTCCCGACCAAGATTTTAGCTTTTGTGACGACCCTCCCACTCTCCTGGCCCTGCCTTGCACGAGCCTTTTGATGGGGTCATTAGGCTGATTGGGTGCACCAGGCCAGGGCACTCATTGGGCTTAAGAAGACCTTCAGACTATTCAGTCTCTCTCCCTCCTCACTGATGCACCTTTGATGGTTGGAATTCTAGCAAAAATAAAACATTACCCTTTTTGCTGGGGACCCCCTGGAACCCCCCTCAAGGACCCCTGGGGGTCCCCGGACCCCACTTTGAGAAGCACCAGTATAGCCTACAAGCTGTAACACCGGTCTACATCCCTGACATCAGTCATCAAGCAAGTTTCCCTCTGTGGGTGATAAAAAGCTGTCTATTTGTAAATTAGGTGAACAAAAACCTAACTGCATGGGCTAAATAACAATCTGCATCAAAACAAACTGAATTTCATTACAAAATCTATTTCAAAACCATCAGAAAATTGGTACCAGGATCAGCAAATATCCAAATAAATCATGATTATAGGGGAGAAAAGGGGGGTATTCAAACATATTACAAAAAGTATACCAATGCCCTCACAAAGCCATCCGATTTTCATGGATTCCCTTACAAATGTCAGAAGTGAGATGAGTATTTCAAATGTACGTTGACATTGTAGTTTTACAGAAATGTAAAATGACTAGCCTACTCGCCCCCCTCTTTGTGGCTTGAGACTGGTTGTCTTATAAAGGACGCTGGATTCATACCAGCGTCCTGAGAAGGTCTAGGTCCTGTCGGGCTCTGCCTGAAACTGAGAACTCTACACTGGACAGTCATTTTAATCAACTTATTCTCCTCCACACTTCCTCATTCTTCTCTCCACTTCATCTCCCCCTTTCTTAACATCTAATCCCTCTATTACATTGTATTGTGGTTGAGAATGTCGGGTAGCCTATAGCCTTTCTGTTGAAGACAGAGCTCACCCTCTTTCTCTCTCATCCCTCACTCTCCCTCCCTTCATCATGGTGGTGAATGATGTATGTAAGGGTCAGAGAGGTCACGTCGGGTCTAAGTGCTGCCGGTATCCACTGGAGACCGCTCAGAGATTCGTCAAGGAGTGAAACCCTTCAGAGCCTGATGTCAAACTGCCCGCTGGCTCGCTTGATTTCTGCACTGAACATTGTGACGACGACTTGTACACCCCTCTTTGTGCGCCTTGTACTCTCTGAAAAGAAGAGTCTCAGAGCTGTGGGTGTTAAGACGTTCCTCGATATGTTCTTACCTGAGCCCCACATCGGCGGCCCGTCTTCTTCTTGAGGCTCAAACTGATCCAGAGAGCCTAAGTCCACAGCAGCGATTCCGGGGGTCAGGGGTCAGTGTTTCATCCAAAACCCACAGAGGTACCGTCCCCTTTGACGCAGCGATAGCAGTGGATAAAAGTAGCTCACGTTACTGCGAAGAGATTCCCTATCGCTCAGCTGCTTGAGCATAGATCCCACACCGGTCGGCTGGAGAGCGGGCAGAGAGAGAGGGAGAGTGCAGGCAGCCACATGCCCAGTGTGATCAAACAGCAGATACCTTGATGTTCAGCTTCTCTCTTTTGTCTCTGTCTCTGTCTCTGTCTCTGTCTCTGTCTCTGTCTCTGTCTCTGTCTCTCTTTCTCTTTCTCTTTCTCTTCTCTCTCTGCCTCTTCTCACCTCTCGCTGATTTCCCACCTCCTGGGAGAGAAGGCAACAAGTACACGAGATTCCAGAGGCTAATTCTGCTTCTTAAGACAGGCAACCCAATATGTGAGGACAACTGGTAGGAGGGGGAGACAGGGAGAGAGAGTGTGTGTGTGTGTGTGTGTGTGTGTGTGTGTGTGTGTGTGTGTGTGTGTGTGTGTGTGTGTGTGTGTGTGTGTGTGTGTGTGTGTGAAAAGGAGCGGGGACTGAGTTACGGATGGTGGATCAAAGGAAACAAGGAATGGGGTGTGTGTTGAGGGGGGGGGGGGGGGTCATTGAATCTTGAGAGACATCAAGGAGAGGAAGAAAAGGTTGGCATTCAGGGAGCAAAACAAAATATGGTTTGCAGATTTAAACAGATCTCTGACAGGCAGATATGTTGTTGTGTGTGCGTTTGTTTGATTTCTAAGTAAATTCACTCACAAACGGCTTTTCCCAGTGAGCTTTGGATGTGCAGGAGAGGAACAGCCTATGGTTCTGATAAAGCCTCATCCACACAGCCAGCACAAATACTATGGGTAAGAGTGGAGACTGGAAATTATTCATGGATGATCACATGGCTTTATTTTCACTTCGTCAAACATGGTGTCCCACAAGGATCAGTTCTTGGTCCGATATTTTTCTGTGTTAGCGCACATTTTCACTTTCATTGTTATGCCGACGATACAGAAATTTACCTTACTATCACAGCCATTGACTCCTGCAACCTTCTGAATCTTGAGGGAATACTCCCATACTCCATCACTGTAACATTTTCCCACCCATGTATTCCAACCTGCCGTCATCCACTTGACCAGGTACGTAAGGACCGCCGGTTGCATAAAACACCTTCAGTTAAGATTTTCCTTAAAGTCCGAGTTAAGGTTCCCATAAAATAAAATTGTTTGCACAAAACACCCTTAAGTTAAACATTTTAAGGAAACCTTAACTCGGACTAAAATCTTAACTCAAAGTGTTTTGTGCAACCGGCCCCAGGTGCCAGTACTTTTTTCAAACCCATCCCACAGGGGAAAGCAAATATCAGGTTAAGTTATACTAGTCCAGTAAGTGGCCATCTTGAAAAACCGGATCCATTGCCAGACTTAACACTCTCGGCCTTATCGGCTGTTAGTTGGGTCATTCATTATTGCGTTTAACTTGTCATTCAGTGAAGCGCCAGAAGAGATAGCTGGAAAAGCTGTGATGATGAAATTGAATGAGATCAGTGGGTGTGTGTTTTTTTTTAGATGAAGACACACTAACGAATGCTGATACAAATACAAACCTGATACTGAAGGACTCCTGTTTTCTATGTCGATTCCTCGCCACTTGCCAGTTAAGGTGTAAATTTAGATCGGATATCATAAATGTGCTTGCAAGTGTCATTTAAGAGAGGTAGGAGAGCGCCGGGTGGACGAGGAGGAGGGGAGGAGTGAGGTGAGATTGACGCATGGCGCAATGTCGAGCAAATGTCAGTCTAATTCTGATACGGTGGTGTCTTTGAAGAAGTCGTCTTGTTGTACGTTAGCCTACAAGACACTTGTACAGAACAGATGTGTGCTCAAGCACAGCCTAAAAGTAGGCTATATTAACAGTATAATGGTTATGAAGTTATTAGTAGGCTATATTAACAGTATAATGGTTATGAAATTATGAGTGTGTCCGGGTTCTTGTCATATCTGTGGGAATCAGATAGGGTGTTTTAATATAAGTGTTTAATGCTAGCAGTAAAAGCAGTAATGTCACTGTCCCTCAGGCTTGGCAGCACCCCAGGGCCCAGGGTGTCAGTTCTGCCTGTGTACATTCATATCCCAGCTTAATTCAAGGAAACACATTTGCCTTGAAACACACACGCACGCGCGCATGGACACACACACACACACACACACACACACACACACACACACACTTGCACGCACACGCGCATGGACACACACACACACACACACACACACACACACACACACACACACAGGCTCCACCACTTTTTGGCAACATGCCACATGGGGGTTAGGTTAAGGGACAGTGAGGAAGGGCACCAAACTGGACCAGTAAGCACATTTCATCATTGGGATAGAGTTACAGCCCCTCCCCCTCTCTCCACCCCTCTCTCTCCCTAAACTATTCTCTCTCTCTCTCTCTCTCTCTCTCTCCCCCCTCTCTTTCTCTCTCACTTCCGCCTCCCGTTCTCTCCCCCTCCCTCTCTGCAATAAACTTTTACAAGACCACTTGGCATTACCTATGCCAACTTAATGGAGGACATCTCATTCCCCTCTCTCTCTGATCTATATACGTCCCATTTCAGTTGAGCTTAGTTTATTCACACATTAAAAAGACATCGGACAGGGGAAAAAGAAGGGCATTTAGAGGGAAAAGGCCAATGGTGGGGGTGAGATAGAGAACCCAGCCAGGCGTACAGCAAAACCTCACCTATAGACACAACTAAATTCTGCTGACTCACAGTACAAGGAGAGTATTTCACAAAGCAAGCGCAAATACCTTGAAGGCCACAGCGGAGTGGTCTGGCCCTACAGCCTTATGGCACTTTAGGCAATATTTTGGGCGTACCTCAACAACACAGCTAACTGTTTTCAACGTGGGAAATGGTCCTAACCCTAACCCCCAAAAAACACTCAGATTCACCCAGCCACTTCCCCTACCCGCACCTCGAACCCGGACTCTTTATGACCTGCCTATCCCTATCTATGGCCCCTTCCACTAGCGCCACCCCCTTTCCTCACCACACCCCCCTACCCACCCTTCGAAATGCGACTCTCTAGGTCTAGGCCCTTCCTATCCCTATAGCTACAGGCCCTATTCCCTAGCTCCGCCCCTGTCACTATACTTCCATTCATGGAAATTGGAAACCATCATTAGGGTTTTGCTTGCACCTGTGTTTAACCTGCCTTTTAGACACAAAATGGCCCCCGTGAAAAGGGTATATTATTTTGCCGCATTTCATCCCCTCTCTCTCTCTCCCCAACTTTCCTATCTGCCTATGATCCTATCTAATAAAGCCCCTCCCCCCCAAAGAAAAAGGTATGTGTGCATAATATTTGCGTGTGTGTGCCAATGAGCTGTCCATAAATCAAGTGATTTCTTATAGATGTGCACAGGGCACGCCTTTATAGGTATAGGTATGGTAGGGAGGATGGTCTCCAGGCGATACCACGCTGTCCCTTCAAGGAGACGAAAAAAGGAAAAAGAAAGAAGTTATTATGTATGATAAGCTTTGTGCCTTTAGTTGTGAAACTAATTAAAGTTTGCCGACAATAGATTTCAGATTCAGTATGCTTGAAGTAGCCTACGACCCATCGGCATCAGATCCACTATAACTCATGAGAAATATCTGAATCCGTCATAATGAATCAGTAACATTTTATATTTAAATCCGGTGAGGCCTTTAAATCCCTAGGGTGCCAGCTGTGTTGTTTTTACTGTAGTCTTTTTTCGGCTCATCTTCACTAATACTCCTGGAGGGCACTGTACATGTTTGCTCTTCATTTTTCCACCTCAAGGACAGAAGCAGACCAGCCACTTCCCTCGTTCCTGTTAGCCGCCACATTCCAGTGTTGCCTTTGAAGATTTAATCAGGCAGATTTCCTTGATTAATCTTTCCTTCCACAGTAAATAGAGATTTTGACGATAGCTGGCTAGCTACAGTAGATGCTGCATGCAGATTTCTGATAGAGCAGAGAGTCCCCCGGTACCTTCATTAGCCTGATTATTCTGAACCAAATCAACCAGTTTACATGTAAATAGGTTACCTCTATTCCCACTCCATTCTCACTCTGCTGGCATGCAGTATTTAACAGTGCACCTGGTACATTCGGTTCAGTTCAGTGTAGCCTACCAGCATGTTGTAATCTGCGTGAAATTATTAACATTAATTGTGTATTCGTTGTACACCAACACAGCAGTGGGCTATAAGGTTTTTCAGCATAACTTATTTAGATGACTAAACCTAAATCCATATATAATGACCAACTCCCACAGTGGAAGGAACAGCTCCATGACACAGTATCTATCTGCAGATGACTCCAATCTTCAGTCACAGTGCACAATTTCAGCATGACTGACTAATGTTGCCACCTAGTGGCCAAATGCTACTTTCTCACCCAGATACAAGGTTTTACCGATGGGTTTTACTAGCCTCAGTAGCCTGGTATCCAGCCCATCATTTGGGCTGGTTGCCAGGCTGAGGTTTTACAGTATTTTAGCAAAACTCGCCACTTGGTGGCAGTGTTATTCTACTCTCCTCTCTATTAGATTTGTTTACGGTAAATACATTTACAAACAACAAGGCAGGTTGAATACTACATTACAAATCTTGATACAGAGTAGAGAAAACAATAAAATCAGAAAAAACAAAAATATTAAAATATACAAATTATGTTGCTCTCAGTGAGACTCCCCCTGTATAAATAAAGGTAAAAAAAAAGTACCATTTTAAATAATAAAAATCAACAATAGCGATAACAAATAAATTCAAATTATAAATAAAAAATGTCTAAGTCATATAGCCTACCTCAGGGATTTACAACCGAATGCATTTTGTTCAAGATAGCCCAATCACTTTTCATGACCTATTTTACAGTGTAGGCTATTGCTTATTACCTTAAGCTAAATTGAAACTAAGTGTTACAGAGATATTCTGGGTGCCTGTGTAGGCGCTGAGCAGTGTGTGATGCTTTGTGTTGCTGACTAAGCACGATAACAGGATTTGGATTGGACCCCAGGAAGAGTAGCTGTTGCCTTGTGTAATGGCTAACGGGGATCCTAATTAACTAAACTAAACTAAACAGTAGAATGTTCCGAAAAAGGTTGACTATCAGCATGGGCATGGGAATGAAGCCAGGGAAACTTCTCTCAAATGAAGATTTATTTCACAGAACTCAAAGAATTGCAGAAATGATGGGAGCATGGAGAAAAACACACACAGGCTGCTTTAAGTCTGGAACTTAGAAAACAAACAAATCTGTCAAATCTATGTTACGTACAGTAGGATATTCTCTGTTGAAACTAAAATTGACCTATAAACTAAAGGGTAAGATAAACTATTCTTACTATTCTCACTGCTGCCTAAGTGATGCCACCCCATGCAAAGGTGTGTGAATGGGAACGAGAGGGAGTGTGCACTTATTAAGGAGTGATCAGGGGAAGTCAATTAGGAAATTGAGGTTGCCAAAGTGTGAACACACACGAACCAATTAGTGAGGAGTAAAGCTGAGGAAAGTGACGTAAAAGAAGTGAGGTATGAAGAATAAGTATGGAAAAATAAAAGGGAAATAGAGCTCTTTACAAACGGCATGTTGTGTAGCTGAGGAGATGACACACTGCAGCAGCCTCCACTGCCCCTCTTCCCTCAGGATTAGTGAGTTAATGCATCGACTCAGACATGAGCTCTGATCAGCTGCTTAATACGCTTTAATCCCTAATAACAGCCATGCATGCATGCATGTGAGAGCACCCAGAGACACACATAGCCTACTGTAGGCTACATGCACACACACACACACACACACACACACACACGCACGCGCACACAAACACACACACACACACACACACACACACACACTCCATTTATTTTTGGACTATTGCTGATATTCTGATAATCCTCAAGTGGGAGACACATAATAAACAAAACAAAACCCCCTTTTTACATGTACCATCATGCCCTGCACTTACAGTCACCAGTATGTCCCCACATCCAGGTCACTGTCACTGTCAGAAAGGTCAAGCTCAACCTAATGTTAGCAGGACAAATGTTGAATTGTGTTTCAAGGAAATACCGGTGAATAAGTTATGAACGACAAACTTGATACCACGCAAACGCGCGTGCGCGCGCGCACACACACACACACACACACACACACACACACACACACACACACACACACACACACACACACACACACACACACACACACACACACACACACACACAGGCTTATAGTAATCCTTGTGAAAACAAAGCAATATATTTCTCCCCAGCCATGGCGAGTCGAGCATGGGCCGTCCATCAGCATGTTTATCAGGATTATGAACGTTTCATCCAGAATTTATCCTCGAACATTGCCTAATACTTATCCAATGCTCGCTATGATAGACAGAAAGTTGACGTAAACATTATGTAGAAACACACAGCAAGGACAAGTTGGCCAAGAAGGTGATCAAGCAACTAGCCACCAAGACTGGTTCAGACCATTCCCATTCCCACCAATGAGCCGTGACCCTAGTGACCTTGTGACCCATGCTAACTGACCTCTCAGTGGGTGGCCCTCACTCAGACCAGTGTGGAGCGTGGACCAACCCAAATAATGCTCGACTTTTGGACCACAGCTCCCCATTGTCTTCTCCATAGTTTGCATATATTTTCAGCCTGATTTTTTTTTTTACTCATTCAGTTGTTATAATAGTGTTATCCCATTTGTGTTTCAAGTTCTTTCCCTGGTCTGTTATGTCTGCGTTTCTTGCTGATCCATCTATCACACTCTTTCCTGACTCCATTTCTCCATTTCAGCCTCTCTTCAAATGGACAGAGGGTCAGAAAGGTCAGAGCGAACCCACCCCACTCCCACAGCCCGTTTTCTGCTTTTTTAACCCCCCACTCCAACTACCATCAATCCCCACGGAGGTATTGTTCATACATCTTTATCTATGGATGTGCCTGCATGCAGTGGGTTTCTATCTCACCTGCACATGTTTTTTTATTTTATTTCTTTGTATACATTTTATTTTCTGTTTAACCTGTTTGTTTTTAAAATGTGCAAATAAACAAACAAACAAAGTGTTGTAGTCAAGTCACTATCTTGAGTCCAAGTCGAGTCCCGAGTCTAGTGTTCGAGCCCAAGTCCAAGTCCGAGTCACCAAAGAGTCAGAGTCAAGTCGTCATTACCCGAGTCAAAGTCCGAGTTTTAAATCCAGAGTTACTGAACATGCGCGTGAATCCACATTTAGGTGGAACACTTTGTGCCTGGTTGCAGCTTGAATAATGTCACGGTATTAAAGGGATAGTTCAACATTTTTTAAAGTCTAGCTCTATTTGCTACTTACCAATGATGATGTTGATTGGTAGAGTTCTTTCTCAGCACAACTCATCCTCTTCCTCATAGTAGCTCTAGAAAGTTGGCGGGAAATGAATGGAAGGTCAGATTAAAAATCTCTTTTTCAAGAGAGACCTGTTTTTTTTAACCTAAATAATCTCACATACGAGGCGGGTCCCTGATTGGCTAGAGCACTTTGTAATTTCTGAAAACACCCTACCAGGGGTGGAGGCCAGACGGTCTGGTAGAACGAAATGAAATGTGAGTTCATGTGACCGGCTGGTTTACCAGGCTAAAATTATTATGGCCTATTACAAAAGACTCGACTCAACTGCAACACTGCCTGCATGTGTATAGTGAGGGTCATAAAGGTGTATACAGTAGGTGTGTCATGTCATGTTGCAGTCTGAGTGACTGTCAGGCCAGGATTATGCCATCCTAGTGTCAGTGAAGCAAGTCTCTGCACCCTGTGGCCATGCCACCATGTTCATCACACAAATCTTTATCCTGCAATCCTGCCTTCATCCACTGTTTCATTAAGAGACGGCCAAAGGATTAGTGCAGCTAAACCTTTAGATCCAGAGAGAAAAACCAGAGAGGAAGTACTGAGTAAACGCATGGTGCTAGAGACTGTTCTCTATGCCAATGAGTCTATGGTGATGTAGCCTACTGCATGAGGTGAAAGAT
Organism: Poromitra crassiceps; assembly: GCF_964638095.1. Taxonomy (NCBI): domain Eukaryota; kingdom Metazoa; phylum Chordata; class Actinopteri; order Beryciformes; family Melamphaidae; genus Poromitra; species Poromitra crassiceps. Next base: position 1,219,232 of record NC_139650.1, read on the forward strand.
CAATTATAAAGTATCATACATCCCATGTCTCTCTACCTTTTATTCGGGTTCAGGGCACATTTAGTCTATTGAATCTGTCAAGAGCTATCTATCTATCTATCTATCTATCTATCTATCTATCTATCTATCTATCTATCAGTGGTTCTCAACCTTTTTACACCAAGTACCACCTGAGAAAGTAGTTGGCTCTCCAAGTACCACCATATGACCGACGTTCAAATACAGTCTATTCAGCTGCACAGTTTACGCAGGAGGCATATTTATTCCTAATAACATTATTATTGTTAACTTTTGTCAGCCACAGCCACAATGTACAAAGGGGTAGCACTAGAACTAGCAAACTCTTCCACACAATTCTCATACAATGCACCTCAGTAAACGAGAACATAACCGTATCATTCTCCCACAGCAAGTGGGCAGCTGAATCCTATGTAACTGGAGTTGTATTTGCGTCGTTTGTTTGTGGATTCCCCACTTGCGCTGCTGACGGAGCCACTAGCAGCATAGTGGCAATCGGTTCAGCGCTGCTAACGCCATTAGCGTTATCACTGGAAGGCATGTGGCTGCAAACCGCTCTTGCGCTTCTGGCTTGTGCTCGTTTCACTGACCTGTCCTCCTCTTCGCTTGTTGAACTTCATTGCTGTACGTCTCTTTCCAGTTCGTTTTCAGCCAGTTTTGCAACATGCCTGCTTTCTTGTAATCAATAGCTTCTTGCTTGTAACGTTAGCAGCTAATTGTGTACGCGCAACAGGTAGTTGTGTCCGTCAGAAACAATTTTTTATTTTGTTCCTAAATCTAAAAAACAACAATGTGGAAGTTATTTTAAACCCCATTTAAATTCTCAAGCTTATTTTCATTAATAGTAGCCTAGTATTTTGATAGTATTACTGTAGGCGACATGTTTTAAAGTTGGGTTTATTTCACATAAAAAACATTGAGATTCCAGGGATCCCTCCCAAGTACCACCAGCAGGGGGCGCAAGTACCACCGGTGGTACGCGTACCATAGGTTGAGAATGACATCTATTTATCTTTCTATCTATCTATCTATCTATCTATATCTATATATATCTATATATCTCTATATATATATATATATATATATATATATATATATATATATATATATATATATATATATATATATATATAGTGCCAATATATATATATATATATATATAGTGCCAATATATATATATATATATATATATATATATATATATATATATATATATATATATATATATATATATATATATATATATATATATATATATATATATATATATATATATATATATATATATTGGCACTATAACTAAGTATGTTCATAAGACACAAAACACAAACAACCACAGAATCAGTTGGATTGGAGTTTTTTTTAATGACATCCATTTTCCTAAACAAAAAAGGAGGACATACAAAATAATAAATGATATTTATCCATTATTTGTTGGACAATTTTTATTTCTGTGAAAATGGATGTAACAATGATTGTAACATCCATTTTCACAAGCTTCACCTGAGAATGTGATGTCATGATTCTTTACCTTGACGCTTTGTTTACTTAGACTCCACAAGGATCTCCTCTCTGCAGATCTCACGCCCCAAAGAGCAGCTACATCATGCTAGCAAATCTACATCCCAATGTTTTTAAGTGCAAACACATGAAAGAGTAGACAACAAAGAAAACTAGACACAAAAGAAAGATAAGAGATAGGCTATAAATCTAAGTCGTAAACCGAGAGAAGGCCTAGACCAGACCACAAATTTATACAAAAGGAAAACCAGACACGCACCAGCACATCTTTAACAGACAAAAGTCCATATATATTAGATTAGAGAATAAATAAAAGTACTTGGATTTATTAGTAATATCTGTTTGAAGTTACCAAAAGCTAAATTACAAGTGCTTACAATAATAGAACATGGCAGATAATCTGTCAGGACTGCCTGGCCCAACCAAGATTTGCCATTAGGACCTGCAAGGGCTTTACATTATTTGGTAATCAATTAAAAAAAATAGAGTTCTAAGTCAAGTATTTTCTGATCTTAACAATGTTCAGTGCTAGTCTACTACATACTGTAAACAGTGCCTGTGCACCACACACACACACACACACACACACACACACACATATGTAAACAAACCATTAGATTCTACAGCTTCCACTAGCAGGCTGTCCACTGAGATAGATTGATCCTTCATTGTATTTCAGTCCAACAATCGGACCTCAAAGTCAGTCAGTATAAAGCAGGACCAGACAGCAGAGATGTCCGCTCAGCTTGTATTGATGGCTAAAGCAGAGTCTCTCCTCCTGATCCTCCCTAGTCTCTATAGAGTGAGGTTATCTGTCGGGGTGGATGGTAGGAGTTATACGGCACCTCTAAGTGAATGTCATAGCCAGCTGTCTGGTACAGGACCTGCTGTGTTGCTGTCTGGTCCATAGCGGAGGGAGAGTAGTGGTGTGGGGGCACGTAGTGGGGCGACGGCTCCTGCTTGGGTACCAGGTTACTGCTGATGCTGAGTGGCGGTGTGGGGGGGCCGTCGTACGGAGGGGTCCCCATGCCGTTGTACTCATTCGTGGAGTGATTCTCGTACACTCCGCCTTTCATCGCCCTCAGGTGCAGCAGGTGAGCCGAGTCCAAAGTGCCGTACGGGGGACTGGGCAGGCCCGGGGACGAGTAGCTCAAGGTGCCGACCCCCAGTGTGTCGGGAGGCCCCCGAACGCCGTGTCTGTCCTCGGGCCTCACTCCCACTGCAGCGGTGGGGCCCAGCTGCAGGCTGCCGGCCACCAGGTTGCTGGTGGGCTGGGAGAGGCCCTTGCACAGGGTCTCAATGAAAGCCCCGCTCTCAGTGGACTGGCCCCCCTCCAGGGCCTCAGACAGAGCGCAGATGTAGTTGCGGGCCAGCCGCAGCGTCTCGATCTTGGACAGTTTCTGTGTTTTGGAGTGACAGGGCATGATGGTGCGTAGGTTCTCCAGCGCGTCGTTCAGACCGTGCATCCGCGAGCGCTCCCTGGCGTTAGCCTTCACGCGCCGGGCGCGGAAACGCTCCTGCCGGGCCTTGGTCATCCGCTTCCTCTTAGGCCCTCGTCGCTTGGGCCCGTTCTCATCCTCCAGTCCTTCCTCTTCGTCGTCCTCGTCTTCCTCCATATCCTCGCTCCCCATCTCCCTGCCCAGACGGCTCATTCCACTTCCGCAGCGTGTAGCCGTGTCCCCATCGGGTGAGCTCATGTCACCGTCCATCCACTCCAGCGGGCTGACCACCTCTTCCCCCTCCCCTGGTCTCACGCATGGCTTGGCCATCATAGCACTCTGTAAACAAGGGGACATCTCTGTCAAACATTGACACTGTGGTGCACTTCCTGCTAGGTTTTTCTAAATGTCTGCATGGCAACAATGCCTGTAATATTTGACTTCACAAAGGACATGGGCATGGTGTGACACAGGGAAAATCAATAGAGACAATGCATTTTATCGAATAAATAAATTTGATTAAAACAATATATATATATATATATATATATATATATATATATATATATATATATATATACTGTATATATATATATATATATATATATATATATATATATATATATATATATATATATATATATATATATATATATACTGTATATATATACTGTATATATATACTGTATATATATATACTGTATAACTGACACCATATAGGCCAACTTGGTTTGACAATGTCGTGGAATCCCCCATGGCCAAGGCACCCTTGTCTTGGTGAGGAGAGCCTACAGTATATAGGTTACTGCTTTCTTATCTCATAATCCAGGGATTGGCAACCGTGTATCATGGGTGGTCAAGAGTAGCCTATGCAGGTCTTCATTAACTGATTAGTGCACCTTCATTAAGAGAGGAGGAAGGAAATAATCAGTCAGGTCACCTGGTATAGTGTTTGGGTTGCCTGTCCCTTCTATAATCTAATGGACCGACCTTTGTATTAAACTCCCACTCCACACTCTCTGTCAAGGTCTCGCCAAATCAAAGCGTGTTATGCGCTTCATTCGGGTAGACTAGCTGAGTTCATGTCAGTGAATCGGTTTATCTTTCATGATCTTTATATCAAAGAAAGGCTATTTATAGGATGTAGCCCGGAGGTGGTGAATCATACTTGTACAATAATAGTCTAACAACAACATGTTGTAAACTGTGAGTGTTTGGAGAAGACTTCAAGACGGACCAATGTTTTCAGCACCGGACAGCTCCCAGCCGCCCGCAGCACGCTGGCGCCACAGGTGTCGGTGCTGAAGCAAAGGGGAACGTCCACGCAGGATCAAACCTGCACAGGCACAGCCCAGCAGTAATAAAGAGATGGTGGCTTTTTCTAAACGACATTGTTTCTATTGTGCCTCGATCGGCCCACTCCGCCACACAGGGTGAGTACACGACTAATCCCGGGCGGGCGGGGAACTTGCGAACTACAGTAGTTAGTAGGCTAATGCCAGCGAGATGAAGTCACAGTGACAGGACGCGACTTCAATCTGGGCCATTGCAGGATTTGCTTGTGGAGTCCATGGGATTAACTCAAGGATCCACCTCCCAGATCAGTGACACAACTCAGATTGAATTGAAATAAGGCCTGACGTTTCAAAATGCACGTAGGCCTATGTCTCCACAAATTGCGTGTTTACGAAGCTATTTGCTAAAGGTCACCTGAAGCATATTAAACTATAAGCCTGTTTTCCACCATTCTCTTTAGAGGTAGGTAGCCTAGCCTTCATTGCATGTCGAATATAGGCTACAGTATAGAGGCAAGCGTTTTGAGAACAAACTATTAGAAAATCCAGGTCCACTGCAGGTATGATGATCACATGTTATCATAATCATCATCATCATCATTATTAAATTATTATTACTGTTGTTATTATTGTTATTATTATTATTATTATGCCTGATGTAAGAAATGTGTGTTTTCATTGTCGATACAACTCCGCAAATTACTTGAAATATAATCAGACGTCAGAGAAATGACAACAATTTGTCATAACAATAATCTATGATAGGCTACTAGGCTACTTTAGGAATTTGTCAAACTCATCTGGATACATACCCGTATTGGTGTGTCCAAGACCTCCTATAGTTTGGCAGATATTTTCTCTTTTCTTTCTTTCTTTTCCTTTTTTCAGCGGATTACAAGTTGTTTTCTATCCATCAACCAATTAAGAACTTGTGTGCTCTCGTGCTGCCTGCGTCGGTGTCGGTGCAGTGTCCCTCCCAGATCTGCGGGTCACTCTGCAGGGGCTCGTCGTTTTAACCCACAGATAGCTCCTCCTCCTCCTCCCGCTTGCATCCTTGCGCGTGGCCGGCCCGTGGCCCGAGCCCTCGGCGTGTGTGTGTGTGTGTGTGTGTGTGTGTGTGTGTGTGTGTGTGTGTGTGTGTGTGTGTGTGTGTGTGTGTGTGTGTGTGTGTGTGTGTGTGTGTGTGTGTGCGCGTGCGTGTGCGCGTGCGCGTGCGCGTGCGCGTGCGCGTGCGTGTGTGCGTGAGTGCGTGTGCGTGTGTGTGTGTGCGTGCGTGCGTGTCTAGGCCTCGCCTCGGCCTTTGTTGCTCTGCTAGGGCGGCCGCCAAATCCGCACTTTTGCATTGAGCGGTGGAGACGCGCTCAGTCGGCTGAGCTTAACTATATGTGACAGCTTGAAGTTGCATGTGAGCAGGTGTTTGCGCCATTTCCTTCCAGACATCTATCCCTGCACGCTGCGCAGTGCGCACAAGCTATAGGCTTTTAGACATGCGCTCATTTCAGTTGAAATCACCTAAAAGAGACAACCCTCACCAGAAGGTACAGGGGTGAGGATGGTCAGTCATATAGCTAGAGTTTCAGGACGAGTAGCCTCATTTAGTTTACAAGAGTGGCCAGTCATTCCCCCTCCATTCTGCAGGATACTTAAGCCTACATAATAGCCTAAATCATAATAATAATCATAATAATCATAATCATAATCATAATCATCATAATAATAATAATAATAATAATAATAAGTTAATAACACATTCTTGAATGTTTTAGTGCAGTGGTTCTCAACCTTTCCCATATCAAAGACCCCAATTTAGTCCACGGACAACGACTGGATGAGATTTAGGCTTTGTCTCTTGGACCCAAATCGAAGATATTTGTTTGTTGTTATAGTCATCTGTTGCAAATAAATTCAAAGCATATAGCCTACACACCTTGGAATGTTTCAGCTCCGGAGTATAGGACGAATCAGCCTGACGTCACTTGCCACCCAGAAATGCTGAACCCCATAGTATGACTTGTGCCAAACAAATGTTAATATCTCAAAAACTATACATCACATCGCCTATATTTTGACATTCTGAGTGAGAGCAGAAGTAGGTCAAGCTGATGTCTAATATATGCATGTCGTGTTAAAGTTGTGTGAACTGTCGCAGTTTTTAAAATGTAAACAGAGTCAGACACTCAAGCCTCGTGCCACTTGGCCTCCATAGGGTTCCATTACTTAAGCATTATTTGATAACACATTATTACAATCTTGTGGCAATCACTATCTATCTTTAGTGTTGACACAAATTCTGTGTCAATGGAACAGAAGGGTTTCAAAGTGGGACCAAAGGGGAAAATGTATCTGAAAGACTTGATAGAAGCTCACTGTAAAAGTTGAAGAAAGTGTCACTGCTCGAATGCTTATACTAATTATAGCACTGGTGACCAAGGTTATCTCTGTATCTTATTCATGTCATCAGTTTTTAGCAACCAAAAGATTTGACATGACCATAACAGGTTGACCATAACAGCCTAAAAGTTTGACACAATTATTGTCTTCCCAAGAGTCTGAAGAGATCCAAATTGACTCACCAATCTTGTTTTTCTTCATGCCAGAAATAATAAATGGTCCTAATCTGCCATGGAACCACACTGATGTACAACGACACAATGACACGTGGGTGGGTGACTTGGAGCTTTGTATTGTAGGCGTAGAAACAGGGGGTTTATTTATTTATTTATTTATTTATTTGTTTATTTGGACGGGACAGTGCAAAATTAATGAACACAGAAACCACAGAACAGATAGTAAAACCTGGAACATAGTAAAAGTGTAAAAATTGCCGGATTTAGCACGAGGCTAATTTCCATCCGTTGTCCCCTATGTCTCATGTTCTCATGGTCTTTTCACCACTGAGTGAGGATCAGAAAGAGAGACAAAAAAGACGCCTCTCTTCATGAGGAACAGAAGTAGGCTAAAATACACTCATGTGTTGAGGTAGGATTGTAGATGAGGATGCAAACCTGTGCACCCACAGGATGAGCTTCTCATTCCCCAGCTGCCTGCAGTACCCCCTCTCCTCCCTCGGAGGCTCTGCCTTTCCTATTCCACACCTGCAGCCCCGAATGGGAATAGCAACTAGCCCGGCCTAGCATCCCCACAGTGGAGATAGCAGGGGAATACGCTTTGCATATTCTGGGTGGCATCAGAGTATATTATACAACCATTATCAGACAAAAAAATTGTATAATATTTTGTTTGGAGGGGTATGTCCCAAATTGTTAAATACCACTTGTATCATGGCAGTCAGACGTGGAGGGATGATGGCAAGATAAACAACTACTCTTTTTCAGCTTTTTTCCAGTTTGACCCAATTAGACGGTCTAATCTTCATGTTCCACAAGTGGTGCTGAAGGGTATATATGCCATAATGTCCCCAGGTCCCTCATGTGTGTTGCCACTATAATGTCCTGTCTGTCGCAGATGGTCGCCCGTTAAGCGCGTCTGTGGCTCAGATGCTCAGATGATATTTCCTCCTGGCTCAGCATCCTCACATTGCTCAGACAGCCCTCACCCTATTTAAGTGTGTTTGGATGTTTGTTAGATGAGGGTTTAGTTATTAGAATGAAAAACGAGGAGCAGATGAATCCATATACAAACATGACCTTCTCCTCCATCCCCAGCGTTTCTGTATGTGACAGTGGGGGAAACAGGGCTTTGTCCATCTGTCATACTGGAAGTCCTCGGAGAGATGCCAATACCACAGCATGAGGAGTGTGTGCATTGTGTGTGTGTGTGTGTGTGTGTGTGTGTTGTGTGTGTGTGTGTGTGTGTGTGTGTGTGTGTGTGTGTGTGTGTGTGTGTGTGTGTGTGTGTGTGTGTGTGTGTGTGTGTGCGTGCGTGCGTGCGTGCACGAATGAGTGCCTGCGCACGCGCTTGTTTGTTTGTGTTTGGGGGGAAGTGGATAGATTGCATTGTGCAGCTATCATATGTATATTTGTGCTAAGGACCCCCTCGAAAACGAGATGGTTCATCAAGGGGTTTATCCTTCTAATAAATTTGAATCAGTAGACCTGTAGGCTACTGTATCTATCACTCTGCATAGTCTCTGTATCTTCTTCAAAATATATTCTGTCCCTAACCGCAATGACAATAGATCCATGTGATTGTGCAGAAGGCATGCAAAAACCAAAACTGAACGACGGAGAATGAACGTTGCCCTGTGTTTCATGGTCCCCCATCAACTTTAGAAATGGCCGGCATCTATAAGCCAAACTTGAACCTCCCTCCAGCCCAGGCCCGACCCTGGGGAGACAGGGGTGATGTTGACCATGTGTCCTCCTCCTACTAACCATCTCATTGACGGACCCTTCCATGGTGCACCCCCCCCCCCCCTCTGCCTCAACTACTAAACCCCCTTAACCCTTCCCTAAAGCCTCTGTTGGCCCCCCTGTTGTGCGTGCTCATTGGCTGACCGCCTTCAGGCGTCCCTTTTCCACGGGCCCATTGTCTGGCGCCATAAGCAGCTTTGTTTCTGCATGTGCAGCTGGGCTAGCCCGCGCCGCCATTAGCCACAAACACGCTAAAGGGAGAGCGGGATAATATAATTACAAAACAAAAGTCAGGTGGCCCGGCAAAGATCCGCCAGGAGGAGAACGTTCGGGGGAGATGCGAGGACACGCTGGCGGGTGGCCAGCTATAATTCGATTATGAAGTTGTGCGAGCGACAAAAGAAACAATCGAATCTGTTTTCTTTCATTTTGCCCCACTGTGATTTAATTTGATTCCGTTTGGGGGTTTAAAGAGAGGGGAGTGTGAAAGGAGAGGCGATTTACTCTTCTCATTTCCAGAGTCACCGGCTCAGAAAATGTCGCCTAATGTGGTCTGACAAAATTGCAATGGAGAAATTCTTCCCTGGGCGAGCTTTATTGTCATGTTCTACTCGGTCAGTATACGTGAGGCCCACATCAGATGAATCACTGAAAGGCCTGGCTTTCCCTATGAAGTGACTGGTCTTATGTTCTCATTTTGCATGAATGCACACAGACCGCTGGACAATGGGATCACTGGCAGATCCATCTCCTGTAATACTTTCTTTAAACAGGGGCGCAAGTGTGTCCCCCTGTTCTCTCGGCAGACCCAGAATTTATCCTGTTAGTCACCCTAGATGAGTGAAAGAGTAAACTCAACCCCCATCGCAGCTGGACACACACACACACACACACACACACACACACACACACACACACACACACACACACACACACACACACACACTTAACCCCAACTGGGGAGGCACGCACAGCTTTATGGACAGCTGATAGGAACGGGTTTAGCTAGTGGCTACTGTTTGGAGCAGGTCAAGCAGAACAGGATCTGTTAATGTCTTTTTTGTTTCTATGGTTCATACTGAAAAAGGCTGCATTTAGTTTTTGTGTTGTTGTTTTGAAAGACAATAAGCGATTGTGTCAAAGGCACCCATGCTCTTACTGATGGTTGGCTGGGTGTCAGTCTTGTGCCCTCTCTCTCTGGGTGTGTATGGCTGGGTGTCAGTCTTGTGCCCTCTCTCTCTCTGGGTGTGTATGGCTGGATGTCAGTCTTGTGCCCTCTCTCTCTCTGGGTGTGTATGGCTGGATGTCAGTCTTGTGCCCTCTCTCTCTCTGGGTGTGTATGGCTGGGTGTCAGTCTTGTGCCCTCTCTCTCTGGGTGTGTATGGCTGGGTGTCAGTCTTGTGCCCTCTCTCTCTGGGTGTGTATGGCTGGGTGTCAGTCTTGTGCCCTCTCTGGGTGTGTATGGCTGGGTGTCAGTCTTGTGCCCTCTCTCTCTCTGGGTGTGTATGGCTGGATGTCAGTCTTGTGCCCTCTCTCTCTCTGGGTGTGTATGGCTGGATGTCAGTCTTGTGCCCTCTCTCTCTCTGGGTGTGTATGGCTGGGTGTCAGTCTTGTGCCCTCTCTCTCTGGGTGTGTATGGCTGGATGTCAGTCTTGTGCCCTCTCTCTCTCTGGGTGTGTATGGCTGGGTGTCAGTCTTGTGCCCTCTCTCTCTGGGTGTGTATGGCTGGGTGTCAGTCTTGTGCCCTCTCTCTCTGGGTGTGTATGGCTGGATGTCAGTCTTGTGCCCTCTCTCTCTGGGTGTGTATGGCTGGATGTCAGTCTTGTGCCCTCTCTGGGTGTGTATGGCTGGATGTCAGTCTTGTGCCCTCTCTGTGTGTATGGCTGGGTGTCAGTCTTGTGCCCTCTCTCTCTGGGTGTGTATGGCTGGGTGTCAGTCTTGTGCCCTCTCTCTCTGGGTGTATATGGCTGGGTGTCAGTCTTGTGCCCTCTCTGGGTGTGTATGGCTGGGTGTCAGTCTTGTGCCCTCTCTCTCTGGGTGTGTATGACTGGGTGTCAGTCTTGTGCCCTCTCTCTCTGGGTGTGTATGACTGGGTGTCAGTCTTGTGCCCTCTCTCTCTGGGTGTGTATGGCTGGGTGTCAGTCTTGTGCCCTCTCTCTCTGGGTGTGTATGGCTGGATGTCAGTCTTGTGCCCTCTCTCTCTGGGTGTGTATGGCTGGATGTCAGTCTTGTGCCCTCTCTCTCTGGGTGTGTATGGCTGGGTGTCAGTCTTGTGCCCTCTCTGGGTATGTATGGCTGGGTGTCAGTCTTGTGCCCTCTCTCTCTGGGTGTGTATGGCTGGATGTCAGTCTTGTGCCCTCTCTCTCTGGGTGTGTATGGCTGGGTGTCAGTCTTGTGCCCTCTCTGGGTATGTATGGCTGGATGTCAGTCTTGTGCCCTCTCTCTCTGGGTGTGTATGGCTGGGTGTCAGTCTTGTGCCCTCTCTCTCTGGGTGTGTATGGCTGGGTGTCAGTCTTATGGGAGCGCATCGCATTCTCATGCTCTGCTCAGGGCTCAGGAGCATTTTACTGCAACTTCATCAAGTGAGGTGGTGAGTTTTATTTATATACAAGTAGTTTGCATGTACTTTCTGAAAGACATAGGCAGATCACTTCTGAATGGAAATGATAGAAGATAATAATTTTGTCATGATATCACTCTCAGCTTTATTACAATAATGAAAATAAACAGGTGCCTTACATTTATGTCATCCCATACCTTATAAATGTTTAACTTTTTTTTAATTAAGATTATTTATTGATTTTATTATTTTTTGGGGGGGGGGGGCATTGGGCAGGCAGGAAGGGTGGGGGGAGAGAGGGGATGAAATGCGGCAAAGGACCACAGGTCACATTCGAGTCAGCCGCGCAAAGGACTAAGCCTTTGTGGTACGCGCTCCACCAGGTGAACCACCCCATCTTTTTAACATTTTGCTTAAATTTCAGCATAATTCTTTTGACTTATCACCAAAATAAGTGTTTATATTGATACCATTATTGAAAACCATTGATATAATCCGTGTAATACATGTGTCCTGTTAGTAGTTTGTTGAGCAGATGGCTGCTTCAGGGAGTGGCGGGGAAAGCAGAGCCAATGAACTTCTTCCCATCACCATAGGAAGTTTTATCCCAGGTGTAGGTTTGGATTTGCAGCGCCTTTCCGCCCAGGCTTAGATGACACCTGAGAGAATGAAGGACATTAAATAAATTAATAAGTCAATCAACCAATCAATCAACCAATCAATCAATCAACCAACCAATCAATCAATCAATCAATCAATCAATCAATCAATCCATCAATCAATCAATACAATGCAGGCTAAGAATACACCAGCCACTATACAGTATATAGCCTGCCTAATACACTTACCGTTTTCCAGGGCGAGTGATGTAGCAGAGGCTGTACATGGCTAAATCAAACTCAGGACTGCAGCCAATGATAGCAGAGCCCACCTGCTTGTAGTAGCCATCCCACTTGAATTGCATTCCCAGAACATCAGGGTAGGTAGTCCACTAAAGAAAGAAAGAAAGAAAGAAAGAAAGAAAGAAAGAAAGAAAGAAAGAAAGAAAGAAAGAAAGAAAGAAAGAAAGAAAGAAAGAAAGAAAGAAAGAAAGATGAAAGTTAATGAAGGCAGTAGTGCACCTCACAACATAAACAAACATGTTGATTGTGGATGCTTACCGGCCCGTCAAAGCTGTGGCTGTAGTAATCCAGGAGGCCATTTTTCTCCAGAAGATAGAACTGGATCCAGTTGTGGAAACCAGACACCTTCCCACCCTTCACCTCTCCTATTATAGAATATGTTATCTTCATAAACACAAAGAAAAACATACAACATATACACATATTGTGTTTCAAAGACATCTAGGTCTCTCAAACCTGCAAAGATGTGCTCAAAGCCACTGGAGTCCATCTTGTTGTTGTTGCGGGAGTAGAGACCAAACCACATCATCTTCAGGTCCTGAATGAACTCTTCCTCTGATGCATAGCGGCCTGAGAACCCATCACACCATCCAGTACAAACACTATAATGTCAGATAACCTATATGTTATTGTGAGTTGTGCTGAAGCAGTTAGAAGTGTGCCTCGTTACCCTTAGTGTAGAGGAAGGAGAAGAGCTCCCTGCCCAGCTCAGTGTTGGACATGGTCTCCCTGAGGAAGGCCTCCTGCTCGGCCAGCTGCTGGGGGCTGAAGTCCTCCGCCTGGCCAGTCATCCTCTGGTAGTTGTCCAGTACAGCCAGGAAGGCAGCGTAGGTGGGCTTGGTGAACAGAGCCTCCTCGTCCAGGTAGCGGAACAAGCTGTGACAACACAAAAGATCAGAGAGGCATGTTACATGAACAGCTGTAATCAGAATGAAAGAACAGTATAATATGTGCCAATAGAGCTCAAGAGTCACGTGACATTTCTTGCCCCGGAAGTGAATTTCCCATTCATTTTCTCCATAGACATTTCAAAAAAACCTTATATAACAAGTTTTAAGGCTGGAACCAAGCCACCCTGTGACCTACTGAACATTTGAAAATGTGTTTTTATTTTTGCTCCAACTGAAATGTTTTATGGTCACTCACGATTCAGTAAGTTACAGGTTGGCTTGGTTCCAGCTTTCAAACTTTTTTTTTTAAATGTCTATGGAGAAAATGAATGGGAAACTCACTTCCGGGGCAACAGATGTCACGTGACTGTTCAGCTCTATAATGTGCCGATAAAGGGTGTGTCCTCACGGGAGAGGGGAGCGATCTGTCTGGGAGCTCGTCTGGGAGTCGGCCACCAGAGCCTGAGGGTCGATGACCAGCTCAGAGGCTGAAGCCTTGTTTGAGTCCAGAGCGTAAAGAGTCTCAGAGATGGCCTTGATCTCAGCATCACTGATGACACTATCATCACCACCACCACCACCACTGCCCCCACCTGTAGAGAGAGACAGACACATTATCATGTATGTACGCCATGCACACATGCATACGCATGAACGCATGCACGCACGCACGCACACACACACACACACACACACACACACACACACGCACGCACGCACGCACGCACGCACGCACACACACACACACACACACACACACACAGATAACACACACACACACACACACACACACACACAGATAACACACACACACACACACACACACACACACAGATAACACACACACACACACACACACAGATAACACACACACACGCACACGCACACGCACACACACACACACACACACACTCACACACACACACACACACACACACACACACACACACACACACACACACACACACACACACACAGAGTATTTGACAGACATTTGTTAAAATGTGATATAGAAGTGATTGTTGTGCTTCTCTCTGGAGCAGAGCTGGTAAGACAGTGAGGGGGCAGGTGCTATGTGGCTGAGCGCAATAGCTATGGTGCTACAGAAAACCAATAAGTAGTATTATCTGGCTTTAATAATATATATTATGCAGCACAACAGCGACACCCACTGGCTACATGCTGAAAGGGGATTTGACAATCACAGCTGTGGACAGTGTGCAGAGGCAGACATTCACTGGACCGGGCAGTGTATTATACACCCAGTTAATGCTGGACAAAAGGTCATAATAAATAACTTCTGATTACTGTTATTCTCATATAAATGATGGATTGATAATTTGAGCTTTTGCAGTGGAGCATCACATTGCTCGTTGTTTGACTGTTTGTTACTGGTTTTATACGTTCACTGTCCACCATGTGAATGTCACCAGGTGTGGAAAGTGGAGCAGCCATCCAGACGTCAGACAGATAGAAGCTGGCTGATTAACAGCTGGTGAGGTGTGTGACTGGGGGGGGGTCAGCTGGGTGACACGTGTTTAGTCTTACAGAGGTCTGTGTAGTCGCTGCAGCAGTTGCCGTGCTGGGAGCACTTGGAGTTGCAGTGGCACTCGTTCTGAGAGTTGTATTGCTCGTCACATCGGCCCTTACAAGACGTGGATGCTGCTCCGGGAGGAAAAAGAAAGACACTTGTCATCTGAGACACACACACCCCTCTAAATTTTAACAACTTTTTTCTATAGCTACAAAGTGATAGCGCATAATGGATAATGTGCTTCTGTTCAAGGAATAGTTCACCCCAAAAATGAAAATTTGGTCATCATCTACTACAGTACTCACCCTCATGCCGGTTGAAATACAGGTGAAGTTGATCTATATAACGCACAGGGAGGTTACCACTACCAGCACCACCCCACAGCAGCCATCTCCAAGACAACTGAAGTCAGTGCACCAGCTCTTCAGAGTTCCAAAAAGATCTCTATTTCACACAATAATTCAGCGCAAATCTTAACTACACTGATTGACAACAAATAATGGTGTATATCAGGGGGTTTCAAAGGCTGAGACTGTGGGCCTCCCCTCAGACAAAGCTTGAGGACAGAGCCCCCCCCCCCCCCCCTTCCCCGCCCCCCAGTTTACATGGTTAAATTCCTGGATGCCTATGGGATCACGATTATGTTATTTGATCCCATAGACCAGGGGTGTCCAAACCTTTTTTGAATGGGGGCCAGAATAGATCATGTGAAATGACTGGGGGGCCGGTCAGCTGCTTCTCGCATCATATGGGTTATAAAAATACAAATAAAATACAATTGTACTCCAAGACTTTAGTTTACCATCTGAAAACATTTTGAGAGACAAGCCGCTGGCCACTTAAGATCGGTCAAAGGGCCGCATCTGGCCCCAGGGCCGGACTTTGGACATGCCTGCCATAGACACTCAACCATTGAGCCAAAATGGCCTGATATATTGCTGTTTGACATATTTCAGACTAAGGTCTTTCTAAAGGCATTTGCTTGTTTATGACTCTGGGAAAGTGGGGAAAACCGTAATATTCACCAAAACTAACCAAATCACACACATTTAGCCTATTCTGATAACTAATGCCAGTTTTTTTCCACTTCCATTCACTGAGCCTCCCTTGAAACTGTTTGGAGCCCCCTCCTGGGGAGGCCCGCCTCCCACTTTGAAAACCTGGTATTGTATTCACAGTGTGATTGTTTGGCTGTTTTTGCTTTGACCCTCTAAACAACAGTCCCCATTTCAGTTGTTTCGGAGGGGGCTGCTACTACCAAGTTGTGCTGGCAACCTCCCAGTGTATTGTATGGACTAACAAATGTCACCTGTGTTTCATTTGGCACGAGGGTGAGTAGATGATGACAGTTTTGTGTGTGTGTGTTTGTGTGTGTGTGTGTGTTTTAAAAACAGTCACTCACCTTTGCATAGGTCGGCATAGTCTGAACAGCAGTCTTTGAAGCGCTCACAGGACGGGTTACACTGACAGGAGAAGCCACTGTCTGTGCCATAACCACAGCGACCCTCACATGAGTCCAGAGTGTCTGCAGGGACCAAACAGGACAGATCGCTACAGAGCCAGACACAGATATATGCAATATCCTATTAACTGTATTACATGGCCGTACAGAAAATCTACATGGAACCAATATGAAATCAATATGAAAATAGAGCAGGGGAAATAGAGTAAGAGACGAAAAAGAAAAATGAAAGAAATATAAGAACAGAAAAAGGCACAATTTATCTACAATAGAAGCAGAACAGAAGTAAAAGGTCTTACTGCTGTTTCCCTGGTGGAACAGGGTCACCCAAAGTGCAAGAAGAAGAATGATCTTCATCATGGCTCAGCGGCGCAAGAACAAGGTGCACTCACTGTCACAATGCTCTCCCTTTTATAGGAGGTTTCACCTGGGCTGGTACACACACACACACACACACACACACACACACACACGCATGCACGCACGCACGCGCGCACACGCGCACATGCGCACACGCGCACGCACACACACACACACACACACACACACACACACACACACACACACACACACACACACACACACACACACAGTGAACTTGCACATCTGTTCAGCACATAGGTGCTTGAATGTATCAAAATAAGACATTATCAAGTTGTCAGCTGTGATAACAACTGCATTTTCACAGTTACTGAAAGTTATCTTAAGTTGTCTCTTGTTGTCTAGTTAAGTTATGTTGTAAGTTAAGTTAAGTTAAGTTACTATGTTCTGTTCTGTTGTCTTGTATAGTTCACTTCTAGTTCCATAAGGTACTTTAGAAATGATAGCCTACATGTGAAGGGGAAACAATCTTTCTTGCAGCCTATTGCTTTTGAAGGCTATAAAGTCTAAAAATAGACAGCTGTGGTAGGAGGTTTGTTTGCCTTTGAAAATTCTTCCTCACTCCTCCTGCCAGAGCATCCAGCTGCTCTGTTTCACAGGGTTTATACCAAGGCTATTATAGTTAACTCCAACTAAAATAAAAAAATAAAAAATAAACCCAGGTGTAGAACGACGACAACAACAACAACAACAACAACAACGACACATTTTAGTTAACTGAAATAAAAAATAAAAACTAGACGGGGGGAAAAATATCTGAAATTATATTGTGTACTTAAATAATATAGAAAATGTCATAATCTGTCAATTTGGTCAAATTTGTCAACACAACAAGCAAGCATTGATGCATTGAGACTGGGATGTCTACATGACAGTGAGTCAATCGCCTTCACAAAGTGTTGTATTTGTGTTGTAATACCTATTCTGAACTTGTTATATCATGCCCCTGACAAGTACCCATATGATGATGAAAAAAAGTAAAACTTAAATGAGGAAACCAACTCTGGAAACTAACTGAAACCAAACTGAATTCAAATCCAAAATTCAAAATGAAATAAGAATGAAAACTAGGCTAATGAAAAATACAAAACTATCATCGTTTGTATGAGGCAGCTCACCCGGAGTAGCTTACCTGTCTCAGGGTCCCCTGATATCGCTGAGTCCACATGTCTGTCTGCGGGACGTCCTCCTCACTGACACGTGCCAAATGGCTGGGATGGACGCAGTGCAGTCTAACAGTTGCATGATGTGTTAGTCAGTTAGTCAGGCCCCTTCTGTTAACACATTACAAATAGATTAGATAACGTTGTCGTCAACAAAGGATTTTTTGTATAACTATAGGGCCGGCTGGTCACTAATTGACCAGTGACTGTGTGCACTTGGTAAACACTCTGGTATTTTCAGTTTGTTTGTTTGTTGTTGTTTTTTATCCAAGAGATATTTATGTGAGATGTGGATACAGATACAGATACAGATACATTTACAGATACAGATATAGATACAGATGTGAGATTTCGGTGTGTGCGTGTGGGTTGTGTGTGATTGTGTGTGAATGAGTGTGATTTCTATGGAACTTTGTGATTTTATACAACTGTAACTTTGTGTGTTGAGTC
The DNA here is from genome assembly GCF_964638095.1 of Poromitra crassiceps. Taxonomy (NCBI): domain Eukaryota; kingdom Metazoa; phylum Chordata; class Actinopteri; order Beryciformes; family Melamphaidae; genus Poromitra; species Poromitra crassiceps. Next base: position 1,237,160 of record NC_139650.1, read on the forward strand.
TGGTGTAGAGCAATGGTTCTCAACTGGTCTAGCCTCACGACCCACATTTTTCTCAGTCATAAAGTCGTGACCCAAATGTCTGACTTTTTTTTTTAGGCCTACGTGCTTTTTAAACAAGTTTAGCATGCCGGTACCAATGGATGCTTTAGGCCTTCTAGTTTCAGAGGATACAATCATATCTGGCTTTAAAAATGAGACTGCTACAGGCTCTGAAAGACAGCAATGTTGGCCGTGGACACCGCCATCCTCAAGGAGTAGGATCACTTTTTTTTTCATGCACACATCCACTCAAAACGGCCCCGCGACCCACTTTTGGGTCCCCACCCACCAGTTGAGAACCACTGGTGTAGAGGACTGTTCTCCTGGCTGTACCAGAAACTTCATAAGCTTCATTAAACTTAAGGTAGGCCTATCAAAATGTGTTGATTTTTCTCTACGGAGTCTAGAAACATTGTTGTAATGGATCATGCTTTTCCATTTCTAGCCAGATGTGCTAAAAAGTAGGGTTGCAGTGTTTTCTTTTTGTCAATGGGAACAATAGGCCTATATGATCATAATAATGTTGACTGGTCCATTCTTTAATTAATTGTATTTCTAATGCCTCGTGCTAGACCAGTTTATACGCCTATTGTAAACTAAGTACTACATAGTGCACTTCACCATAGTTCCTTGTAGCCATTAATGATAGGGTGAGTTTATCGACTTGCCCCCAAAACACACTCATTTCAAGCTCCACGCAGATATATATGGAAGAGGTGGGGGACCATCCACTCAGTGATATTCAAATTGGCTATGTTTTTTGTTTTGTTCAAATGGGTTATCACTGTTTCACTGAGAAACACATCATTCCCTGAGTGATGACAGGCGGCCGTCTCCTCCAATGATGTTTTTCTCAGAAAACTAAATCTGAATTGAGAAAACTGAATTTGAATTGGGAAAATGTAATATGAAATTATAGCTAAAAGTTTAACTCAATAATAATCATTTAAATGCAAGGAAGTGTATTTATTTTCAATTTATGCCTTGCAAATATATTTTTTTGTCATTTATCCAACAAACCCATTTTTGTTGGATAATTTATGCAGTCCAAATGCAATCTCTGCTGGCACTTATCTCTTTCAGTAGCACAATGTTAGTCTCCCATTGAATGTGATTTGAGCAGTAGCCTACAGTAGCAGATATTAAATCTTGATGAGAGACTCCCGTTGGAGTCCCAGAGTCTTTTTTCCCATGCATGGCTTCACATGTGCAAATATACTCCCGTGCTCTAGAGGGCGCTGAGCAAAAACAAACACTGGTATTTTGGCCCTACTCAGTTGCCTTACACAGCGTGCCGTGGATGTCAATGACATTTCGACTAGTCTTGATTTCTACAAGGATTTATAATGTTAAGCTCCGTTTTCAGAGCCATTAGAGCAGAAGTCTCAAAGGTGTGCAAATTTACTTAAAACTGAGTTTGAGCTGTCGTGACGTGAGATAAGTTGATACTTTACTGCTAGCAAGATGTAACGTTAGTTGAACAGGTTACAAAGTCAACAATGAGTTTGAGTTAACGTTAGTCGTCTTGAGTAATGTCATGCAGATACTACCTTTTGAATTAACTAACACATCACTGTCCAACTGATGTCACTGTCCTCAGGTGAGCCTCTGCCAGCATGTGCAGTCCTTACACACAGGCTGCCCGCTCCTGGCTGCTGAGAAAGCCCTCCTGATGAAGCTTAGGAAAAGCACTGGCTACACCTTCATCAACTGCAAGAAAGCACTGGAGAAGTTTGATAATGACATAACCCAGGTAACCCCTTTTTACTTTTTTGCACACAGTCACATTTCAAAGTGTTAGGTCTGATGCTAAGATAGTGACAGTACTGAACGTTACCTCCCAGCGAGCATTTTTCGGTTGAAAAGACGTTTAAAAAACGTTTAGGGTCAACGTTGAAAAAACGTGCAAGGAAGGTTTGAAAGTGAAAGTTTTTTCACCCACTATTTGCAGACGTTTATTGAACGTTCAGATTTAGACCATATTTCACCAGGTTCTTAAATTAAAAATTCAGCAGCGCACACGGGATTCGAACCCCGCTTTCCCACATTCAAGCCAGTCCGCTTAACGCGCTGAGCTATACATTTCCTTATACTCTATAGAGAGCTGGGCACATATATACTCTATCTCGCACACAACTTGTAGACTACATGATTGTCGACGATCGGGAGTTAAGTTATTTTATGTGATGTGTACGAGACTATTATATTAATGTAACAGACTAAAATTATGTTGTGTGTGTGTGTTGTCTATAGGCTGTAGCCTATGGCTTCAGAGGTTACTTCATTTAACACCAGAGACTGAGGAGGTACACAGAGCCTTGTATACAGTCTGTTACAATAACATAGCGTTCCGCACTTGGTGCAGACCGGTGCAGACTTGCTTTGGTCTAGTCTAGTCAGTCACGGTTAGTATAGCTAGCAATTAAGTACTTGCGCATGCACGTTGCGGCAGGAACTGAATTCATTATTTTATAGTATTGCGCTAAACTATTAACCATAGTTGTGTCCTGGAAGCTTTTTGCTGGCACCACATAGCCTATATAGTCCCATATTTATGATATTTCATGTGACATAAAATGCGTTGAAATGTAGTTTTCGTATAGACCAGATTTCAACGCTCAGTTACACAATAAAATGGACAAATGCCAATCCACACACTATCAATATTGCCTCTATTCCAAGCTACAACAAATGTTTTAACAATATGATGAACCTAATTGTGTTTTTTTACACGTTGACGTTGTAACCGCATTTTAGCCGGTTGAAAAGAGGGTGAAATTAGGTCTTAGACGTTCAAACCCAATATCACCCAGATTTCAACTAAAAATCAACGTTGAAAAAACGTTTTGTGCTCGCTGGGCTACTACAACAATTGCATCAATATTGTTTTATCATGGTTCCTGAAAAGCATAACAATTGCCTTGCACACATTTGGTGGAGATGTGAGTGATTGCTGTCATTTCCTCTCCCAAAACGGTTAGGCAGAGTCCTGGTTACATGAGCAGGCCCAGAAGGAAGGCTGGAGCAAAGCAAACAAGCTTGAGGGCCGAAAAGCCAAAGAGGGTCTGATCGGTCTGTTTGTGGGAGATAAAGCCGCAGTGATGGTGGAGGTAAGCCCAGTGTGGTGGAACTGACAGTCATTCCCAGCTTGATCATTTCAGTTTCCCCTCCAATCCTGTGTGATTCTCCATTCTAAAGAGGGCAGATGGAGTCAGCATTCAGCAGCGCTTCATCTCTTTCGTCCTGTCTGTGTGATGCAGGTTAACTGTGAGACCGACTTTGTTGCCCGTAATGACAAGTTCCAACAGCTGGTGAAGGATGTGGCGTTTGCCACCCTGGCTCACCACCAGAATAAAACCCATGGCAAGACGGGGTATGTGAAGGTAAGGACGTAACACTCAGGGCAAGGCTGTGCTGCATTCAAAGTTCAGCCTTCAGGTGCAATTCTATCAGCTCGCCTGAAGGCTGGCTGGAAAAGCGCCCTCTTACCATACTGTATGAAAACCCGTGGAATCCTGTGTCGGGCATTACACTGACTTATTTCTGCACTCTGAAGGTTTCTGTAGGTTCAGATGGAACAAACGTATCATTGTTTTAAAACACAAAGTTTGATGAAAACCGGCTAGTTGTCCAAAACCCGACACTCGAGGCATGCACACTGGCGGTCTTATTTCTTCTTCTAAGGGCATTTTAAGGTGCCGCCACAGCCCCTGACCGTAGAAGAAGAAGAAGAAATAACACCACCGATGTGCGTGCCTCGAGTGTTGAGTTTTGGACAACTAGCCCGTTATTTGGAATTGTTGGAATTTCCAACTTTCCAGCATCTCTGGAACACAGTCGCAGTGTGAATTTATCGTGAGAGAAACGAATGCAAGATGTTGCACTGGGCAACATTTGGTAATGCCATTCAGTTAGGACATCAGTACATCTGCCATTTGCACCACTTTGACCTCTCTAACGTGCTGGATGTTCTTGTTCTCAGAGTTTGCTGGCAGGTGATGAGTTAACTAAACTCAGTGTGGGCGAAGGAGCTTCAGTGGCTGACCAGGTGGCCCTCACAATAGGTCAGTAAAAAGTAGGGATGCACCGATATGAAAATTTTGGCCAATACTGATATTAACATTGTTATTATGGCTGATAACCGATATTTACTGATGTTGATATGCTCTGTATAAAATACTCATATTTTGTACATACTGAATCAACGTGAATTTGAAAAACGAATGTCTTTATTTCCAAAATATTTGGAAAAGCCCATAAATCATAGATTTACCGCATTGTTTCCTCTCAATATGAGAAATTTGGCAGATACCGCTAACCAATATTAACATTGTGATACAGAGATGATTGATTGATGATGATGTCTGCGAGCGTGTTTGATATCCTGTAGCTCTGAAACTTAAAAGCAAACACAAATACAATGGAAGCTTTCCACACAAGGCCTTATATATGGTTATAAATAAATAACCAAAACCAATATTAACATTGTGATACAGAGATGATTGCCAATTTTATGAAAACAGGAGCATGTGTAATGTAATGCATCCTCAAGTAGCACCCTGAACGTCTGTAGCTCTGAAACTTAAAAGCAAAGACAAATACAATGGAAGCTTTCCACACAAGGCCTTATAAATAAATAAATAAATAAAAGACAATGTTGATCTCTTTGAACAGCAAGAGAAACCAACCCACTTTTTTGTAGAAAATACAAAGAGTGAGAAAGCCGTGGGCAGTAATAAAACACAGAGCACTGTGGAATACTGCATCAAGAGGCTTCAGCGTGGAAGGTGAAGCATGCATTTATAGGACAGACATTATTAGAGATTGCACAATGGCCTTTCTACTAGGAAAGCAAAAAGACTTGTTTCTGTAAAGGAAACCAATCTTTCCCCTCCGCTTTTTTTAAATACCGTGCATCCCTCGTAAAAACATTTCTTTATTTTGCACAAGACTACTTTTATAGCTTGCATCCAAAGATACATACAGTATGACGCTTAAGTTGATATGGTCAGCTTTTGTTTTGGAGCATTTTTTTTTACATTCTCCAGTTACAGATTTAAAAACAATTACAGATCAACCTAATGTGAGCAAACGTCTTGTTTATGGATGGTTAAAATAAATAACGTAAAAATAATGGATTGTTACATGATCATCCCATCTTGTGTATTGATAAATTGGTCACACAATCTTGTGATTCTTGAAATGGGGCTTTGGGATCAAATACTAACTGTGCATGATGCACTTGAAGTTGTCAGTACTCACACCATAGGCTCACATGTACCTGATCAAATACTAACTCTGCATGATGTTTCTCCACTTGAAGTTGTCAGTACTGTACTTACACTATGCTCACATGTACCTGAAGATATTGACTACAATTAAAAGTGGAGACTTGGTTTTATAGACTTGCATTTAACTGATCATTTATGTTCACTCTCTTTATGCTGTAGTATAATGGTTAATTATTCGGCAGAGAGTATGTAGGACATATGGATGATAATGAAGTTAGCAGCACAAGTTTTGCCTTTATGATAGATGATTGATTGTTGAAATTATTATTATTATTGACATTCTAACGTTCAAAATAGAGGTACAAAATAAAAGCGGACATTACACTTGTTTCATTCATATCATATGCATTAATTGGACAGATTTTTGTAGTTTACAGCAAAAAAACAAACAAGATATTTAGGTCTAGAAAGAGCCAATATTTCAGTATACTATACCACCTGATGAATGACATGGCTTGTATTGATGTCAATATGATTGCACAATGTCGGCGATGTAACGTCTTCCCCTTTCCCTGTCAGGTCGTCTGGGTGAGAACATGTCCGTGAAGCGGGCGGTGACGGTGGGTGTCCCTGCCGAGTGGCACATCGGCTCCTACGTCCACGGCGGTGTGTCCGGCCAGACTGAGCTGGCCATGGGGCGGTACGGTGCCCTGGTGGTATTCCGGGGGGGAAAGGAGGCGGCTCAGGAGGTTTTGGGACGCAAGCTGGGACAGCACATAGTGGGGGAGGCACCTCTGTCCCTGGGCAACATGGACGACCTGCCCTGCGGCGACAGCGAGACGCGCCTGCTGCCTCAGACCTTCCTGACAGACCCCAGCAGGACAGTGGCACAGTTCCTCAGGGGGCAAGAGGCCCGCGTGCTGGACTTTGTCCGATTTCAGTGTGGCGAGACAGCCAGCGAAGGGGCAGAATGAACGGGGAAATAGTTTATTTAAAGTGACCCTGCCAGATGGGGGCGGTATTGCCATGTGTCTTTGTGAACCTACCAATTCAGTCTCAAGCTTTCAGGCAGTCCCATCGTGTCACTATGAACGTGTAAGCAGAATATGTCATGCCTGCTACATGTTGCGTGATGAAATAACTGTCCAGCAATAAAATGTGTTATACTGTACCTGTATGCTTCACCCTATTTTCTATGTCAATTTGAGGTTCACTTAACTCATTTTGATAAGATGTGTCTTGTTAAAACAATGCATTATGCTTTGTTTGAGTCTTTTGAATTGCTGTTCCAGTGTCACTACTGTCAAACTGTTTTCATATGCACATTATATTATATTGGCTTTTTTATGCCCCTTAGGAATGTGCGTTTTTCAATTAGAATGACATGTATAAGGTGAAGTTGAAGCCAAAGCATTTGTCCACCAACGTGTCGCTGGTCAAATCCAAGAAAGCCGCTGATTGGATGACAACTTGTAGGCCTATCTCCATATATTGTGGCACCATCTCATAGCACTCACGGCACGCATAGAAAAAACAAACTTTACCAATCTGCAAACACAGGATACATAAAGTGAGACAAGGCGACTTCACTTGTCAGCCGCTCCAATAGTATCCAATGGGTGATGTCATGCTAGTATTATCCATATTTAATATACAGGAGGGACAGAAAAAGAGGAAACACGCTGCTTTCGAGGTCCCGTGACGTCGGAGGGTTCCAACAGGTCTGTAATACAAAACATAATTGTATTTCAAACAAGAAAGGAAGTGTAGGCTACATTTCAAAATTTTAAGATTTTAACTGTTAATTGTCTTTTTGCTAAATTTACAGACTATTGACTTTGTTGTACCTTCGGCAAAGATAAGTTCGAAGGATTACATAAGGCTAGGCATCTTTTTTTGTGAAGGATAAAAAAAGACAAATCTAGAGTCTCATCTTTTTGAAGCTGATAACTTTGCCCTTGCACAGTGGCGCAGTAATAGCGCTGTCGCCTCCCAGAAATAAGGTCCTGGGTTTGATTCCCACCTGGGACACTGTTAGCACTGGTGCTTGGTGCCCAGATGGTGGGCTATCTCGTGAAAAGGGCCTGTCTGTGTGGAGTTCCACACTGTGTCCTTGTGTCGCCAAAGTCCTGCTCGCCAAATTTTTGAACCTTTTGTTGTGGAATACGACCATTATAAAACATGTTTATATGTAACTAGTTTGAAAATAAAGTTATACCAAAGAAATAAAATGTATGAAACAATATAGATTTTTTTTCTTATGGGTTCCCCCCGTCAATTGTTTTTTTTTTTATAGTAATACAATGAAAATATTTAACAGAAAACACCCATTTTTGTTTCTCATCTATTCTAGGGTCCTCTGTTCCTTACTGATGATAACATAACCTATTATTATGCTTTGGGTGTATTAATGCAAGTACAGTATTGAGCTTCTCGTCTAATGGGAAATACCACTTAGTTTGATAAAGTATTGGCTTACCCTTGACTTTACTACCACCTGCTGATAAAGAACAGTTGATGCAGGCTTTTACTGTACCACTATCATGTTTGTCAGTTAAAATCTTTATTGTAAATCAGTGGTTAAAACATGGTCAGTGTCTCACTCACAATATCCACTTGTCTCTTCTTTGGTGCTATTCTTATAATGGATGCAGACATTAAGCACTTTGATGTCTGATTTTCTGAGGAGAAAGCCCATCATCATCATCATCATTTCCACTTATTTTATAAGATTTGTTTTTATAATAATGGACTCTTAACAAAATAGATCATATTTAAAAAAGTTGTCTAAATATTTGTCTCAATATTTTGTATAATATGATTAGCAATGGGAAATCAATACATTTGGGAGTTAAATCTTAATTTGGGCTGTACAATCTGGGAATCCATTGGTTAAAAATAAATGTTTTTCCCCCATGCCAGTCGAAAATCTGTTTTGAGAGATTACTACCATACTCAACTCAACTTCTAAAATATGTATTTGTGTAAGAAAAGAGGACAATAATTATTCAATGAAAATGTTTAAATCAATTTTTACAAGAATCTCTCAACTATACACAAAGATATTTACAAAATATGTATACTATATATATATATATATACGGTATATATATACACACACACACACACACACACACACACACACACACACACACACACACACACACACACACACACACACACACACACACACACACACACACACACACACACACACACACACACACACACACACACACACACACACACACACACACACACACACACACACACACACACACACACACACACACACACACACACACACACACTTCACGATGGTTGTTTTCACGTGACGTCACGCCAAGGGCCGAGCATGCGCAGATCACTGACCAGCAAACTAGTGCTACATGCTCAGAGAGAGAGACCACAGTCAGACACAGACCAAAGATCTCCGCCTGTCTCCTGCCTCAACCGAGCAAACACAGACATGGTAAGCTGCATTCTGCTGTCATTAGTCTGTCATTGCCATTCTACTGTCGTCGAAATGCGATTGAGAGATTCACAGTAATTCATACAGACATTCCATCATCGTTTGAATATTTTGAAAACGTCTGACCTAGCTAGCTATAGCGGTAGCTGGGCTAATTTTGGCCCTATACGCTCCTCTACTGCCAGTGTAACGTTAACCTTAATAATCCTTAGCTAAACTGGTTGAGGATTAGCGTTACGTATTTGACAGTCACACTAACGACCATCTTATTTTTCATTTACTTTCATCTGCTCCCTCTACGCTTACACACCTCAACCAGTCTGACTTCTCAGAGGACCAGATCATCGGTGAGTGCAAATATGTTCAACGTTAAAGTATTTCTTGTTTCTTTTCAGGTTTTAACGTTAACTTTGAGAGTTTTGATAACGTTTATGGGCAAAATGCACATTCTGTGTCCAAACCACGGACCTAGTCAATGGTCCAAACATATCATCGAATATTATTATTTTCAAGTTGCTTTATGACCCCGTTGCTGGACTGTGGTCTGGTTTCAGGAAACCACTGGATCCCATCAGGTAACGTTGAGCTAACCGAGGTTCGCTGTGCTTTTTAACGTTTACGACTCACAACGACACGACTCACTACTTACCAAAATCATCCAGATGTGTGATTCGTGCTACTGGATGTTGCACGAAACGAAACCAAGAAGTAATTTGGAGTGGCCGTGCATGCTAATGTATTGTGGCATCCAGTGTTTTAACGTATTGGGTATTTCGGCATTAATTTGTTTAATTGAAATGTTTATCAGCCATTTTACGTTGTGATTTTAGAAGGCCATCGCCTTCTTTGGTGAAGATTCTTATCTGCACTTCTCTGCAAGGCGTGGCACAATTTCACAAAACGTAGTTTCCCCATGCAGCGCCAGTGAAGCTATTTTTTGCTTTTGGAACTCACTGAACAGTGGCAGATAGATAAATTGATTTAGGGCAGCAGCTGTCTTGTATCACTTCACATGACAGATGCCTTTTTAGGAGTGTGGAGACATTTCTTTTGGCCGCGTTTGTTTAGAGGAGGGTGACTGCACGAGCGAGGCGAGCTGTCTGCATGCCATATATGGGAAAATGAACGGCTTGCTGTAGTAGTGTGTGGCCGTCGCTAGGTGACGAGCTGCATTCCAGCGACAGAACCGTAACTGTGGCCTACAATGTTCCCTTCAAAAACACTAACCGAATTAACTGTAATATTCAAATGTATTAATGATGTTTGGTCTTGGCTCGGTGTGTTTTGATAACAAAATACAGTATATTTCAGTGTTTCCTGCAGATTGCTTTTTGTTGATGCCGGGTCCTGGCCCAGGCCCATTCCAACAACAGTAGTTGGAATAGGAATAGCAGCATTGTATTTATTATGGGGGTGATGGCAAAAGAGCCAAATAAGAGGTGATTTTCATTAATTTTGGTAGCGGTGTGCGGTAAATTAAATGTAAAGGAAACACTGATATATATTTGCTAAGCTTGTTTCTCTAAGGTTTGTGTGTAAAGTTGAGTGATCTGTTCGTATACAGTGTATTTGAGAATCTCCGCTGTGTTCCCTATCAGAGTTCAAGGAGGCTTTCCTTTTGTTTGACCGGACGGGCGATGGGAAGATCAGCTACAGCCAGTGCGGCGATGTCATGCGGGCCCTTGGCCAGAACCCTGTCAACGCCGAGGTGCTCAAGGTCCTGGGGAACCCCAAATCAGAAGGTAGGTCCCATGGCCAGCTTCTCTGGCACACTAGTCAATAGTCATACTACTTCACCAGACAAACTCTACCAACTGCATTAGCATTGCTTGGATTAACATTTAGGTTGGCTGTCTTCAGTGTTCAATCATACACGCTGACTTCAGCCTCAGAGAATCAGTATGTGAAGTGGTCTGATGGCGTTTGGCCAATGACGTCGAGCATAGAGTTAAGGGGTACAAATAAAGGCATGCAAAGCATTTATCTTATCTTAGCATAGAGTTAAGGGCACAAATAAAGGAATGCGAAGCATTTCTCTTCTCTTATCAGTAATAACCCTTAAGCGCCTTGTGGGTCCATTCCCCCAACAAGTCCTGTCCTGTTCTTACTTGTTAATTATCACTAATTGAGATGGTAGGGGTGTGTTATTTGTATCTGTTCAACCAATGAAATGTGGAAGATTAGATAGCCTACGATGTTTTGTGACCTCCAAACAAATGTGTCCCAGATTTCATTTCAGTTGTATGGGGGTTTTCAAGTAAATATGTGACATGATAAATATGATAGTGATGCAATTGTGCTCATTTGTCATTAATTTGTCTCCAGAGATGAACTACAAGATGCTGGATTTTGAGCAGTTCCTGCCCATGCTTCAGGCCATCGCTAAGAACAAGGACCAGGGCTCCTTTGAGGACTTTGTGGAGGGACTGCGTGTCTTTGACAAGGAGGGCAACGGCACAGTGATGGGAGCAGAGCTACGTCACGTCCTCACCACACTAGGTACAAGGCCTCCAGATACCTTCAAGCACAGAGGACTTGTCACTAGTCCTTATCTAGTTACACACCTAACCTGTCTGTTTAGTACCAAAGGTCTACGCTGTATAAGTGTATATGATTAGTGTCATCATGAATCAGTTCCCAGCCGTGACGACAATAGATGAGTGCTGTTACCTGACTGTTCAGTCAGGACGGCTGAATCACTGCCGATCTTTCGGAAAAGACTAAAGACACACCTTTTCATGCTCCGTCTGGACCCTTCTTGAACTAACTTCTTTCTCTCTCTAAAAAAAAAAAAAAAAAAAATACTAACTTAACTTTACCACTATTCCTTCAGATGTTGTAGTTGTCATAGACTGTGTTGCATAGTTGATTGCTCTATTGCTGACAAAAATGTGTTATTGTATTGTAGAAGTAGTTATTGTAGAAGATCTTTTGACCACACCTTGTGCTGGGGGAAAGATTAGGGGACAGCATTTCACCATTGACTTGCATTCAAAACAAATGCTTTTCTTCTTATTTCTGTTAAATGGCCAAAACGCAACAGAAAGACTGTATGCAAATTAAACTAGACCATTATGCAAATTAAACTAAGTCTCCAGGACCACATTTTGCCATGATCACACACACACACACACACACACACACACACACACACACACACAGTGAAAACAATACCCTTGTCCTACCCATTGACTGTCCTTACCGATCTGCTCTGCATCCTTTAGAAAATACTTACTGATTCTTCTTTGCAATGTAGGTGAGAAAATGACAGAAGAAGAGGTGGAGACTCTTTTAGCAGGACACGAAGACGCCAACGGCTGCATCAACTATGAAGGTAAAGATGGACTCAAACGTACAGCGTGGAAACGGCAACACCAAGTTGTATCAAATCCTCGACACAATGTACTGCATGAAGTGTTTGTGTGTGTCCAATGAGAACGTGTTCATTCTTCTCAAAGAAGCCCCGGCTTTATATGTGTACGAGTGTTCGGCTTGTCTGTGACTCAGGCCTGTCTCAGGTGAGGCTGAGTCACTGTCTTGTTGTGTGTGTCACACGCTCACTGACGCAGTGTTCCTGTCCCACAGCCTTTGTCCGCCACGTCATGTCCGGTTGAGCAGAGGGTACGAGGCGAGCACATCCCTAAAGCCCACCCCCACTGTCTGCTCCGTCCTATAGCCCCGTGGTGGGGCCTCACCTCACCACCTGGAGGCCAGGGGGAAGCTTAGCTCAGAAACCCACCACTGCACAGGGACCACCTCTCATGTAGTTGTAGGCCGGAAGGTCTTTGGTTCAGTCCCGACAACCAGCCACCAGCCAAAGTCGCCTTGGGCAAGACACTGAACCCCTATCTGCTCACTCCCTGTAAATAAAATCAGTCTGGATTAAATTGACGGGTAAACGATGAAAAAGTAAATACGATATTTAAACGATCTTGGCTGTGCAAATTCATCGGACAAAATCGGTCGCGATGCTATTCTGGCCTGGGTGCAGTGATGGTGTTCTCTGAGGCTGTCGTCTACTTGAACCTTTCTCTCCCGCAGTGCATCCTCCCCTCCCCTGGCTGCAGCCTGCATGTAGCATCGTCCCCTCCCCTGGCTGCAGCCTGCATGTAGCATCCTCCCCTCCCCTGGCTGCAGCCTGTATGTAGCATCCTCCCCTCCCCTGGCTGCAGCCTGCATGTAGCATCCCTGCATCTTTCTAGGTCGCTCCCCTGATGGGAGAGGCTCGATGTACTCGCTGGGCCCTCCGGCCCAGATCAAAACATGAATTACATGCCAGAGGTTGGTTGTTACGGTTGTGGTTAGCCAAGTAAAACAACTTGGTTAAGGTTACAGGGTTTGGTCATGTTATGTAAGAAAAACACTTTTCTTATATATATATATATATTTATTTATTCCATAAAATGAATTGTCTTGATTTTTCCTATGTCACACCATGCCCATGTCCTTTGTGAAGTCAAATATTAGGCATTGTTGCCATGCAGACATTTTATTTTATTTTTATTTTTTATGTGGCTTACGGTATGTGTTTGGGCGCCCAGCAAGTACATCTAGCCTCTCCCCTCCCCTGATCTCCAAAAACAGACGAGGGCATCCCAGGAACGAGGTGCGCTGCTCCAGGGTGTAAAAGGGCAGCTCTGAATGTATAGATGACATAATGTATGGATGACATATGACTGGGCTTTTCACTATGAACAGATTTATTTTTCCTCTTGTTTTCTACTATTCACAACAGTAGTGAAGACTTGCAGATGATAGCTTGTTCAGCCTCCCTCTCATGGACACTGCTGTAGACACGCTACCTTTTGTTGTTCTAAATGTTCCTTTGCCTCTCCAGATCTCAGACCTCCTATTCTCCTCTCTTCTTCCTCTCGCCCTTATTTTTTATGTTGTAGATCAGCCCAAATAAGGAGTAGTGTTGCTGGTACTAATTCTTTCCAGGTTCTGGGGCTTGGAAAGTCCGTTTGGCTGGCTAGGACAGAGCTTGTAGCCCTTCTGGCAGATGCTATGTATTGCATTTATTCTTGCGTTCATCTGACATGTTCCAGACCTAATGCTGACATTTCCTTTTTTGTCTCTTTTGTCTCTCAGAACTTGTCCGGATGGTGATGAGTGGTTGAAGATTTCAAAAACACACTTCCAGCTTTAATTTTATTCCTAAATATTTTTGTATTATGTTTGTCTTCTTGCCCTCCTAATCGTGTCACCGTGCCCCTAAAGTCCTCTGTTTCTTTCTTTTGACATTTTTATTTTATTTCAAAAGTGCCTTTTCTGTGTCTGGGTTGACGAGACCCCTTCATTTCATTTCCAAACATTATTCCACCACACAGAGGTGCATGGTGTCATGCGGTCTTGTGGGCAGAATTGGCAATAACATTCCCTTGATCATTTTACACATTACCTCTTGGTCACTCAACCCCTGTGTCAACCTTGTTGTCAAGTAGCTATGTTTTTTTAATGGAGAAGATGCATGTTTATTGGCTGAGACAAAATGTAATAATGCACATTTGCATTCCCCCCCCCTGGCCAACCAATCACGAAAGGGATACTGTACTGTCGTGTTCCATATAACAGTATTGAATAAAATTCCTGGTTTCTGACAAGTGGTTTTCTTTAGCTTGACGGCTTTGTTGAAATTGGTTGATAAGAGAACACGTCATTTTGTATGGTGGCTCTAGTCATAAATGCAAAGAACAGAGTTTGGATGGCTTTTATATCGTTATAACTGTCAGGGCTACGGTTTCCCCATTTAAATCTGCAAACATTCATCGTTGCAATTACCAAATATGTATAATCATCATCTTTGTCCTGTGTGAAATGGTACGCTCCATCACTAAACACTACTGCGAGAGTTGGCGATTAATTTAGTAACCAGTATACTATGCCGGACGACAGAAATGTGTGCAACTTTTAGCTGCTATATGTTACTCTAAACTACCTTATATGGAGCCATTGAGAGTGATGGTACACGTTGAATGGATCATTCATTGTCTTTCACTTCTCCTTAAATGGTAAAGCAGTTATACAGCCTAGCTCTCTGGTGTGTAGATGAGCAGTAACCACTTTAACATGCAATGAGGTTTAGCCTTAGTTTAGTTGGGTTACTTTAAAAATGGAATCTTGATAGAATTACTAGTTACCTGTTAAATATTGTAATCAGCAACGTAATCAAAGTGTCACAATATTAAAGTAATGTAACATTACTTTTGAACAAATTTACTGCATTTGACTACAGGAGTCCGGGGGCATGCTCCTCAGGAGGACATACTGTAAAAAAAAATATATATATATATATATATATATATATATATATATATATATATATATATATATATACACTTTCAGACTTTGTGTTGGTTACAGCAGGCTTTCAGTCAATCTATCTACTGTCACGTGTTTCTCAACAATAACAATATTTCCATTTTTGGATTACAGTCTAACAATATCCAATTTCTAATTTTTTTTTTTTTTTTTTTGGGTGTACTCCTTTTAACAGCCAAGTGTGCTTTTTATCCAAGCCCTGCAACAGGTTACAACAGACTGTCTTTAGCTTGAAAAAAGTTAATTATAAAGTAGCAAACAAATTGTTTAATGTAATTTAGTTTGTGTTTTAGTTTCCTTCGTTTTAGTTTAAACAGTTTTATTTAACAATTTAACAAAAACTAAGTGAAAATAACACAAACTACAAACACATTCTCACACACACACACACATTCATACCTGGAACATACATTTATTGATGAAAGTTCAGCTCAAGTGTAGGCTATACAGTTTTAACTTGACAACAATAACAACCGTCACAACCCACCTGAATATCCGGTATACATAGCTGAGCGCAGGCTGATATTCGGCTCATATTAAATGTTAACGTTAGGCCCACTGAGATATAGGCCGTGTCTCCGACAGACACATTAACAAGGTAGCCTATTTCGGTCTTTATGTCTTGTAGTAGTTAGTAGTAGTTGTTGTTGTTGTTGATAGTTGCCATAACAACCACCCCTGTCGGAAAGACGTGCACACGCTGGGTAGGAAGCGTTGTTGTCCCGGAGGCGATATTATTTTTTCGGATGATGGCGAAGGCATAACCCGCCCCTTTCTGCCTCTGATTGGCCTAGCGTCAAACTTCCATCCAAACATATTCGCTTGGCTATCCTGCATTACATCTCTTTAAAGTTTCTACAGTCTGTGGTCAGACCGTCAAACTCAGTGGGTCGGACTCAGACATACAGCAGTTACGCTTGCTAGCCTGCATGAAAGACGCCAGTGTGTTTATGTTTTTAATATAGTCATATCTATGGTTTATAACGCTGCCACTAATCAGAGGCAGAGAGGGCCAGGGGTGGGTTATGCCTTCGCCATCATCCCAAAAAAATATCGCTTCCGGTAAGCTAGCTAGCTAGCTAATGTTAGCTGCTGGTTGGTTGGCTAACTAGCGAATGTTAGCCGTTAGCTAACGTTAACACATTAACTAGACAAACACAGACATGCAGAGCTCCAAAAACAGAGCAATTCGTGATTTTGTTACTGTAGTTTCTGCAGAGTAACGTCCATGTCACGGATCTGACGGATAGTGCAGTAACAGTCAGCAGCTATGATAGCGCAGCCAGGGGGGGGAGGAAGTCCATATATGGTCCATCCGGTCATGGGTCATAGGACATTACGTCATCACAGGATAACGCGATTGGCTGGCTCAGATCTGTTCAAATCTGAGCCAGCCAATCACGTTGTCCTGCGTTGTTTGACGGTACGTGCACATCTACAATGGCACGGCGGCTTGCCTGCTGAAAAAGCCGCTTTGACGCTGCATCTTGATAGGCTGTCTTGCTGTATTCTCGATTCTGATTGGTCCATTTCAACATCGCGCTGGAACCGCCCCCAGCGTTTCAGCGTTTCACAGTCGCAGACTAGAGGCGGCTTCTCTCCGAGCGGCTTCACGCTCGCGGGGCGGGACTAGGGCGGGACCTTTCGTTGAAGCTACCCAATGACAGCTCTTCCTACACATTTCCTCCCCGCACCCTCCTGTGTACAACGTTTCTACAGGCTACAGCTCCAAGCTGGAAGCTGGTTTGCACGCCCACAAAACGCTGCGACACAGCGGAAAAGCGAATTTGCCATTGTAGATGTGCACGTACCGTGAGACGTGTATAAAAGGCGACTGCAGATGGGGGTGGGTGGGGGGAACCAGAGGAGAGCAGAGGGGGGAGAGGAGAGAGGGGGAACCAGGGGGAGAGGAGGGGGGACCAGAGGAGAGCAGAGGGGGGAGAGGAGAGAGGGGGAACCAGGGGGAGAGGAGGGGGGACCAGAGGGGAGAGAGGAGGGAGAGGAGAGAGGGGGAACCAGGGGGAGAGGAGGGGGGACCAGAGGGGAGAGAGGAGGGGGGGAACCAGGGGGAGAGGAGAGGAGAGAGGGGGGACCAGAGGGGAGAGAGGAGGGGGGGAACCAGGGGGAGAGGAGGGGAGAGAGGGGGGACCAGAGGGGGGAGAGGAGAGGGGGAACCAGGGGGAGAGGGGGGGAGAGAGGGGGGACCAGAGGGGGGAGAGGAGAGAGGGGGAACCAGGGGGAGAGGGGGGGAGAGGAGAGAGGGGGAACCAGAGGAGAGGGGGGGAGAGGAGAGAGGGGGAACCAGGGGGAGAGGAGGGGAGAGGAGAGAGGGGGAACCAGGGGGAGAGGAGGGGAGAGGAGAGAGGGGAGAGAGGAGAGAGGGTGAACCAGGGGGAGAGGAGAGGGGACCAGAGGGGAGAGAGGGGGAGAGGAGGGGGGGAACCAGGGGGAGAGGAGAGGAGAGAGGGGGGGCCAGAGGGGAGAGAGGAGGGGGGGAACCAGGGGGAGAGGAGAGGAGAGAGGGGGAACCAGGGGGAGAGGAGAGGAGAGAGGGGGAACCAGGGGGAGAGGAGAGAGGGGGAACCAGAGGAGAGGGGGGGAGAGGAGAGAGGGGGAACCAGGGGGAGAGGAGGGGAGAGGAGAGAGGGGGGACCAGAGGGGAGAGAGGGGGGGAACCAGGGGGAGAGGAGAGAGAGGGGGAGAGGAGGGGGGGAACCAGGGGGAGAGGAGAGGAGAGAGGGGGGACCAGAGGGGGGAGAGGAGAGAGGGGGAGAGGAGGGGGGGAACCAGGGGGGGAGAGGAGAGGGGGAACCAGAGGAGGGGAGAGGAGAGAGGGGGAACCAGAGGAGAGGAGAGCAGAGGAGGAGAGGAGAGAGGGGGAACCAGAGGGGAGAGAGGGGGAGAGGAGAGAGGGGTAACCAGGGGGAGAGGAGGGGAGAGGAGAGAGGGGGGACCAGAGGGGAGAGAGGGGGAGAGGAGGGGGGAACCAGGGGGAGAGGAGAGGGGGAGAGGAGAGAGGGGGAGAGGAGGGGGGGAACCAGGGGGAGAGGAGGGGAGAGGGAGAGGAGAGGGGCTGGATCCCTCCAGGGGCACTGCCATCCCTCTGGGCGGCCCTGGTAGTGGAAGCGATCATCTTGCTCTATAATGACCAGAATGGGTGTTGTTCAAACTGAACATTTATTTCTTCAACATGCTGCAGCAGAAAGGGAGATAAACAGCGGACACTATTTTCGTAGTTAAGCTATGAAGTAGCCTACTTCCCCCCGCAGCATCGTGACATTGAATGAAAGTATAGGCTCGTTTGAGATGACTTCTGGCTCGCCTGGGAAGCAGCCGAGTGCAGTCAGCAAATTAGAGGCAGAGAGGGGCGGGTCATGCCTTCGCCATCATGGGAAAAAAAAGATTGCGTCCCGGAGCTAGCCTGAGAGGCTAATAAAAGCTACATGTTACAGAGTAAGCTGACTATCAGTACGTTATTGCACGCATAGGCCTATCTTTACATTTAAACGTTTACATAGCAAACATAGAAATAGAAGTAGGCTATGTCAGTGTTTTCCCCTGAATAGCTGAGAAAGTGGACACTGTCAATAGTTAGCACTGTGAAGCTGATACAATTCAGGTGGCGGTAATGCAACATTTAAGGATGCCAACCGCCATAAAACACAGAAGAAGAAGCTGAGAAAAAGGAAGTGCTGTGGGGTTGCAGCTGGTGAAAACCGTCTATATAAACAGGCCATTTCTAGAATCGAAGAAACAAAAATGTCAATGTAGAATTTGCAACCACCCAATACCATAACAAACATTCAAGTACACGTAAATTAATGTAAAAATAGTGAATAGATCATAGGTCTGGAGAGACTGAACCTGGGTAGAAAGGTTTTGTGATCCTTTAGAAGTAATAATTTAATTCTAATTTAAATTCTTTAACAGTATGTCCTCCTGAGGAGCATGCCCCCGGACTCCTGTAGTCAAATGCAGTAAATTTGTTCAAAAGTAATGTTACATTACTTTAATATTGTGACACTTTGATTACGTTGCTGATTACAATATTTAACAGGTAACTAGTAATTCTATCAAGATTCCATTTTTAAAGTAACCCAACTAAACTAAGGCTAAACCTCATTGCATGTTAAAGTGGTTACTGCTCATCTACACACCAGAGAGCTAGGCTGTATAACTGCTTTACCATTTAAGGAGAAGTGAAAGACAATGAAGAATGTGTGAAATTGGCCTAAAGAATGTGTGACCTACAAAATGTGTGAAATACAATTATACACATGATTAAAAAGAGCACAATTTAACCAATTGTTAGGTTTTGTTTACGAAATTCTCATGTGCACATAAATGTTTGCATGCTTCAACCACCTGCCTCTGGCACCGTTATTTTGGGGGTTGCGGCTGAAAAGTTTGGGAACCCTTGTTTGCTTTAGGGTTTGTGACCCTTCCAGGGTCATTGGGGAAACAATGAAAGGCATGTTGTTTACTGTCAGAGTTTCTGCAGCTAATTGCCGAACATATATCAACTTTAAATTCTCCTTCCCGGTCAAAATGCATTCTGCTGCTGCTGCAAGGCTAATTTTAGGGGCCAAGATGCTACTGCAGCGCTTCTAGCGTCTATTTCCAAAAATGCATTACTTTATAGACAGTTTTAACTTGACAACAATAACAACCGTCACAACCCACCTGAATATCCGGTTTACTTCCTGTATACATGGGATCATGTCTATGTTCCCCGGGTTCTATATTCCCCGTTTTTCACTAACCCTAAACCTAACCTCCCCCAGACCCTAACCCAAAACCTAACCTCTCCCACCCCCCACGCCTAAACCTAACCTCCCCCAGACCCTAACCCAAAACCTAACCTCTGCCAGGGAACATAGCGGGGAACATAGGACCCTATTTGGGAAAAGCGGGGAACATAGGACCCGGGGAACATAGGGATGACCCCGTATACATAGCTGAGCGCACTGCGCAAGCTGATATTCAGCTCATATTAAATGTTAACGTTAGGCCGTGTCTCCGACAGACACATTAACAAGGTAGCTATTTCGGTCTTTATGTCTTGTAGTAGTTAGTAGTAGTTGTTGTTGTTGTTGTTGTTGTTGATAGTTGCCATAACAACCACCCCTGTCGGAAAGACGTGCACACGCTGGGTAGGAAGCGTTGTTGTCCCGGAGGCGATATTTTTTTTTGGATGATGGCGAAGGCTATGCGAACCCGCCCCTCTCTGCCTCTGATTGGGCTAGCGTCAAACTTCCATCCAAACACATTCGCTTGGCTATCCTGCATTAGGCCTACATCTCGTTCTACAGTCTGTGGTCAGACCGTCAAACTCAGTGGGTCAGACTCAGACAGACAGCAGTTACGCTTGCTAGCCTGCATGAACGATGCCAGTGTGTTTATGTTTTTAATATAGTCATATCTATGGTTTATAATGCTGCCACTAATCAGAGGCAGAGGGCCAGGGGCGGGTTATGCCTTCGCCATCATCCGGAAAAAAATATCGCTTCCGGTAAGCTAGCTAGCTAGCTAATGTTAGCTGCTGGTTGGTTGGCTAACTAGCGAATGTTAGCCGTTAGCCTCGGGGGGAGGAAGTCCATATATGGTTCATCCGGTCATGGGGCACAGGACATTACGTCATCACAGGAGAACGCGATTGGCTGGCTCAGATCTGTTCAAATCTGAGCCAGCCAATCGCGTTGTCCTGCGCTGTTTGGGACGTGTATAAAAGGCGACCGCTGACCGGGGTGGGTGGGGGGAACCAGAGGAGAGGATGGGAGAGGAGAGGGGGAGAGGAGAGGAGGAGAAGAGGAGAGGGGCGGGGGGAACCAGAGGAGAGGGGAGGAGAGGATGGGAGAGGAGAGGAGGGGAGAGAGGAGAGGAGCGGGGTGGGCGGGGGGAACCAGAGGAGAGAGGGGGAGAGGGGGGGAGGAGAGGAGAGAGGGGGAGAAGAAGAGGGGAGAGGGGGAGAGGAGAGGGGGAGAGGAGAGGAGGAGAGCAGAGGAGGGGAGAGGAGAGGGGGAGAGGAGGAGAGGAGGGGGGAGAGGAGAGGAGGGGAGAGGGACAGAGGAGAGAGGGGGAGAGGAGAAGAGGAGAGGAGAGGAGGAGAGGAGCCGGTGTTGGCTGTGAAACTTAAATCAGTACAGGTGTAAAGATGTGTCCAGCGTTCCTGTGGCTCGCAATGACTAGCTCCCTAGTCTTCGTGCCGTTTATGAGGAGGGCACAGTCATCACACCACTTACAAGCTGTTCTATGTGATGGAAATAGGTGGATTGACCGCTTGTGTCCCCTGTCCTCATGAGGCCCACTAGCGCCATATCATCGGCGTATTTATACAATTGGCAGATTGCATTCATAATGTGCATCGCACTGGTGTATAAAGAAAATAACACAGCAGACAGGACGCAACCCTGCGGTGCTCCTGTATTCAAGATGACTGTCTCAGAGGTGAGGCCGTTGAACCTCACTCTCTGTGGTCGATCTGAGAGGAACTCATGAATCCACTGTATGACAGCTATGGGACGTGCTGAGAATATCCACATGAGCTGTCCATCTAAGATGGCGGCGGCACACCCAGAATGCTTTGCGGCTCCCATCCCCTATTGGTGGCAGGGTGTGATTGCCCACGCCAGTCTCTTCGGGGGCATGGGTTTGGAGCCCACCGCTGCCACCAATGTCGCGTTTGAGCAGGAATCTATTCCAGTGACTTCTCGCACTCCAGTCGGCTAAAGGGGGCCGACTGGATATGGCGGATGCCTGGAGTGCGAGAGATCGCCGAATCGAATCCCACTTGAATGCTACAATACTTTGGTTGAGACTTGACTGGACTTAGGTTCTGGTGATCTCAGTTATAAGTGGTGTCTCTGGTGGTGGGCTCGGTGTCAGTCACGATTTGTGATGGAAGTGATGTCACGGGACAGACTCTTGCCCATGTTAATAGATGGGCAAGAATGCGGTCCGGGAAAAAATATGCACCTGTTCTATTTTTGCTGGATCTGCATATGTCTGACAAGATGACATGGGTGTGGGTCTGTTCAGGGCATGCCTGCCAGCTGGTGGACATAGGCCATTATAGTGCATATAAAAAAACTCCACGATTATGGCCAAAAACTGCATGGGATTAGCATAAAGGAGGCATGTCTGTAAAGGGGAGACTTGTGGGTATACCCATAGTATCCACAATTCTCATTCAGATATCTTGAGGTGAGAGGTCAAGGGACCCCTTTGAAAATGTCCATGCCAGTTTTTCCCTTGTCAGAATGTAGCCTAAATGTAGGGTGTTATTTTGCTCCCTTCCTGACAAGCTAGCATGACATGATTGGTACCAATGGATGCCATGGGTCTTCTAGTGAGCCCGGGGGGACAAACACAACTCCCGGACCCCAAGAATGCGTGGTTGCGCCCATGTAGCCTACAAAACACCACACAGAGGATAAAAACAAAAGTATGCTCGATGTAAAAGCAAAGCAAAACATCAATTGTTATGAATATTATAGATGTAGTTGGGTGCTCAGCCACCTAGGCTAATTAACAATTTGGTGATAGCCAATCAGAAGATGCTGTTAGACGCATGATCAAGGCATGATACAGGCTGCCATTTTGTCTTCAGTCGCGGTTTCATTTTCACAGTTGATCCACAGTTTGCAGTCCTGTGTGTGCGTCCAGAGAAATGTAAGTTGTATTCTACACTTTATTGCTTTATTCTCCGTTTTTTATGTTCTATCTACTGCTACAATGTGTATGAGGACTCGGAGTAGTGAAATGTGTCATGTAGTAGGCTATTATGTTCTCGAACTCCTATGTTAACCCACTGAGAGTAGCCTAATGTCAACCATTAGTTCATTTAGCTGCGTGTTAGCTACCTGTAGGTATTGAATGCTATTGCATTGTTATTTCCATCAAGTCTTGGGGGGACTTATAGGTGCATTCTGACAGATGCACACTTTGCGATTATAACTAAGAGAAGCCAGCCTCCGGCAACATCAATAAAAGGCGTCTTCTACTTTTCTTTCCGCCCAGCATTGCAAAATGCTGTCACCAGGCTGTAGAAGGTTAGAAAACCTAGAAGTTTTCATGATCATTTATGCAAAAAAGAAAAGAAAAGTTTGCTATTCATCACTACTAGCGAGTTGCGAGCCCTTCTTCACCACACTCACTCAGCTGTGCACTCATGTGTACAGCAGCCTCAGTGCAACGGTGCAGTGGCGGGGGCCGCCGCCAGTAGCCGCTGTTTCTCAACACAAGTAAAACGATTAAATAAATTATTTTTTCTATGAAAAATTGGAAGTAAAACGATTAAATAAATTATTTTTTCTATGAAAAATTGGGAACGCTTCACGAATTTGCGTGTCATACCTGCGCGGTGGCCATGCTAATCTTCTCTGTATCGTTCCAATTTTAGTATATGTGCAACCGGAGTTACACAATATCAACATGAAAAACACGGCATATATATAGCCTGACATGTGAATGCTGAAACACTCATGGTGCGAGGTCAGTGGAATGTAGTGAAGGGCTGTGGAGGACCACAGAAGCCGTATGAAGGCTGGCTCTCATGAAAAGGACTGACGCGGTTCGACAAAGTCTGTACCGGGTCAGGTTCGGTGCGTTACGGAAGGTGCCGAAAGGAATCCTGGGACTTCTATGCAAAAGTAAACATGACGTCAGGCGGCAACGATTGGCTGCCGGCGGACGTGGACACCTGGGCCAATCAAATCGGAGGGGAGGAGGATTTCATTTCGTTCCATTTCTGAGTCTTCTCGTTCTATGGACTAATCAACTGAACTGAGTTTGCTGTAAGTAACGTTGATTTATCAACCGGTTTGCGATAATATGACACGTTATAAATTACTCTCGTGTTGTTTTGTTGGACTTTGAGACAGTCCGCCGGCAGCCAATCGTTGCCGCCTGACGTCATGGTTACTTTTGCATACAAGTAATTAAATAAATAATTAAATCGTTTTACTTGTGTTGAGAAACAGCGGCTACTGGCGGCGGCCCCCGCCACTGCACCGTTGCACTGAGGCTGCTGTACACATGAGTGCACAGCTGAGTGAGCAAACTTTTCTTTACAAATATTTCTTTTTTGCATAAATGATCATGAAAACTTGCAGGTTTTCTAACCTTCTACAGCCTGGTGAAAGCATTTTGCAATGCTTGGCGGAAAGAAAAGTTGTTTGTGATACAATTTGTGTGTTTATTGTGATAGCGTGCTGTGCGGAATACATGGCCAAAAACATGGTAAAATGGTCTTCACTCCAAAACATAAATCGTGAAAACCACCAGTGTGTGTGTTTGTGAACAAGCTAAAAAGTTATCTTGGACTATTAAGATTATCCTGTATCTGGATTAGACTGCGACTGTCCTTAATACTCAACCAAACCTCTTGTCAAAGAGCTTTATCTCCCATTTAAACCAATCCAAAGTCCGATTCTATTCCAATCTATGTCAATCAAATGTAGCCTATATCATTATAAACAATATACAAACACTAGATTGAATGGGTCGCCTGTAGCCTGAAAAACCACAAGTCACTGGTGTTGGACTCCTGGTTCCGGGACGCGGTTCAATTCCGTGCAGTGACGACTTATGATGGCTTGGTGATGACTCACAGATTCAAATTCCATATTATTTCTGGCAAGAGTGCATCCATTTTCAAAACAATGGCTGTGCTTTCAGTTCAATAGGGAAACATTTAGGTCATTACACATTGAATGTCAAACAAGACTTTTCTCTTTTTTTCCACCAAGTGCTGTCTCCTGAGGAGACAGACACACGAGAGACAAACAGCTTTTAAAATGACCAAGTGCTTCACACACAAGCAAATCAATGAATGAAGCTAGGTGAAAGACAGCATAAAACACAGCACTGAGCTCTCCCATCTATGATGTCTATCTGTTCAAAATAAGGTTTCCACCAGTTAATTGAGTGAATGTCCACACAGATCAATTATCTTTGGGTGAGGTTCCAATATATTAAAACATACAAACTTTTATATTCAAACAATTACAGAAACTATATACAATATTTACATTGAGTGCAGCGGTTTACATTATTGAAGCTATGTTGAATATTTACAATCAAATTTTACAACAATATTTACAGTGAGTGCATTTTGAAACTCAAGGTGCTTCAGAGCATCAGTGGTTCTCATGGGGTCCGGGCGCCCCCTACTGGGGATATGAGTGTCTATGATCTCTGCAATCAATAGCTCAGTTCATATCGTCCGAGGGGAAACTCCTTAGTTGCACAGCCTGGAAACACAGAGGGAACATGTCTGCAAACAGTGACAATCTGTAAGATTTTTAACTTGCTTTTGTTGCACGAGTCTTTATGATCTCTAGCATCAGCCTAGGGGAAACCAGAGTCACAATTTTGACAATAAAGTCAGAATATTCAATTACGACTAAAGTAAAGTAAAGTCTCCGACTTCCCAGACTTCTACTGTTTCTAACTTTTCTCCGCAGCCGGGAATCGAACCGGGTAACTTCTGTAAACAACATGCCTTTCATCGTTTCCCCAATAAGGGTCACAAACCCTAAAGCAAGGCTTTTCAGCCCGCAAACCCCAAAATAACAGAGCCAGAGGCAGGTGGTTGAAACATGCAAACGTCTCTGTGCACATGAGAATTTCGTAAACAAAACAAAACGTAACAATTGGTTAAAATGTGCTCTTTTTAATCATGTGTATAATTGTATTTCACACATTTTGTAGGTCACACATTCTTTAGGCCAATTTCACACATTCTGGAAATCATCTCGCGACCCACTCAGTGGTGTCCCGCGACCCCCGGGGGGTCCGGGCCCCCACTTTGGGAACCACTGCCCTAAAGAATTAAAGGATTACTTCTAAATGACTAAAGGATCACAAAACTTTTCTACACAGGTTCAGTCTCTCCAGGCCTATGATCTATTCACTCAGTCTCAGTGAGTCTCGCCAATGAGCGCACTGGGCCCAAACAGCCTAACGACCCCAACACCAGGCTTCTGCAGGAGAGTGGGAGGGTCGTCACAAAAGCTAAAATCTTATCAGCTGGGGGACCCCCGGGAGAAAATCTTATCAAATGGGGGTCAGTGGTCTAATTTGTGTCAGTTGAGGGCTCCTCGGTGTGAAAAAGTTTGAGAGCCACTGTATCACAGTACGACAAAACACAACACAATATGAGTCCTTTTCACATCTTTATTTCCCCCCCAACATTTTGTAAGTAAAACCTGAACATCTTTTGTTTTTGCCATTCAACACAAACTGCCAGAGTAACTGTCAACACTGATGATTTACTGAAGGAAAAATGATGCCTACTGTATCATAATCAATGCAATCGCTGCTACCTTCAGCATAGTGGAAAACACAGAAACTGAACAGACACACTTATTTCATATCACAAAATCCACACAATGTAGTAATAACACAGATAAAAAGAAGTCAATTTACGCTCACAACTGTGGTGAGCTCTAATACTGGCTAGCCGGACATGTACAGTTTCATCTTCTGATCCGATTATATTTCAGGACACTGACATGATGAGCTGTGTGCGTAATGAAGTCTTCTGAATGAGAATATGAGCGATCATAATTCTTTAACCTTCATGAGAAATAATCAAACAAATGGCACGGAGAAACTGAAGGATATCTGGGTTAGGAATCATAATCGCATGCATTCACATACACACATGCGCACAGTCACATCTCGGACATAACATAGATCCGAGTGGACCCATCAGAATCATACATACGATAGTGGAGAGAGGGTAAATATAGGCTACAAAGGTAATATACAGTTACAATGTAGACGTACAGTATCAAAGAAAGAAGATGGAAAACCTGCCAGTAAAAAATATAAAAATCGATAGGATTAAAAAGTGGGAATACTGTTGCAGATTAAAGGACACTATTGTGTTGAAGCTGTTTAAGGGGCCAGATCCCTTGTCTTTTACAGCTTTGTCCTTCCTTGTAACTTGCAAAAACAAGCTGCGAAAAAATCTGCTCATTTCCCAAACAACCACATGTGGATGTACCCCAAAAAACTCACTGAGTAAACTTGACATCAACATGATTATAAAAAAGATTTTGGTTTCGCAATTAACAAAAATGATTCAAACGATGAATAAACATGTCTGTGGTCACTGCAAAAAATGATGTTCCAGACCTCTTTTTCTTGTCTTTTTTTTTTTTAACAATACTACATTCCTCACAAAACTACAACCTGGATGCTTTGACTTCATCCAGACTGGACAGAATTGAGCTGACATGAAGCCCCTTAATGATATATTATTTCATAAGTGCCTGTTGAGAAGGAAGCTTATTACAGGACAGCGAATTAAAACAAAATCCTTTACTGCACCCATGTGGACCACCCATGTGGACCACCCATGTGGACCACCAATGGCTTTTTACACTTGAACAGTACTTTAGATGCAGACATTCCGCGGGGGAGGGGGATGCTTTTATAACAGTATTGTAACAGAAAATCCACTTTACAGTACATATTCTCAAACTGCCTCCAAACCGACTTGGAGTGATTTCAAATGGGCCTTTTGAATTTCAGACACATTGGCTTTAGAGTTGTGACCTCTAGGCCAGACCCTGTATTAGACTGACCTGTGGGCAAAAACATTTAAAGGACTTGTTAAAAAAATAAAATGGAACATGTCCAATTGAGTTTCCCAAAACTTTTGAAGTATGAAAATGTATTTAATACAACAAAGGGACAATAAGTGCTTAAGTTCAATTCCATTAATGCTTCAAGGCTTTGAATGAGACCTTGGGAAACATATTCAAAGTGCATCTTTTTCTTCCATATATTTTAAGTAGTACCTACAAGGGGGCAACATGTAGGTACCATGGAAAGATTGTTAATCGTGTAGCTTCACAAGCTGTGGCAAACTGCTGAAGAAAATGAACGGACGAAAGTTCAAAACACTAACAATAGAATAATGAGTCTTTTGCTTTCGCTTCATTTCCCTGGGTGGCGAGTTACTGGCAAGACCGTCGTATTTGACCACATCTCCGGTATGAAGTTTAAAGTAATGGAGCAAGACGTTATGTCATGTAGAGCATACAGGGAGAGGGCGTGTCTATGAAAAGCAATGTTCTTCATTGGCATTTCCTTGTACATATCAAATTTGGAGGGATTTATTGTCCAATAGACAATTCAAGTAGAGGTGAAATGCTTCTCTCTCTCTCTTTTTTTTTCTCACGCATCATTGTCCTGTCAAAAAAATGAAATAAAAACGAAAGTGTCAATATGTTCTCTTCCTTCGGGTTTATGACTTCTTCATTTCAGATGATACAGGCAGGATTCAAAGTGGTCAGAGTCAATCAGCCATCATTTCTTTCTCTATCTCTCACTGTGGAGGGGGAACTGGAGCTGAAGGGTGGACGGTCTCCCCAGGCAGGGGGGCGCTAGACTCTGAGATGGTAGAACAAAGAAAGAGGAGAAAAAAAGTTACGCATCTTAACAGCTCGCAGCTGTTTGGTCCACAATAGAAACCATTCTCTCTGGTTGAGGTGTTCGGGTGCATTTCTGTTTTTTAGGGCGATGGCTAAAAATTGAGGTCACATCTATGAATGTGTGAAGGCTGATGTGAAAAAGATATGACAATACGATCTTACATGAGACAAATTAAGGTAATGAAAACAAAGGTTCTTCTGTCATGCATAATGTAGGAAGAAGGGTACTGGGAAAAGCGAAAGCTGTGAGGCAACATTAACCACTGAGCCACCGTGCCGTGCACTTGATAATGGTTCACTAAGCTATCTGATCAGCCAGTGAGTCAAGCTTAACCTACTTTCACATTCGCTGTCAAAATTCAACGAGGTTGTCGGGTTCAAATTAAGCCAGATGTAATAATAATACCTAAGGTATGAAGCACACTGCTTATTTTTATATGAATGTAACAAAAACAAATGGCAGCAACAACTGCACACCTTTTGTGTCTGTGTCAGTTTGACATGTGGGCATGTCAACTGTTTTTTTTTTGTTTTTTTTACCACATGTTAAAAGTCAGCAATAAATAGGTCAACAAATATGACACGGGAGGAAACAACACTACATTGCTTCCTTTATCATCATAAGCCTAAACACTCACCGTGGAGTGCTGGAGTAGTGCTGCTGGGGTTTTGGCCCGGGGGCGAGGTGTGAGGACCTGGTGGGGGTTGGGACTCTGGAGGCTGGGCGGAGGAGGCGGCGGGGGGCGCTGGGCTGGGTGCGGGCTGCGGGGCCGCTGGGGTGCTGGGAGGCTGCTGGGTGGCTGCCGGGCCCTGGGGCGGCGGTGCTGCTGGAGTGCTGGGAGGCTGCTGAGTTGCTGCCAGGCCCTGGGGCTGTGGCCCCGTGGCAGCAGCCTGGTTGGCGTGAGGGCCGCCGCTCTGGCTGTGCTGCTGCTGAATCTGTTGGAAGTGCTGCTGCCGCGCCCTCATCTCAGCGTACTTCAACTGCTCCATGTGGAAAGACTGACGGTCTGCCAGCAGCTGCTGCCGCTGGTACTCCAACTATGTACAAAGATACACGGACACGTTAGAGGTCGCAAGATAACCACACGCCAGGGTTTCACAGACTAGTCGGCTATCAAAAACACTAGTCGACACTGTGCATCATATTCGACTAATCATTCATCTGTGGTTTTAGGAATAAACAATATAAATAAATACATAAATTGAACATTGGCAATTGTCTATGTTGTTACTGCAGTCAAACGGTCGGTATCTTCAGCTCAGCTAAGTGGCTGGGGTTTAGTAACTAATTTGTAAACAGCCTCTCTGAGCCAATCAGGAATCTGTTATTTCACATAACCCCATGTTGGAGCCAATCAAGGACTCCCCTAGGTTGGCCCCACCTACATTAGTTATTCCTTTACTGGCTTGACTGTTTTTTAGACCTTTTTGATGATAATCTATCATTTTTATTGGCTGAAACAAATATGTATCTCCCGTGACTGGTCAACTATTATTTTGGGAGTAGTCAATGACTAAAACTAAACTGCAGTAGTCGTGAATGCCCTACCACACACACACACACACACACACACACACACACACACACACACAGACTGCAATCACGTGGTGTCGTCCACTCTCTATTGATACTACATGTCCCAGAATGCCTCACTCACAGCCTCCCTCTCTCTGTCCATGATGGTTTCCAGTTCTTCAAAGTGTCGCAGTTTGATCTCCAGCTTCTTCATCTGGGTCTCCACCAGCAGCGCCACCAGGGATTTGATTTTCCTCTCCTCCACTGCAGCCAGGTGCTATGAAGACACAGGCAGAAAGAGGGAGAAAGCTCAGAGGCTTAGAAAACATCTTTTGACAGAGGATATTGTCAGTGGATGTAGTGTGATTAATACCTTGGCTTTGACAGCAGCAGCAGCCAGGGCGGATGCAGCGGCAGTGGCCAGGTTCCCCTCTCCCACGTCGCGCTCCACCTTGGCCTTCCTTTCTATCTCGCTCTCTGCTTCTCTCTGTCCCTCCTCCGTTCCCTCCTTTCCCTCCTTCTCCTTCTCTCCGTCTCCTGAGACAAACAGAGCAAAACGTCTCACTTTTTCAACTGGCCAAAAAGAACGACGCTATTTCGTCTGCAGCCGAGAGACATCAACTGTCGTACCCATCTCCGAGTCGGTTTTCTCAGCCTCTCTCTCTCCTTCGGGTTCTCTCCCTCTCTCTTCTTCCTTCTTCCCATTCTCCCCCTGCTTCTCCTCCTCCTCGGTCGTGCCATCTTTGTTGTCCTGCTGGGGAGTTGGCCATGACAGAGTGAGTGAGGCTCATAGCAGATCACGAGCAGAAAGCATCACAATAAGAAGCACAATCACATCGTGACCAACACACATCACATACCTTACAACACACATCACATACCTTACAACACACATCACATACCTTACAACACACATCACATACCTTGGCCTCTCGCTTCTCTTCAACCGATTGGCTGTCGCTCTTACTTTCCTCGTTGCTTTCTTCTGGGAGAGGAGACAACAAGTCAGAACTCATTATTTGCCATCTCATCACTGTCTCTCTCTGCCTTTTTCACTTTGTCCAGTCTGGTTATGGGATTTTGTCTTTTGTCTCTTTTCTCTCCTGCAACATCGCATGCCTAGTGTTTTTGAATGTGTGTCCATCCTACCAGGTTTCTCTCCCTCCTCCAGGCCGGTGCCTGCGATGCCACTACCCTCCAGGCCATAGAGAGGGTCCTGTCGGCCGCTGGCCCTTGCTGCCTCCTCCACCCGCCTCACATGGGCCTCCACCAGAGCTGAAGGAACCTCCTCCTTCATACGGGAAAACTCCTCTGAAGGGGGGGGGGAGAGAGACAGAGGTTATTCATGTGAAGACAACTTTTATAAGCCCATGTCCATTCTGCACTTTGAGTAGGAACACTCATCTTCACAATGGCTATTCAGCTATAATTGGTATCAGTGTTGTCATCGGGTCAACTCATTTTCAGGACTTAACTCGACTTGGACTTGAGCACTGATGACTCAGTCTTGGACTCGAGCATTCATGCATTCGGACTCAGAAGTTAGAGACGAGGACTCGGAGTTGTAAATTGATGAAGACTTTTTTTTTTTTTTGGTAATAGGCCCTAATAATTTGGCATAAGATATTGATAGCTATACTGTGACATTTTTTCAATTTTGTGCAAGGGCAGGCACGTGTGTTCCACCTGACCTAGCCTACATGTGGATTCACACTCATGTTCAGTAGCTCTGGACTCTGGACTCAGGTAATGGGGACTCAATTCGACTCTTCTTTGGTGACTTGGACTTGGACTCGGACACTGGGAACTCGAGGCTCAACTCGGATCCGAGATGTAGCGACTTGACTACAGCACTGATTAATACTAACCATTCATAATATTATCCGGCTCTATTTGATATCTGTCCAGTAGATGAATGAGTCAGTGATGTGCTCCTTCTCACCCAGAGCAGATTTGGCTGCGGCCGAGGCCACTCGAGGGTCGACCACGGAGGCGAGGAAGGCCACGGTGCTCATGACGGGGTTCCCTGCCTGGCTGAAAGGTACCGGCTGGTAGGCCAGAGGGCCCAGCGTGGTGGAGCTCTCCTCCAGGTACGGGTCTTCGATGGGCAGCCGCAGGAAGTGCAGGATGCACTCGTCCTGCGTGCGGCTGCCCACGTGTTCCGACACCTTGTTCCAGTCGTCCTTGTACATCTCCAGGCCCTGAGGACAGCAGGTCATTATTAGTACTGCTGTTAGGAGCTTTGTGGTGTCTTCACAGTGCTGGTTGTGAGGGGGGATGTTGTACCTCAAGTAGCAGTAGTGTTTCCTGTTCTGTCCACTCTCTCATGGAGCTTGCTGCGCTCTTACTCTGTAAATAAATAAAGACATCATCATCATCATCATCATCATCATCATCACCACCACCACCACCACCACCACCACCACTACATTAATATGTCATTGCAAATGACAGCAATGGAGGCATTCGCTTATTCAACTTCTTGGACTTATACCTTGGTAGATCCAGTCTTCTTGCTGTACATGTCTGTCCGCAGCCCAAAGTTCTGCAGGTCTGCTGGCTTGTCCTTCACCTTTTCTGGGAAGGACAGCATCTGTGGGGGAGCTGGGGTCTACAGGGAGATGACGACAAAAGAACAAATGTTAAGCATTTCAAAGTATCTGTGTGTGTGTGAGAGAGAGAGAGAGAGAGAGAGAGAGAGAGACAGAGATTCAAGATTCAAGATTTATTAAGTGTCCCAAAAGGGCAAATTGGATTGCAAAAAGCGTAGTACAAAGTACATACATAAAAACAAATAAGACAAAAAAACATTGTAAAAACAGTCTAGAGCAGCAGTTTAAAGCGCAACACAATAGTTAAAGTGCAAATGACAACAGTAGCAACGATCTAAAGTGCACAGTAGAGATATAAAGTGCATAGTAGCAAAGTGCAGTTCACTCTCAGCAGCACATTTATATCACAAGAAAGAGCTACAATATATCATTGTATTAAAGCACAAAAGAAAAAACCTCGGTCCAGACCAAAGGGCAGACAAAGTATATAATACAGATATACTGTACTGTACCCCTAAGAATAAATAAAGATAAAAGAATTAAAGGATAAAATAAATAAAATAATAAATAACAAAATAACAGCAACGGCAGATGAGGGGACATTACATTTGTACCCCAGCAGCGTTCAACGCTCTTGATAGAGACAGGCACAAAGGAATTTCTGTATCTGTTCTTTTTAACTATGGGGGCACGAAGGCGGAGCCCGGAAGGAAGCAGCTCATATTGGAACCTCAGAGGGTGGGCATCATCTGATCGGATGGACACAGCTTTTTTCAGCACCTGTTTATTACAGATCTGGTCCAGGCTTCTGAACTGGGTTCCGGCTATTTTTGAAGCCACCTTCACTATTCTCCCCAGGGAGTTCTTGTCTTTAGTACAAAGATTACCATACCAGCAGATTATGGAAAATGAAATGACAGACTCCACAAAAGCACTATAGAACATTTTCATCAGAGAGGGAGGTCTTGTAGCCATTTACACAACACCCCCTTCTGCTAGCTCAATCTCTAGAGCAGGGATGGGCAATTGGCGCCACCCCCCGACCTTTAGAGAGAGAGCCTGTGTCTGTATGAGTCTATAGCCTCATTCACACCGGCCTTGAAAGCGCTAAATGTTACGGAATATGTAATCCGCGTCTCCGATGTGAAAGTGATGAAAGCGGAGTCCTGGATAATTGTGTTACGCCATTCGTTCCACCATTGGAGGTAGTCATAGCGCCGGATCAGCCTCCACTCTGGCTCCACCTGAAAGCGTCGGAGCGGCGACACGGAACACAGGTGCGAATGGTCAGCTCATTCATAAAAAAAATTACAGGGGGAAAATGACAGCAAGAAAGGCATAAGTGAACGTCAAAAAGTAGCCGTAACAATCGTGACTGCAACAGGGGCGCCAGGAGGAATGCTCCGTGCGTAACAGTTTATGAGTAAGTAGGATGGGCTATTTATGCTCAAACGATGTTGACATTAGTAGGCAAAATGAACGGATATAATAATAAGCTTCAGAGGACGTCTCGTGCATCTGTCTCTGGCGAGTCGGTCTGAGGATATTATTCCCTCTGTTCTTCAGTCTCTCCTCAAAACAATCCCAATGTTTCGGAAAAGCAGCTCCAGAACTGCAAGCTGTCTAGTAGCCTGTTGCGCGTTCCCTTAGGAAAAACAACTAACGTTACAGTAGGCTATTCATGTGCATTTATACTATTCCCCCGATGACGAGTAACGTTATGCAGACTACAGCTGTTTGACATGCGGGCTAATTAGGCTACTTCATGGGAATAATTTGCTTTACAAAAACTTGAACCAAAAGGTAAGAATTAGCCTTGTAGCTAATACATGATGGTGCCTCTGTGATCCTGTCGATCAGATGAATATTGAAAGCCTTGTGTTACCATGCTGCCTTATGGAGAACACTCCAACACCTGTTCTTTTCTCCTTTGATCTTAACGACCAGCTGCACGTTGAGAGTTGCGGGCGTACATCGGCGATGTTTGGTTGTTGAATGAATTCGTAGCCTACACTATAACCTACACATGAAAATATTAATTTAGGCTACTAGGAGGAGCTGGGTGGAAATGCCTCCTCTCGCCTCATTTCAATCCGGGTGGGGTGGATGTAACCTGAATGCACACCCCGGAGCGGAAATATGGCGGGGCTGCTTGGTTTTGTGTGAACGCAACTTCTGTGGCAAGGCTGCCGCCGTTGCGGGCCTTCTGAACGGCAATATTGTGCGATCTCTGTGTGAAAGTGTCTTATGAGTGTTTGGACCTGGGAGGCCTTGGGCTGCAGGGGCACCAGGCTGGACGGAGTGTCTGCCAGGACATGGAAGTGAGAGGTTGGTGGAGGACCCATGGGCGTGGGCCGGCTCTCAGAGTCCACCTGGTAGTTGATCAGTCCCCACTGCTCCAGGAAGGCATGGACTCTGCAGGGCAAGAAGCAAGGGGAGAGAACGCCTCATTGACAAAACATTGACCAAAACAAACAGCCATTGTGAGCAACATTCATCTAGAGACAATGACATCTCTAGTGTAATGACATTTACCGACCTCATGATGGCACACACATCTCCTGCCAGGTTCCTGCGGCAGGCGGTGGAGGTGAGGTACTCCTGAGGGTTCAGCCGGTACGTGTCGATCATGAAGTTCCTGTAGGCCAGGTAGCTGGGGGAAGATGGAGACATTAGAGAAGACTTAACACATCAAAATGAAAAGACTGCATTTATTTGACTGCAGAAACATTATTGTCAGAGAATTGGTGCTGCCTGTTAAAACTGTCTAATATATTATGAATTCAGACTTACATCTCAGGTGTTTTGGATTTGTTCTTGCCATTGAAGAACTCTGGGAGGGCTCTGCGCTCGATAGCATGGACACTGGGGGGGGGGGAAACGTGATGACAATATGAACATGGATCGCAAAACTGTACATTTGAATGATTTGTCTTGAGACAAGATCAGTGGTCCTTAATCACATGCCATCTAGGACCAGGATCAGGCACACTTTTATTCCAACCAAATACTAGACCACCACCAACTAAGTTGAAGGTGTGCTAATGAGTGAAATCAGCTGGGTTTGTGTTCGGGTGGACTTACAGCAGGGGGTTCCTAAATGTTTTCATATCATGGACCACAACTAGATTGTCATTAGACAGCTTCATCCATTCCCAGACAATCCTATTTGAGATTTATTTTGCTGTAAGATCTGACTTTATACAGAATGACTGTACACAACTGGCTACACTGTATGTGGGGAATGGGGAGAATAAAATAGACAAACAACCCAGTCATCCTCAAACATTCTCTTGTTGTGGCTTCTTCTAGGGACTGATATAATAGTGAAATTACAATATGCATCATTCTGCTGCCCCCTGATGGTTTCTCTGTACCTGTTGTAGTCGAACCAGGCAGCGTAGCTGGGGATGATAATGTGGTGCGTCTGCTCAGTCACATTGTCCTCATGGAGGTCTGAGCCTTTCACTGGTTCACCCTTCACACTCGGAGAGCCTTCCTCCTCCTCCTGTTCGTGTGCGCGCACAGACACACACACACACACACACACACACACACACACAGACAGACAGACACACACACACACACACACACACACACACACACACACACACACACACGTTCATACAGTGTCACTATCTTCAAGACAACGAGGACCACCATTACAATGCACACTTTCCCCTTTGACCTTACCTTTCCTGTTGTCTCCATGGACTCGTCCTCTTGCTCATCTGTCCAAATCAGAGGAGGAGAGAAACAAAATAGAGACGTAAAAGAGATCAGAAGGGCTGGTTCAACTAGATTCTATGTTCTATTAATACAGAGAAAAAATACACTGAATACAGGGTGAACACAGTAAAACCATAAACTGCTCAGGAAACTCACCTATGTCCGTTCCTCCCTTGACAGGAGTTGAGTCAGAGTCTTTCTTGGTGTTCGCTATGCAAAGAGATAGATTTACAGCAACATCAGTCAATGCAATGCACAACAAACACTGTGGCTTAACAACGCATTCTCATTCTCATCGCATCCATATGTGATTATTTGTCAGGACCCCAAGGGCCACTATACTACATTACATTACATTACATTACGTCATTTGGCAGACGCTTTTATCCAAAGCGACTTACAGTAACACACTTTTTGTCAGCAATAGAGCAATCAACTATGGAGCACAGTCTATGACAACTACAAATCCTGAAGGAACAGTGGTACGAGTTTTTAGTTTAGGTTTTTTTTTTTTTTTTTTTTTTTATATTAAATAAAGAGAGAGAAAGAAGAGAGAGAAAGAAGTTAGATCAAGAGGGGCCCAGGTGGAGCCTGAAAAGGTGAGTCTTTAGTCTTTTCCGAAAGATCGGCAGTGATTCAGCAGTCCTGACCGCAGGTGGCAGCTCGTTCCACCATTGGGGTGCCAGGGAGGAGAAGAGTCGAGATCGGGATGAGCGACTTTTGAGCGCCCGTAGCGAAGGAGGAGCGAGGCGCCCTGCACTGGTAGAGGAGCGAAGGGAGCGGTGAGAGGTTTGGAACCTGACCATAGATTGCAGGTACAGGGGAGCTGACTGGTGTACTGCCCTGTAGGCCAGTACCAGTGTCTTGAATTTGATGCGAGCTGAGATGGGAAGCCAGTGGAGGTCCCGGAAGAGGGGAGTGACATGAGAGAATTTGGGTTGGTTGAATACCAGACGGGCTGCAGCGTTCTGAATGAGCTGAAGCGGTCGGATGTCGGTGGCAGGTAGGCCAGCCAGGAGCACGTTGCAGTAGTCCAGGCGAGGGACGATAAGTGACTGGACCAGGAGTTGAGTCGCTTCTCTTGTGAGGAAGGGACGGATTTTGCGGATGTTGTAGAGGGAGAACCTACAGGAGCGTGCTGTCGCAGCTATGTTGGCAGAGCAAGACAGCTGGTTGTCGAGGATCACCCCAAGGTTCTTAGCTGTTTGGGAGGGCAGTACAGTGGTGTTTTCGATGGAGATGGAGAGATCTGTGAGAGGACAGTCTTTCCCTGGGAAGAAGAGTAGCTCTGTCTTACCAAGGTTGAGCTTGAGGTGGTGGGCAGACATCCAGTCGCCAATGTCCTTGAGACATGCAGAGATGCGAGCCTCGATTTGAGTGTCGGAGGGGGGGAAGGAAAGGAAAAGTTGGGTGTCATCAGCATAGCAGTGATAAGAGAAGCCATGAGAAGAGATCACATAGGCAAGAGATCTGATATAGAGAAGAAAAAGTAAGGGGCCCAGGACTGAGCCCTGGGGGACACCAGTGGTAAGAGGGCAGGATCTGGAGACGGACCCTCTCCATAAGACCTGGTATGAGCGGTTCGAGAGATAGGAAGCAAACCAGGATAGTGCAGAACCTGAAATGCCGAGGTCAGACAGAGTGGAAAGAAGGATTTGGTGATTGACTGTATCGAAGGCAGCAGACAGGTCAAGGAGGACAAGGACAGAGGAGAGGGATGAGGCCTTAGCAGTGTGAAGGGCCTCTGTGACTGACACACCCGGCTACGTTCCTCCCCTGTTAAAAACATACGTGAACACGTGTTGCGCCTTTGTTTGCGCCTTTGGCAACTACAGCAACTTGGTTAGGTTTAGGCAACTAAAGTAACTTGGTTAACGTTAGGGTTATGGGTTGGGTTAGGGTTAAAACCTAAAGAAAAAACACAACGTGTCTCGCTTGAGAGTCGAACACGCGCTCTCTCGCTTGCAAAGCGGGGACACTACAGGTCGGCCAATCCCGGCCCTACACCCTTAGGCGCCAGCGACCTACTTCAACGCTCGACCGCAACGTCGGTTACAGAAGCAACAGGGCACTGCCGTTACGTGCCCGTCACGTGAGTAGCGCTTGCCTTGCCAACGTCGATTTCCGACGAGAAAGGGTACGTTTCTAGTCGGTATAGAGACACCAAGAATCCTGACAAATGGTCACATCTGGACACGCTGGGAATGACATGGGGCTGGTCTTAATGGAAAGAGGACAACTGAGGTTCATTTGAACGCTTATCCAAAATGGATTAGTCATGTCTGTGTTGCACAGAGGTGGACGTGTGGGCTGTTACCTGTCTTAGCTGGGTTGCCTTCCTCTGTCGCTGGTGCAGGTGATGCTTCATCCAAATCCTTAGTAAGATCCTCCTGTTCCTCCTCCCTCTGGCCCCGTTTAGACTTGGTGTATGGGGTCGTTGGCCTGTCAGCACACGCACACACGCACGCACACATGCACACGCACACACACACACGCACACGCACACGCACACGCACACGCACACACATGCACACGCACACACACACACACACACACACACGTCACACACAACATATTGCACAGTATCTCTGCTAATGTTACGATGCGATCCGGCAGCGGACTAAATGTCAGTTCATTAGTGATTTGGTATGAAAAGCTGACACATTATGTTATGTGATGATGACATCCTTTAGGAGTGCAAGTGGCTGCTTCGGCTGTCAATCATAGTTTATGTTCGTGGGTGTAGAATGTTCGGACTGTTATGATTGGCTGTTAGAGGGCGGGCTTGTGACGTCACCTCCCCCTGGCACAAGGAGGAAGTGAAGGAGACTCCGGTGAATGAAAATGTTTTCTGATGGATATGCGGTA
The DNA here is from genome assembly GCF_964638095.1 of Poromitra crassiceps. Classification (NCBI taxonomy): domain Eukaryota; kingdom Metazoa; phylum Chordata; class Actinopteri; order Beryciformes; family Melamphaidae; genus Poromitra; species Poromitra crassiceps. The sequence continues at coordinate 1,276,336 of NC_139650.1, forward strand.
ATGGGGTGTGGGGATGTGGGGAGACGCTTTTGTCAATGATCGCTGGAGGAGCGTGGGTGCAGAATGCGGCGCCAAAAGCCACGCACGGACTCAGAGTTGTGGATAATGAACCTAAGGATGGAATATTCTTATTGACTCTTTTAATCCTTTTAGCCCTGGGACATGGGACTAAAAGGACATAAATGGATGGGACACATGTCCCATCCATTTATGTACTGTAGCTGTTTTTCTGAATCTGTCTTTGGATGTCTGCGTGCACGCTGGAGCCCGTTCAGCAAAGAGATGACAGGGCTGTCAGGTGACCAAGCCGTCTGCCGAGCGGGAGGGACCTGCCTACCAGAGAGCGAGGGGGTCCTGTAACATACCAGAGAGTGTGTGCTGAAGCAAACTACCAGTGAACACGGTGATGCTAATGCTGGCTCATGACAGTCCAAACTGCATGTTGCTCAATTATACAGTAGTTCATAGTGAAGGACTCGAGATGTGTTGGAGAAAGCTAGTGAGCGCTTAAAACATAGTTACCCCCTAGACAAACGAAGCTAAATGAAATGAATGATCACATTCTGATAGATGAACACATTGGAGGCCCGAACGGTAACATTACCAATGGTTTTGCTGAGTCTATGACAAACATCTAGACTCTCTAGATGTTTGTTTCTATAGCAACACATCATATCACTCATCAGGACACGGCCGGTCACAAACCCTTTTTTGGTGTTCTTCTTCTTGCTCTCCTGGGGCGGCGGCGTGGGCGACGGCGACGGCGAGCGCTTCCTCTTCTTGGCACTGCCTGGCTTCTTGTCCCTGCGCTCGTCAGGCGTGCTCACCTCGTCGCTCAGCGTCTTGGCTGAGATCCTCTTCCTCTTGGGGCCGCCTTCTCCCACCTCATAGTCCTCCTCGGTCATCCACTCGTTATACTGGTCCAGGTCTAGGATCCACTTGCCGTGGACCTGTGGACAAACAGGACATACAGGATGTCACACATGTCCCATGACATGGCAAAGGACCATGTTCATTCAGCGTGTCTGTCAACTCCAACCTGAGTCAACAGTGTGAAACTACTCCAGGTAACATTCTCATGGTCTCATGGTGAACTTTTCAATCTCAGTGTGTATTTTGGAATGTGGTAAAAAAAAAGAAATCAAAGCACTATTCAGCAGAACAAAATATCTAGCGGAGATAATGTTGATGTGAATGCAGCACATGGTTTCTTCTAGTCTCTATGTGGGGTTACTGGGTGACACAGGAAGTATTTTTGTTTGGAACAATCACATTAACTTGGTCATTGAGAAAAGACTAAGTCGTTGAGTTAGCTGGTAAATTATTAGTCTCTTATTATTAGTTGGCTTCGTATTGTTTGAGTGCTGCTGTAAACATATGAAAGCTTCACTGCTCTTCCAGGGTTTTTCCTGGCTCAAAATGAGGCAGAGGTTGTACAGTGTACTACAGCCCGACCCATATGGGATTTTTGAGACCGATACCGATTTTAGTGGGGGGGGGAATTCACCGATTACCGACAGGCGGCCAATATAGCGATTTTTTGGTTGGGATAAAAATATACGTTTTATATGTGGATTGTGCACCGATTTGACTATGCAAAAAGTACTCAGAAGACTGCTTTCTTAAACAAATAACTCTATTAAAGAATATTTCACATGAAATTGTCAAAACATCGGCGTAGTGCCGCAATGACAGATGACAGAAATCCACTGAATGCGGCAGCGCTTGTTAGAAAAGAGTGTTTTCCATGAAGAAGCTGTCTGAGTTTGGTCGAGAGCTGGAGGAGGTGGCACGGATCTAATTCTCGATGCAGGAAAAACCCTTGTCTTCCTACTGGGTCATAGTGATGCTCTGAATACACCATCAGGACTTGTGACACTGCTTTGAATCGACAGTTCAGTGAGGCGCCAGAGAAACCGCTCTGCCGCTCCAAGTGCCAATTTGCAACTGCACTCGATGTTTGTATCTTTTGCACAGAGGGACAAATGGGAAAAGAGTCATGATTTCAAACGAGGACGATATCAGCTTGATTTGCATAAATCCACTGCCAAGTTTAGAACAAATAATAAAAGCTAGAAAGACACGTGGGCAAGAGGAAAAAAACTACAACAAAGGAAAGGACTAGACTTTAAACATGATAGCAAGACAAAATGATTTACCTTCCTGGGCTTCTCTGGGCTGGGGGGATCCTCCACAGCAGCCTCTATCTCACTGGCTGAGATCCAGGTGTCGTAACTGCACAGTGAGGTCAAAGGTCAAAGGATGGATGATTACAATGTGGGCTTGTTGAAACATCACAGGAAGGGCAATGTGCAACCTATGCTTTTATAAAACTGCCCGTGGAGCGGCTCCAACAAACTGTACGCAGGGCAGTTAAAGTTGGCAATGTGGGAGTTGTATGTGTGAAGCTTTTACAGTAGCCAAAGGCAACAGGATGCTTTCAGTCAAGTGGAAAACGGCACATGGTGCTGATGTTTTTCTGCCACTTTCTACCAACCTGTCTGGAAAATAGCCCCAGTGAAGAAGCACTTGCTTATCTCTCTTCATCACAGGACGCACCCACTCCTCTGAGGCAGAGAGAGAAGAGGATATTAACACAAAGCTAGTTACTACACCAGAATCACTGACTGTGACAACAAATACAGCTTTCTGGGCAGGAGACAGGAGGTTTGAAGCCTCACCTTCCTCCAGACTGGTGGGAATTGGAACTACCACGTGGGAGCTGGAGGCCTTGTCCTCAGTCACTGAGCCCTGCAGGAGATACAAAATAACATTTCACATCTTCTGCTTCATCCAGGGCGACACCACTGTAGGTTTCAGAGACATGGGTTAAGCCCACAAAAGGAGAATTACTTTCATCTCAGTTAAGTTCTCAAATACAACACACACACACACACACGCGCGCGCGCACGTACCTGGTGTCTTTTGATGATGTCTTTCAGTTTCCCCAGCAGCTTGGGCTCGATGTCGGAGCTCAGGTAGATCACTGGTCTAGTCAAGCAGTTGTTCTGAAGTGGAGAGACAGAGTAGGTGTGTGAATGAGGGAAGTTGAGGTATGTCATACAGTATCACGCTATCACTAACTGTGCCAGGCTGTCTTCACAGCAGCAGACTCCCAGATACCTCATGAACATATCATCTCTGAACCACACTGTGTTTTCATAGAATGCAAATCTGGCAAAATAACACAATTACAATTGGAAATGTAGAACAACGGTAGGAATGAATTGTAGGAGTTTGTCTTTGAGTGAACCTAGGTCACAACACAAACACACATGCATTTTTTTTTTAATCACCCCTTCTCATTTTCACAGGCTTAGGCCTTGGCCACACTGATCCGTGGTGTCTGTCCGTGTGCGTTCATTTCTCTGTTCACTTCCATTCATTTTCAATGACAGCTGTCCGACTGTCCGTGGAGCACTCAGAAGCGTACGTATCCAGAAAATTTGCATACGTTTTTGATGGACAGAAAGTTGAAGAGGGATGAACTTTTTCTGGATGGACGTATCGGATGGTCGGATAGTCACTGTCCGTTTAGCCAATCAGAGTCGAGGTCTCGAGAGGAGGCGTTCCGAGATTTGTTTCAACTTTTCAAACTTCAAACTTTTCAACTTTTCAAACTTCACCGAGGCGGTGAAGGAGGCTATGATTAATGCTGTGTACACCATCCCGCTGTTGTACAACGTGACTTCAAAAGATTACAAAAACAAAAACAAAACGGAGACAGCCTGGCATAATGTCGGGATGATTGTGGGATTACCAGGTCAGTATTATAGACTGCTACAGTGCTACTGTATTGTTGTATTGTAACATGTTAGCTGACGCTACGTTAAAACAATGCATCGGACAGACATCTGTCCGTTCAATAATTCTGTCCATTTTCTGACGGATCAGTGTGGCCAAGGCCTTAGAATGTAAAATGATAGTTACTGTTACAATTGAATGGAGTTTAATTGTCAAGGTCATCATTTATGAAAATGAAACCAAACGGAAGCCATGAGGCCGACTCACCTGTACCAAGGACTTCTCTATGGTCATGAACATCTCCACATTGCGGTCCATCCTCGACGGGTTCTGGAAGTCAAACCTGCGCCTACCAGGAAATTAGACTGGAGTTACACACGAAACGGCAACATAGCCAGTATCCCATTAACTACTGTAACGCAAGCTAGCTACACACTACACACTCATCTCCCCATGATATCAACTAAGTGCCTGATGATGATGCCTCCAGTATGAAGCCGGTTGGAAAGAAGCTCTTACCATCCTTGGTCGCTCTTGAACTTGTAGGCAGCAGCCAGGATCTGGCACAGAGCCCCGCCTGATTTAAAGTCCAGGAAACACTTCATCTGAGACACAAAACAAAGCAACAGCAAGGTGAGTCAGGGAGGCAAGTGCTGGTGTGTGTGTGTGTTTGTGTGTGTGAGAGAGAGCGAGACCCCATTTACACCTGGCGATAAAAAGCGATCTGTATCCGGACACGTTATCCGGAGAATAGATGATGATTCGATCTTGCCTTTGCGTTTACACCTGGTAGATGTGTTCTCGTTATCCTCATTGAGATAAGACCTCACATAGCTGTCAGAGGTGAAAGAGAAGAGAAGAGGTGTAACTCCGGTCAAAATGGGTAGGCTAGAGATGTGTTCAATGCTACCCAAAGCAGACCTGAAAAATAGCTTATGTTAACCCTTGTACCTTGTATGTTAAAATGTTAAATAAACCTTATGTACATTGGTAGGAGAGAGAAAAATCACTTGTGGGACCGAGGTCTGCTTATTTATTTATTTACCACCAATGATGACGTCTTGACCGTCTTGGTTTCTTCCTATCTCTGTACATTCCTCTGGAGTGAGACACATCACATCTCTCTTTTGAATGTGAGCTCGTTGCCTGTCCACATTGGGTTTACACCTACAGTACCTAAAACTTGAACACAATGTAAGCCAGACTACCTCCAGATGTGGTCAGGGAGATCTGATCCCATTCTGATCACAACAGGTTTACACCTTCCATTAACATGTGTTTTTCCTTATCAGGATAACGTATCCGGATACAGATCTCATTTTAATGTCAAGTGTAAATGGGGTCTTAGAGAGAGCGAGACGTACCGGCAGCTTGGTGAGCGGAGGGTTGCTGACATGTCGGCCGAACACCTCCTCCTGGAACTGGAGCAGCTGGACCACCAGGCTGGACAGGGACTTGTTGGTGGGGGGCTCCGCCTGGATGTACTGGGGAGGGAGAGCAGGGTCAAGGCTGAGCCAGTGAGGGCAACGGCTAGGCTAATGTGCGTCATATGAGTTGTGTCATGGAAGATGCAACGCTGTTAGAGCAGTGATTCTCAATCTCTTTTCACAACACACAGACCCTTTACTATGTCACACATTAGGGCCTCTGACCCCCATTTCATGAGATTTTGTCTCTCAGGCCCAAATCTGAAATTATTATGTTTGTGTTAGTGATTTTGTCCAGAATTCCATGACTATCTGTAGATAACTAATGCTCAAAAGAGTCAAGTTATTCTACATGATCTCATTGGGTTAACTTCTTGTAAATGGAATAATGCTGAAGTTTAAAATCCATCAATTTGCTGGGGACCCCTGACCCCCTCAAGGACCCTTTAGTGATCCCCGGACCCCACGTTGAGAACCTCTGTGTGTTAGAGCACGGATTATGTTGTTTGGATTACGGAAATTATAATCAACATAGCTCATTTTATCATCACTGTCAATAATATTTTGAAACAAACAATCGTTCTTTTGTTTCCTCAACAAGTTTGACAAGCAGCACTAAAAGCGGTATAATTAGTCCAAGCGGGCCGTGGCTGCAGGCAGAGAGAGGCGCTCCACACAAAAAAGGCAACATCTGGATTTGAGCACCGGGAGCTGCCGAGCTAAGCGGCTAGCTAGCTGGCTGGCTGGCTAATTTCACCCCTGTTGGCAAAATCTACCCTCACAAGCCAGCCCGTGTCCCACTTTTGGATCGGTTTAGACACAATAACGCAGAGAGATATAACGCCATCCACGCCCGCATCTGCTGAAGACGTCGCCTCAGCATCCTTTTGTATCCCGGTGGCTCATGTGGATGAAACAGCTGGACATTCAGCCCATCTCACACCCTCCCTTCTTTGTCACTCCTTCTGCCGAAGAGGTTTAGTTCCCACGTTTCAGTGTAAAGATAGAGATCTACGGTGTATGATTACGAAAAATGGGGTCAGTACCTTTTTGTAATTCTTTCCCAGCCAGACGCGGACATTATCAAACTGCGAAACGGTGTCAGACGCTTCGAAATATTTTACATTCGGGCCGCCGTCTTTCTTCCGCACCGCCATCTTTGCCTGCAGACAACTAGTCGACGCCGCCTGCCCCCTAGCGGCCAAGAGCTGACATTACAGCTGCTGTCCATTACAGCTGTGTTGTAATAAAGCCACATGTACAGCAGGTGGCGGAGTTGTGTAGAGGATATTCTAGATTTCAAGGGTTACTAGGTTCAGAGCTCGGAAGTAACTACAGTAAGTACAAATACTTTGTTACTGTAGTTAAGTAGGATTTTCAGGTATCTGTGTATTTTACTGAGTACTTTTTTTTCTGACAACCTTTACACCCTACATTTGAACACATATCTGTACTTTCTACTCCTTACTATTCCTTCAAAACAGGCTTGTTACTTTACTTTAGCTTTAATGCACGACAGACAAAAACGATGTAATGTTGGTCTGTCTCTCTCATCTCGCGCTCTCCCAGCTTTCACGCATTATGTGCACCTTTTTTGTGGAAAAAACATATCACACAAATTATTAAAGTAGCCTATAGTCTTTATACGTATCTTAACATGTTTGGAGGGGATATTCTAAGATTAATAGTAGTTCAATAGAATCCTACTACTTTAACAGACACACACGCGGCGCCTCGTGTGTGTGGGACAAGAGCAAATTTGCTATATGCCAGCCAGCATGTGTTACTGATGACATCACTGATGACGTCATCCATCATGTATTCACCTGAAAAGTGACCTGAAGTCACCTGGGCGAATGCATCTCATGCTGTTGAGTGACATCACGAGATGTAGTCTTGCGAGATCTGGAGTGATGTCACTCAACTGGAAGTGATGTCACGCAATTGCTCGACTGTGATGTCGTCAGGCAGTCGTGATGTCATCAGTGATGTCAATCGAGCAATTGTGATGTCATCAGTGAGTGATGTCATCAGTGATGAACCATTTTCCCTTCATAACGACCGGTGATGTACTCTGACAGACCTGAAGCAATGGCTGCTCGAGCATGGCATGGCGACTGGCCGCTGCACAATGCCGCCAACGCAGGAGACCTGGACAAGCTGAGGAGCCTGCTGCAGGAAGACCGCTTCAGCAGGCAGATCAATGATCAAGGCTCGGTGTGTAATAGTACTATTTATTACACCCCTCTGAGGCAGGCAGCCATGCAGGGTCACGCTGCCTGTGTGGCCTACCTTATCATAAAGGGAGCCCAGGTAGACCTAACTGATTACAGAAACTGCACGCCTCTCTACTGGGCCGTGTTCTACGGTCACCTGGACTGTGTCCGGATCCTCCTGGAGGCCGGGGCCGACCCCATTAGAAGAAGCTGCATATACACCCCGGTCCACTGGGCTGCCTGTATGGGAAGGCTGGACATACTGCAGGAACTCATCAGGTTCAGTGCCGCTGTTGACATAGACAGCGTTCACACGCTCAAGAGGTCTCCTCTCTACATCAGCGCCATCTGGTACCACCTGGACAGCTTCCGCATGCTGCTCCAGGCTAGCGTTCTGCACCGCGACATGGCTTCTCACCTGCTGGAGGTGGTGCTGCTTAACAGGTTCCAGGACACCCGGGCGGCTTTCGTCCAGCTGCTCCTGGACCACGGCGCCGACCCAGCCCTGGTGAGTGAGCAGTCACAGCTGGGGGAGAGAGATCCCGAGGCGCTCAGGGTCTTTCGGGATGCCAAGAGATGTCCTCGCAGTCTGGCCCACGTGTGTCGGATCCGCATCCGCCAAGCGCTGGGCACACATCGCCTGAACCAAGTCCACTCCCTACCACTAACACAAGTGATGAAGGACTTCCTGCTCTACCAAAACTGACTTGGACTGTCAGTTTATTTCGTCAGTGACTGTGTTTCAAACAAATCCAGGACCAGAGATTAAATACCATCAGCATACACCACCTGTAGCCAGCCAATCCTACTCTAGCCAATATGGCTGTAGCTCACGAGGTAGAGCGGGTCGTCCACTAATCGCTTTGCATAAAAAATGGGTCGGTGGTTCGATCCCCGCTTCCTCCAGTCTGTGTGGCGAAGTGTCCTTGGGCAGATACTGAACCCCAAATTGCTCCCAATGATGTGCCAGCATCCTGCGTGGTACTGTAGCTTGCCGCCATGATCAGTGTATGAATGTCTGTGTGAATGGGTGAATGTACCTACTGATTGTAGGTGCTTTCGATAAAAGCACTATATAAATGCAGTCAATTTGCCATTTACCATACTATAATTGGAGAGGAGTGTGTCTGTGTGTGCTCGGTTCATTGTCTCCAGAGTCCCCACCCTAGAATTGAGGAAAAAGTCTAGTTATTATTATCTTAATATGATGTGAGGTTCAGTTAGCTTTGCACACAAACAGCCGGTAGAAATACTTGTTACTTTCATAATTGATTACATTTCAGAGCCTGTACCTTTTTACTGTTACTTGATTAAAGTTCGATCAACACTTCTACTTTTACCAGTCTTTTTTTTTACACAATATCTGTACTTCTACGGAAGTAAAGAATGTGTGTACTTTTCCCATCTCTGATTAGGTTACATACTGAACAAAAATATAAACGCAACGCTTTATGCTCTCTATGCAAACAAAATACTTATTCCTCCCAAATTGTGTTCATAAATGTGTTTAAATCCATGTTAAGTTTAGTGAGCGCACTTCTCCAAGATAATCCATCCAGCTGACAGGAGGTGCAGCATATCAAGATGATTATAGACGGTTTTCACCAGCTGCAACCCCACAGCACTTCCTTTTTCTCAGCTTCTTCTTCTGTGTTTTATGGCGGTTGGCATCCTTAAATGTTGCATTACCGCCACCTGAATTGTATCAGCTTCACAGTGCTAACTATTGACAGTGTCCACTTTCTCAGCTATTCGGGGAAAACACTGACATAGCCTACTTCTATTTCTATTTTTGCTATGTGAACGTTTAAATGTAAAGATAGGCCTATGCGTGCAATAACGTACTGATAGTCAGCTTACTCTGTAACATGTAGCTTTTATTAGCCTCTCAGGCTAGCTCCGGGACGCAATCTTTTTTTTTCCATGATGGCGAAGGCATGACCCGCCCCTCTCTGCCTCTAATTTGCTGACTGCACTCGGCTGCTCTCGGCTGCTTCCCAGGCGAGCCAGAAGTCATCTCAAACGAGCCTATACTTTCATTCAATGTCACGATGCTGCGGGGGGAAGTAGGCTACTTCATAGCTTAACTACGAAAATAGTGTCCGCTGTTTATCTCCCTTTCTGCTGCAGCATGTTGAAGAAATAAATGTTCAGTTTGAACAACACCCATTCTGGTCATTATAGAGCAAGATGATCGCTTCCACTACCAGGGCCGCCCAGAGGGATGGCAGTGCCCCTGGAGGGATCCAGCCCCTCTCCTCTCCCTCTCCCCTCCTCTCCCCCTGGTTCCCCCCCTCCTCTCCCCCTCTCTCCTCTCCCCCCTCTGGTCCCCCCTCTCTCCTCTCCCCCTCTCCTCTCCCCCTGGTTCCCCCCTCCTCTCCCCCTCTCTCCCCTCTGGTCCCCCCTCTCTCCTCGTTCCCCCCTCCTCTCCCCCTCTCTCCCCTCTGGTCCCCCCTCTCTCCTCTCCCCTCCTCTCCCCCTGGTTCCCCCTCTCTCCCCTCTGGTTCCCCCTCTCTCCTCTCCTCCTCTGCTCTCCTCTCCTCTGGTTCCCCCTCTCTCCTCTCCCCTCCTCTGGTTCCCCCTCTCTCCTCTCCTCCTCTGCTCTCCTCTCCTCTGGTTCCCCCTCTCTCCTCTCCCCCCCTGGTTCCCCCCCTCCTCTCCCCCCCCCTCCTCTCCCCTCTGGTCCCCCCTCTCTCCTCTGCTCTCCTCTCCTCTGGTTCCCCCTCTCTCCTCTCCCCTCTGGTTCCCCCTCTCTCCTCTCCCCCCCTGGTTCCCCCCCTCCTCTCCCCCTCTCTCCCCTCTGGTCCCCCCTCTCTCCTCTCCTCTCCCCCTGGTTCCCCCCCTCTCCTCTGGTTCCCCCCACCCACCCCCATCCGCGGTCGCCTTTTATACACGTCTCAAACAACGCAGGACAACGTGATTGGCTGGCTCAGATTTGAACAGATCTGAGCCAGCCAATCGCGTTATCCTGTGATGACGTAATGTCCTATGACCCATGACCGGATGGACCATATATGGACTTCCTCCCCCCCCTGGCTGCGCTATCATAGCTGCTGACTGTTACTGCACTATCAGTCAGATCCGTGACATGGACGTTACTCTGCAGAAACTACAGTAACAAAATCACGAATTGCTCTGTTTTTGGAGCTCTGCATGTCTGTGTTTGTCTAGTTAATGTGTTAACGTTAGCTAACGGCTAACATTCGCTAGTTAGCCAACCAACCAGCAGCTAACATTAGCTAGCTAGCTAGCTTACCGGAAGCGATATTTTTTTTGGATGACGGCGAAGGCATAACCCACCCCTGGCCCTCTCTGCCTCTGATTAGTGGCAGCGTTATAAACCATAGATATGACTATATTAAAAACATAAACACACTGGCGTCTTTCATGCAGGCTAGCAAGCGTAACTGCTGTATGTCTGAGTCTGACCCACTGAGTTTGACGGTCTGACCACAGACTGTAGAAAGAGATGTAATGCAGGATAGCCAAGCGAATGTGTTTGGATGGAAGTTTGACGCTAGGCCAATCAGAGGCAGAAAGGGGCGGGTTATGCCTTCGCCATCATCCGAAAAAAGAATATCGCCTCCGGGACAACAACGCTTCCTACCCAGCGTGTGCACGTCTTTCCGACAGGGGTGGTTGTTATGGCAACTATCAACAACAACAACAACAACAACTACTACTAACTACTACAAGACATAAAGACCGAAATAGGCTACCTTGTTAATGTGTCTGTCGGAGACACGGCCTAACGTTAACATTTAATAAGAGCCGAATATCAGCCTGCGCTCAGCTATGTATACAGGAAGTAAACCGGATATTCAGGTGGGTTGTGACGGTTGTTATTGTTGTCAAGTTAAAACTGTCTATACACAGCATGGTTATTGCACAGGTGTTTCACAGGAACGTCCACCAGAGCTAGTTATGACCATAATACAGACATGGTTAGCCTACAACATGGTTGCAAGATGGGAAGTCCTGTACACAATATTGTGAACTCGGAGCCTTCGGAACATTTCCTCTTTGGAAGTAGTGTGGGAGGGGGCGGTTCATATGGACTCTTTTCATGAACATGAAACTACAGTATGTGTGGTGCAATGTGTGTAGGCTATATTTAATGTACTGTATGTCTAAGAGCAAGGACCACAACGGAATTAAGTTTTTATGTACTGTTTGTGTTATCCTTGATGCCTTTTTTTAGAATTGCATGTACATTTAATGTATGGCTTCTTTTTTTTTTTACGGATCATCAAATAAATCTATCTATCTAACACGGTAAACACGAGCCCATATGAAGGCAGCAATATTGTAACCATGGCACACCCGTGGAATAATCATGCTGTTTAATTAGCAACTTGATATGCCAAACCTGTCAGGTGGTTCAAGTGGTGGGGACATGCCCTCTGCCTATCCTGAACAAGTTCCCATGTCGGAACCACCAGCTCACAAGTTCCATTTGAAGGCAGCATAACACATTGGAGACAGCTTATGATAGTGACCTGAACATTCAATTCACAGGCAACAGCTCTGTTGGGCATTCCTGCACTCGGCATGCAAATTGGACGCTCCCTCAAAACTTGTGACATCTATACTAAATTGACTACAGAAAATGATACAGAAAATGATGTACGGTAATTATACCATATAGATTAAAACTGTGCACCACAGTCACATTTAAGACTAGGATTATTATAGAATATTATGTCAAAATTCTGTTAAAGTGTTGTCAAATTGATCATATGATAATGATAATAATGAGTCTGCCTGCTGAGATACTGTGGTGAATATGAAAATTAGAATGAATCTAAATTCCAGACACATAAAAGGGAAACTCAACAAAGACAGACACAGAAATACCAAGCTATAGACCAAGCTGTATCAGATTCTTCTCCCTGACCTTTTAACTAGTCCTCATCTAATCAGAGGCATACCGTTAACCTTAATTAACGGGAAGGTGTGTGTGTGTGTGTGTGTGTGTGTGTGTGTGTGTGCGTGCGTGCGTGCGTGCGTGCGTCCGTGCATGCATGGGTGTGTGTGTGTGTGTGTGTGTGTGCGTGTGTGCATGCGCGCGCATGCATGCGTGTGTGTGTGTGTGTGTGTGTGTGTGTGTGTGTGTGTGTCTGAATTACACCCAGCCTAATTTGTGTGAAAGTACAGATTGCAGGGAGCACGTCTAGTTTCCAGTATTCCAGTGCACTCCTCTTATGGTGATCACCTTGGGACGGGTCAAATTGATCAATAAGCGGATGATCATTATAACCGATGTTTTTCTTTTTCTTTATTTCTCATGCAGATTACCATCTAACTGACATTTATGTAGGACTATGTATTACATGAATACAGAACATATAAAGTAAAGGAATGTTATTGACTTTAAAAATCCATACAGTAAGTTAGGCCTCCAGATGTTTCAAACACAGCTGTCTCGCGTAGACACTGACGCCGCCATCTCTCCACAGACAGAGATGCTGTGATCTCTCCATATACAGACAGACATGCTGCTGTATCTCATTGGCTCATTTTTGGCAGTTTGTAAGTTACAAAAAAACGAATAAAATTACTGTAGTTTTAAACATTTCTTCCATTGTTCTCAGGTGGTACAAGGCCCAAAATGATCAGTGTAAGCGGAGTATTGATCACTATAAGCAAATTATTTAAACAGCATGTGTATAGGAATGATTCAGGACCAAGCTTTATGATCAATATAAGCGGTTGATCACTATAACCGTGATCACTATAAGCGGATTCCACTGTATTCCTAGAGACTTTTTGTGTGATTGTACACGTGTGTAATGCTTGTGTGCATGTGCGTACGCCCGCGTGGGTGTGTGTGTGTGTGTGCGTGTGCATGAGCGTGAGTGTGCGTGCGTGTGTGTGTGGGTGGGTGTGTGTGTGTGTGTGTGTGTGGGTGTGTGTGTGTGTGTGTGCGTGCGTGCGTGCGTGCGTGCGTGTGTGCGTGTGCATGAGTGTGAGTGTGCGTGTTTGTGCTGAAGGAGAGAGTGAAGCCTATTGATTATTTTAATCCTGCTATTTGTGAGTCTGTGATCCTCTCGGCTCGGCCCTCCACTGGGGGACTGGTAATGGGGCTGAATGCTTCCCTCCTCAGCCCTCTCTCCCTGTCCAATTAACTTAACGCTGGAATCTGCTAGGAGAGAGAGCACAGGGACAGAGTGTGCGTGTGCATGTGCATGTGTGTGTGTGGGGGGGGGGGGTGACACCACCCTCCACCCACCCATTCAACATCTCCCAAGTCTCCCAGTGTGCGCCGAAAGGGGGGGGGGGGGGGGGGGGGGGGTCACATATTACCTCTCACCTTTAATTAAAGTTCCATCTCCATGTTTTTATTCTGGGTGAGAGATCTGTATTTCCGTTTGAGTGGGGCGGTGTGCAGAGGGGCAGAGTGGGGCGGTGTGCAGAGGGGCAGAGTGAGCAGTTTGAGTGGGGCGGTGTGCAGAGGGGCGGTGTGCAGAGGGGCAGAGTGAGCAGTTTGAGTGGGGCGGTGTGCAGAGGGGCGGTGTGCAGAGGGGCAGAGTGAGCAGTTTGAGTGGGGCGGTGTGCAGAGGGGCGGTGTGCAGAGGGGCAGAGTGAGCAGTTTGAGTGGGGCGGTGTGCAGAGGGGCGGTGTGCAGAGGGGCAGAGTGAGCAGTTTGAGTGGGGCGGTGTGCAGAGGGGCAGAGTGAGCAGCAGACACAGTACAGTTGCATGTCTTAAGATTGAAACAGGATTCACCCACGTAACGCTTATGATCTCAGACAGCACAATCAATATTTGGCAAAGTGATCAACTCTCCTAAATAAGCTTTTTTTTTAAATTACTCTCCTCAAAGGTGTTTTACATTCAATTACCTTTATGTCATAGTGTTGATAGTAGACCTGGATCAGAAATGATGGCCCGACACACGTTCGTCTTTGTTCACCTGTTGCAGCATTGGGAGATATGTGTACATTTTGAATAAGCTGAATATCACTTGGAATACCCATAAGGGGTCTGAATGTGGTTATATCATACTGTAAGTTGGGAGTTAGAAACAAATACAGCAGAAGTCCTGAGATATGTAATCAAGTAATAATTAAAATAAAGAAGGCACCGGTTTTACTGCAACTCAGCGACAGCAGCATAATCCTGTCCATTTATTTTATTGTGTTTCATGGTCTTCTAGGGAAGAGTAAATTTATGCTGATATCATATGTACATACTATACATCCCTACATACGCATGCATGCATACCTACATACATACATACTGTACATACATACATACATACATACATACATACATACATACATACATACATATACATACATAACAAATACACACAGCTCAGCTTGCAAAGTACAATGACATCAATGGCACAGAGGTTATATATAGCCGCTCAGAGGCCAGTGTTGGGATGTCAGTTCCGTCACAGCACAGTAATGATGTGTTGATCACATCCAAGTCTTATCATCATCAAGCTTCAAAGCCACACAGTGGAGGTCCACATGGCTGGTTGGGACTGTAGTGTGGTGGTCTACCTCTGCCGCGCATCTTAATTGAGAAGTGTATCGTTATAACAATATGCTAACTGATCCTCTCCTCTTGCATGGCACTACAGCGACAACAATAGATGTGTTCAAAATGAGTTTTGCATTGCACCTGTTGTCCAGGCATATCCACCATGTAAAAAAAACAACAACAACATTATAATATTCTTTTTCCACAATCAATTTGGTTACACAGACATATTTGGAATGACACTGAATGCAAAGTCTGACATTACAAACAGAGTGACACGTGTCTGATTCTGTCACTGTCACAGGGGGGGTTTCGGTCACACGTACACCACAGAACCTGGATCTGCACGAGTCACAACATGGACTGCTGATGTGGAACGTTCTCACGAGACATCCAGACAGACTGTACTGCTGCTGTGGCATCATGTGTGGAGCAGCACCTCCGTGAGCTCGGATTCAAAAGGGGGGAATTCTGATCAATCGAAACAGACACAGACGTACACAGAAAACATACATGGCATATGGCACGGTAAAGCATCAGAATGGCCACAGTCACCTGCAAACACATCTTTACGTGGATATCGTCGCTGCAAATCAACGTTATTATGATCTTTAAAAAAAAATACAAACTACATCTCCCGCCAGAAGTTGTTGTTGTGTGTGTGTGAGCCTGGACAGTGAGGGAGGAGAGAGCCACGATGGCATCGAAATAAGATGTCTGGGCTCGTTAGGAGGACATGAGGTTCTGTCATAAGCTTCGGCTCAGGGAAAATCTCAAAGCTAAAGCTCCGTATTCATATACTGTGTGCGTTAAGGGACCGTATTGATATACTGTGTGTGTTAAGGGACCGTATTCATACACTGTTTGTGTTAAGGGACTGATCCCGACTTGATGCCTCCATCTCCCTTAGCTGGAGCCAGAGGCTAACAACATAACACTTTCCATCGAGCCGACATACGCGTCAACACAACCTGAAGGGCCAACATATGGACAAGGCAGACACACACACGCACACACGCACACACACACACACACACACACAACATGCTGGATTATGTTCATAGTGTTAGGTGTATCATCAGTTGCGATCAATATATTCATGACTTTTCTCGTTTGGCGTGCACGGCCGTATTGAAAATCCATCTCCGAGCGAAGAAGCGAGGCAGGAGGCTGTGGCCAGATACACACACTTTGATTTACAGTCAATTCATTCAGAGATAATTTCACTCCATTCACACTGCTGCCTGAAACGGTCATCTTATCCCAACAGATAGGAGAAATTCAGTTAATGTCTGCTGCGTCTGAAAGTGTGTGCGTACAAGTGCCTGTGTGTGTGTGTGTGTGTGCGTGCGCGTGCATGTGTGTGTGTGTGTGTGTGTGTGCACGCTAACAGATGTGCATCATGTACTTTAGCCATGCTTACACATACTGTACATGATGCAGAATAAAGATGACACAGGTGTGTGCATCAGAAGTAAATGCTAACTAGGAATATATACAATATTATATTCATTTGTACAGAAATTCTCTTTATTGGACTGTTATTGGCAATCATATTATTACATGTATCGTGTACTGAATGGCATGGAAATGACAAATTACAAAATGGAAGCATGTCATATTATATATGCAGAAAAGAGAGGGAATTCTTTGCTTGATCACGATGGAAAACAAGCACTTTGTGTGTGTGTGTGTGTGTGTGTGTGTGCGTGCGTGCGTGCGTGCGTGCGTGTGTGTGTGTGTGAGAGAGAGAGAGAGAGAGAGAGAGAGACTATAAGAATGTGAGTATACTGTCAGTCAGGGTAGATGAGAAAGCCAGAGAACGTGCTGTATTTGTTGGTATTCCCGCCGTGAACTTTGCCCCCGTCGAGCTGGACGCACACCTCGTCCCCCACGTCCAGATGGAGGATGACGCTGTTCGAGGCGTAGTCATAGTTCTGATCGGCGTCTTGAGCGATGGCGCTGGCCCTCACCTGAAGATGGAGAGGGAGATATGAACAGAAGGCCATAGAGTCGACCTAGATCAACATTCATGCTTATGTTTCAGAGTGGGGGTTTTTTTTTAGGGCAGTGGTTTTCAAAGTGGGGTCCCGGGACCCCCAGGGCTCCTCGAGGGGGTTCCAGGTGTTGGGGTCATTAGGCTGATTGCGTGCACCTGGGCCCGGTGTACTCCTTGGGCTTAAGAAGACATTCAGACCATTCAGTCTCTCTCCCTCCATCCTCACCATTGCACCTTTTCTTCTGTTTGTTTAATGTAGTATGTTGTTGAGTTATTTCCCCTTAGTTTTCATTCATAAAGTGTTGTTTTAACTTTTACGTTGGTGTATGGCTCCCCTCAAAATGTTACATCCCGGCTCAAGGAAGTAACAGATGAGGGGAGTTACACACCAAAGGAAAAGATCAAATAAACATTTATTAACTAAAACCCAGGGAAAATAACAAGACAACACAAACTACATGAAACAAACAGAACAACAGGTGCATCGGTGAGGAGGGAGAGAGACTGAATACATATACTACACTTCCAGCATTTTATTGTATGTCTTCAGGTCCACTCTAAGGCCATGTTCAGACTAGGAGGCCAAATCTGATTTGTGAACTTTAGTGACCTATTAATGACTTTATCCAGATTGGTTTTATGAGTCTGGACGCTCCAAGTCTGATTTGTGTCACTTGTCGCAAACCACATATGGAGGTAGTTTCCAATCTGCTTCAAATGTGCTTTCGACTGATGTGACTGACTTGAGTGCGGACGCGCAGATCCACCAAATCTGATTTGAACGTCACTCGCAACTCGTCATCAAATGCTTCTGCGCAGGAAAACCACATCACCAACGTATGTATTTACTGACGCCCACGTTGTTACCATAGCAATCCATGCAGATAGGCTGTTTAGGTCTGGACACACAGATCCGACTTGAGAATCAGATTTGTGGCAGTGCGGACTCAGATTTGGGAAACCAATCAAGATAATGATGATTAATGACTTTATCAGCAAATCAGATTTGCCTGTAATGTGAACATGGCCTAAGCTGTTTGTGTGGAATCATGCACCAAAACACTCTGAATCCATTTTTACATGTTCATTTTCCAGCAGCTCTCTGAGCCCTTCCCCCCCCAAACAACACCCATGATATCCCCATAGCTACCAATCCTACCCCCCCCCCCCCCCCCCCCTCGATTCCTGACTCTCTATCACCTTCCTATCCTGAGCTATGGCCATTTCCCACTAAACACGCACTAAACGTCCATAATGTGACTGAGTGACTGAGTGAGTGACCTGACTTTTACATCTCATGACCCCGGCAGGATCCGCTGGTCCAGCACCGTGGTAAAAACACTTTGTTTGCTTATGATTATTTTCTTTTTATAATAATGAGCGTATCTTTGTGGCGTCCAAACAGCTCGTTTAGAGGCTCAGTTTTCTAATAAGGATTGCATGGATTTAGTTGGCTATCATGGTGTTTTGATACTTTCACAATGTTTAAATAGTACATCCAACTCCTTCATAAGAAAAGAGGCGACAGAAAACCCGTTTTACAAAATATGGGCCCTTTGAAGGCCAATATCAGCCCGCTATGTTGGCAAACTGATATATCGGTGTGACCCTCTCTGCCCCTCAGCCCACGCTCTCCACCCTGGTTCTTATAGCCCACGCCCTCCACCCTGGTTCTTATAGCCCACGCTCCCTCCACTCTGGTTCTTATAGCCCACACCCTCCACCCTGGTTCTTATAGCCCACACCCTCCACCCTGGTTCTTATAGCCCACACCCTCCACCCTGGT
>NC_139650.1:1300000-1317500 GCF_964638095.1 Poromitra crassiceps
GGTGAAAAGGAGGGTGTGGTGGTAAGTAAGAGAGGATGCATGGTGAAAAGGAGGGTGTGGTGGTAAGTAAGGCAGGATACATGTGAAAAGGAGGGTGTGGTGGTAAGTAAGGGAGGATACATGTGAAAAGGAGGGTGTGGTGGTAAGTAAGGGAGGATACATGGTGAAAAGGAGGGTGAGGTGGTAAGTAAGAGAGGATACATGTGAAAAGGAGGGTGTGGTGGTAAGTAAGGGAGGATACATGGTGAAAAGGAGGGTGTGGTGGTAAGTAAGGGAGGATGCATGTGAAAAGGAGGGTGTGGTGGTAAGTAAGGGAGGATGCATGGTGAAAAGGAGGGTGTGGTGGTAAGTAAGGCAGGATACATGGTGAAAAGGAGGGTGTGGTGGTAAGTAAGGGAGGATACATGGTGAAAAGGAGGGTGTGGTGGTGAGTAAGGGAGGATACATGGTGAAAAGGAGGGTGTGGTGGTAAGTAAGGGAGGATGCATGGTGAAAAGGAGGGTGTGGTGGTAAGTAAGGGAGGATACATGGTGAAAAGGAGGGTGTGGTGGTGAGTAAGGGAGGATACATGGTGAAAAGGAGGGTGTGGTGGTAAGTAAGGGAGGATGCATGGTGAAAAGGAGGGTGTGGTGGTAAGTAAGGCAGGATACATGGTGAAAAGGAGGGTGTGGTGGTAAGTAAGGGAGGATACATGTGAAAAGGAGGGTGTGGTGGTAAGTAAGGGAGGATACATGTGAAAAGGAGGGTGTGGTGGTAAGTAAGGGAGGATACATGGTGAAAAGGAGGGTGTGGTGGTAAGTAAGGGAGGATGCATGTGAAAAGGAGGGTGTGGTGGTGAGTAAGGGAGGATACATGGTGAAAAGGAGGGTGTGGTGGTAAGTAAGGGAGGATACATGGTGAAAAGGAGGGTGTGGTGGTGAGTAAGGGAGGATACATGGTGAAAAGGAGGGTGTGGTGGTGAGTAAGGGAGGATACATGGTGAAAAGGAGGGTGTGGTGGTGAGTAAGGGAGGATACATGGTGAAAAGGAGGGTGTGGTGGTAAGTAAGGGAGGATGCATGGTGAAAAGGAGGGTGTGGTGGTAAGTAAGGCAGGATACATGGTGAAAAGGAGGGTGTGGTGGTAAGTAAGGGAGGATACATGTGAAAAGGAGGGTGTGGTGGTAAGTAAGGGAGGATACATGTGAAAAGGAGGGTGTGGTGGTAAGTAAGGGAGGATACATGGTGAAAAGGAGGGTGTGGTGGTAAGTAAGGGAGGATGCATGTGAAAAGGAGGGTGTGGTGGTGAGTAAGGGAGGATACATGGTGAAAAGGAGGGTGTGGTGGTAAGTAAGGGAGGATACATGGTGAAAAGGAGGGTGTGGTGGTGAGTAAGGGAGGATACATGGTGAAAAGGAGGGTGTGGTGGTGAGTAAGGGAGGATACATGGTGAAAAGGAGGGTGTGGTGGTGAGTAAGGGAGGATACATGGTGAAAAGGAGGGTGTGGTGGTAAGTAAGGGAGGATACATGGTGAAAAGGAGGGTGTGGTGGTAAGTAAGGGAGGATGCATGGTGAAAAGGAGGGTGTGGTGGTAAGTAAGGGAGGATACATGTGAAAAGGAGGGTGTGGATGCATGGTGAAAAGGAGGGTGTGGTGGTAAGTAAGGGAGGATGCATGGTGAAAAGGAGGGTGTGGTGGTAAGTAAGGGAGGATACATGGTGAAAAGGAGGGTGTGGTGGTAAGTAAGGGAGGATACATGTGAAAAGGAGGGTGTGGTGGTAAGTAAGGGAGGATGCATGGTGAAAAGGAGGGTGAGGTGGTAAGTAAGGGAGGATGCATGGTGAAAAGGAGGGTGTGGTGGTAAGTAAGGGAGGATACATGGTGAAAAGGAGGGTGTGGTGGTAAGTAAGGGAGGATACATGGTGAAAAGGAGGGTGTGGTGGTAAGTAAGAGAGGATACATGGTGAAAAGGAGGGTGTGGTGGTAAGTAAGGGAGGATACATGGTGAAAAGGAGGGTGTGGTGGTAAGTAAGGGAGGATGCATGGTGAAAAGGAGGGTGTGGTGGTAAGTAAGGGAGGATACATGGTGAAAAGGAGGGTGTGGTGGTAAGTAAGAGAGGATACATGGTGAAAAGGAGGGTGTGGTGGTGAGTAAGGGAGGATACATGGTGAAAAGGAGGGTGTGGTGGTAAGTAAGGGAGGATACATGTGAAAAGGAGGGTGTGGTGGTAAGTAAGAGAGGATACATGGTGAAAAGGAGGGTGTGGTGGTGAGTAAGGGAGGATACATGGTGAAAAGGAGGGTGTGGTGGTAAGTAAGGGAGGATACATGTGAAAAGGAGGGTGTGGTGGTAAGTAAGGGAGGATACATGTGAAAAGGAGGGTGTGGTGGTAAGTAAGGGAGGATGCATGGTGAAAAGGAGGGTGTGGTGGTAAGTAAGGGAGGATGCATGGTGAAAAGGAGGGTGTGGTGGTAAGTAAGGGAGGATACATGGTGAAAAGGAGGGTGTGGTGGTAAGTAAGGGAGGATGCATGGTGAAAAGGAGGGTGTGGTGGTAAGTAAGGGAGGATACATGGTGAAAAGGAGGGTGTGGTGGTAAGTAAGGGAGGATGCATGTGAAAAGGAGGGTGTGGTGGTAAGTAAGGGAGGATACATGGTGAAAAGGAGGGTGTGGTGGTAAGTAAGGGAGGATACATGGTGAAAAGGAGGGTGTGGTGGTAAGTAAGAGAGGATACATGTGAAAAGGAGGGTGTGGTGGTAAGTAAGAGAGGATACATGGTGAAAAGGAGGGTGTGGTTGTGGTAACAGAAGTTTGAAAGGGAACACACAGACGAGTGAGCAGCACTTTTAACAGTCTGAGCACAGGATTTGGTCGAAGGAAGCCAAACTTGAGAGGGGCTTTGAGTGATGGGGAGGGAGCCATGTTGGATAACAAACTGATCAAGCGTGCCTATTTCAGGGGGGGGGGCATAAATGAGATTGGGGAGGTGGGCGGTCCATGTAGTCCCCCCCCCCCCCCCCCCCCCCGCTCTGTTTTGTTTAGTTTTGCCGTGGTGCCGTTGGTCCTCTGGCAATAAAAGTGACAGGATTCATTCACTGTGATGTACAGAGCTCTCAGAGCGGAGCGAGGCCATTGAGAGAGGGTCTCTTAAACTCACCTGAGGGACCTCTGAGGGCGGACTGTTAGAAAGCCTGATGGAGAGAGGAGAAGGGCAAAAGGCACATTGTGTGTGTTCGTTCTGCCTCTAGCCGTGGGTACCAGGCGAAGGCTTCCTGCTTCTATGACGGGGGGTGGACATGAAGCCCTGTGCCTGCGCGCTGCAGACTCGTAGCCTAATTGGCATAACTAAATGCTAATATTTGGCCGTGACACTCAAGACCTAAGGTGTCAAGATGCTGATTAGGAAGTCTCTAATTGGCTGTAGACTGAAACCTTTGAGAGCGACACTTTAATTGGATGTAAAGGGGTTTCTGTGGACGGCTCTACCTGCGCTGCATAAGCTAACGTAGAGCCTGAGCAGGCAAGTTAAGTGATAATGTGCAATGTCAATGACTAGTTATTTACTGCCCGTACGGAATTGACACACTGAATCTAGATCATTCTTGTGGTGTGTTGTACAGTTGGCACATACACCTGTATGCCTTACACAGATGTACGTTATAGTCAATTGGACAAATTGTCTAAAGCCTCCTCATTATATACTGTACACACACAAAAATTCCAGGTCAAAAGTTAATACCCCACTAAATGTATACAGACCACCTAATCTTGTAAATGTTGATAATGCAAGGCACATTTTACCTTTTTAGGTTAGATTAGATTAGATTAGATTAGATTAGATTAGATCAGATTAGATTAGATTAGATTACTGTAGATTAGTTTACATACTTTAATGACCACACAGCCAGGCTGGTGGAGTTTGTTTCAGTACATTACATAAGCCGGTGCCAATATAGAATGTCACATGCAAACAATAGAATATACAACTCACATCACAGTACAGACAAGACAGTAAACAATTTAAATATTGCCCATGTCATGGTCACAGTGATAGATGAACATGAAATAGACAATATATAATATAATATATACATGTTAGTTTCAAACACCATGACCCTCTACTATTCATGAAACAGAGAAAAGTCTGGTTGCTTGACGAAGAGAAATAATGATCAAATGGGTATGAAAGAGGAAACAACAAAGGCAGGAGAAAACGCAGTAAACATAAAGCCCTGAGTCTATTAGTCCACAGCATACTGTATAATGGTCTCAGCCATTAGAAGATCAATGTATGGTCAAATCATGGCTGTGTGTATGGATGGACATGCACACATCAGCTGTGTTGTGTTTGTAAGAAAAAAGTACAAGAAGAACAAAGAGAAAGGACAGACTGCAGAGAACATGAGACATCCATTCTACTTAAAGACGAATGGCCTCGTACAATTTTACACTTTGTCGTAAAATATTCTCAATGATGGTGTTGGGCCGTTATGTTCCACAGTGAATCAATGGAACACAGAAATTAGCATGAACCACACGACTGTTCGTGGAAACGTTGCTGCTCCAAAACGACAGGCGGAGTTTGACACACACACACGCACGCACGCACACGCACGCACGCACACACGCACGCATACACACACGCACGCACACACACACACACGCACGCACGCACGCACACACGCACGCATACACACACGCACGCACACACGCACGCACACACACACACACGCACACACGCACGCAAACATGCACGCACAGACACACATGCACACATACACGTACACACCCACACACACACACACACACACACACACACACACACCGTAGTGGCTGAAATATGTCACTACATTGAGTCTAACCTCTTAGCCTCCGTGGCTCATTTTTAAAGCTAGAAGATGCTGGTATCTTATGGAAGTGGAAGACCTAAGGCATCCATTGGCAACCCTGTCGTGCTAGCTTGCCGGGAAGGAGGTTAGTCACAAATGTTGGCGAGGGGAAAACCGGCGTGGCCATTTTCAAAGCGGTCCCTTGACCTCTCACCTCAAGATATCTGAATGAGAAAGGGGTTCTACGGGTACCCACGAGTCTCCCCTTTACAGCCATGCCCACTTTATGCTAATCCCATGCAGTTTTTTGGCAAAAACCATGCAGTTTTTTGCATGCATAATTGTGTCATTTTCGTCTATTTGAATATTTCTGCATACTGGGGTCATGGAATTGCATAAATCAGGTATGACTGGAAAGCTGAGACTCTTGTGGATTCAATGAGCCCCAAGTGTATGCCTGTGTGATTATGTTAGTCCCCATAGTAGCCATTTCATTGTAGTGAGTCTACCATGTAATGACATGCCACAGGAGGCCCAAACTGACACCTTGTCTGAATTTAAATACTGTCGCCTAATTAGCAGCTTGTGCCTCTGACAGTAGCTACACCACACCTACTAATTGAGAGTGAGCAGCGTTGATTTTTATGTTTTAATTGAGTCCGAGCTTGTCATCACCACAACCTTTCAGCACATTCAATGATCTAATAGCTTACTGGCTGTATCGTAGAGCTTAGATTTGTATGTATAAGCATAAACTTGTTTCAGTAAAAAGCTACAGAATAAATAAACCGCATTCTGCCTGATTTTTATGGCATTCAGCAAGAAAAGGTATAGCTTTTACAATAGTGTCTTTGCTACTTGCTCCTGAGAAGCAGCATGCGTTCAGTCTCCAGTTTAATCCTAACACTTTATCTTTATTTCTAACCAGTCTATATCTTAAATGAACCTTAAATTTCAACCAATACACTCGCAATGCACCATTAATTCTAACCTATATACAGCCTTAATTCCATAATTGAACATCTTGAACGCACTCTAACCTGTATGTGCTTCTTTCTAAACATTCTACCTTGAATACATCTTTCATTCTAACCTTCACACCTGCAGGCTGAGCCACAGCGGAGCCAGCAGTCAGAGCGACATGTCACAGCATTTGGCTACGGGCTTAATAAGGCAGACATTTTTCCACCACTCTCATCCTCCAATAGGTCAAATCCCAGCTGATGGCCGCGCCGTATAATGAGGTTACCGAGTGTCAATAGCAGAGCCGCTGAGGTGTTGAGAGGCACTCGCAACCGATTCATCAAAACTAGTGCGAGAGAGCATTCCTGACCAACTGACCAGCCCTGAGTCCCCATATTGGGCCAGCTATAAATATTCATACTCCCTCTACCCTGCTCATCATTGTAAAGGGCAAAGTACATACTGGTTGTGAATTATATATCTATTGAAAAGGTCATCTACTTCAACACAAATCTTTTGAAGAGTTATGGGACATAACGAGCGGGGCAGCTTCCACTCATTGAGTGAGGCAACACATTGAACACCGAAACCAATATGACAACCTTAGATGTCGGATTTCTTTTTAAGGAGACCTACAATGCTGGATGGTCATATTAAATGTGGCCAAAGTTTCAAATAATGAGGTAAACGTAGTGAAAGTTATCCGCATTAGGAAAAAAAATGCAGGATTTTGACTGCTCTGAATGAGAGGTTACGAGATCTGAACGAGGACACGGGGTCTGGGTGATAGACCAGATAGACCCTGATTGCCTTACATGGTCCCTGCTCCAACCCCCTGCATTGTCAAACCATAAATGGGATCCCATGGAACCAGCCTTGAGTGTGTGATGTCATAATTCACTCTATACCGGACTTTACAGGCTATACTTAAAAGAATAAAAAATAAACACGTTAAAAGTAAACTGTGACAGTTCACACAACTTTAACACTACAGACACATACCGTATAGTACGTCAAACCCTTCAGCTACCTCTGCTCTCACTCACAATATCAAAATATAAGCGATGTGATGTATACTTTTTGAGATATTTTGTGCTTCTTTGACACTATAGAGAGGCAAAGCAGGAAGTAGGCGGTCACTTTGCCTCTCTATAGTGTCTCACTCTTTTGCACAGTAGTTTCTGCTGTCAGCTAAAGAGTCAAACGGGGTATTTCAGACAGAGGATGAACTGAGGGCCTGCATAAAGGGACGGTACAAGATAAATAAGGAGTTTTTTGAATTGTGAATCCTGCAAAGCTACTCTATTGGAGTCCCAGAATAAAATAATAATAAATTATAATACCATAGGGCCCCTTTAAATCTCAAACATTTGTCTCCTTGTTGCTTTATCCCCTGTCCTTAACTCCGTCTCCTCATCTGTTCTCTTTGTCCAACTTGCCTCCCTATAACTGTCTCTCTCCTCCTCTGTCCGTTCTCCTCTGAATATCCATCCATCCATCTCTCTCTCTTTGTCTCTCTCTCTCTTTGTCTCTCTCTCTCTCTCTCTCTCAATCTCTGTCAGCTCGCTTGTCTGGCCTGCCTCCCTACACAGTCATCTCTCCCCAGGATGTGTCTTATTCTCAGCTCCCTTTGACAAGACGACATGTATCAACACTATCTCAGTATCTGTCTGACAATGCTTGTAAACCCACCCACACACACACACACACACACACACACACACGTGGGCGCACGCAGGCGCGCGCACCCACATACACACAAGCTTTTATGAACCTCTTCACTCATGCTCAAATGCTCACAGTGCATCTGCAAACATTTTAAACATAATTTTCTTTCAAAATAGACAAAAGAAGGGTCATAATGGACAAAATCTGCACTATCTGAACAAATTGCCCATCTAGAAAATAACAATAATATTAATACATAATAATAAGAAATAAATGTCCTAAATATCCTCTTAAATATACTTTAGACTTTAATAAAAAAAAATACACTAAATAGACTTTTAAAGTTTCATCACAGAAAAAATAATAATATTTATTTTATTTTATTTTATTTTATTTTATTTTATTTTATTTTATTTTATTTTATTTTATTTTATTTTATTTCATTTTATTTTATTTTATTTTATTCAATAAAGTTTTTCAATGTTGCCCCCAAGCTTGTGTTTTTCCCAGTGAGCGATCCGGTTCACTCTGCTCCGACAGCACTTTCCCATTTGCAGCAAAGTGAGCGGAATGGAACTATGAGGTGAAGATCACCACTGGATTGAGTTAAATTATTTAGTTGATGGAAAAGATAATTAATGGGGACGAAGTCAATAGCCAAGCTAGAAGTGTGGATAAATGTGTGTGTATGCGTGCGTCCGTGCGTGTGTGTGTGTGTGTGTGTGTGTGTGTGTGTCTTTGCACAAGCGTGTGTGTGCATGTGTGTGTGTGTGTGTGTGTGTGTGTGTGTGTAAAGGAGGGGCACAGGTGGAGGGGACAAGATCTCATCTAAAGGCTATGAAAGATTTAACAGCAGGAGAAGACAGGAATGACAATGTCTGTGAAGGCACGCAACAAACCAAGTGTCCGCCAATTATACGTGGCATTTTCCCTGTCTGTCCTCTTTACGGTGCACTTAATAGCTACACGTCCTGTCAAATCAATAAAATGGAGGAAAACTATTTTTTATAGACTCCAACGGTCACATAAAAGTGCCGTGTTACCGCGTGTGTATTATAGGGGAGAATGTATAGCACTGTGTCTGCACCTGACATTATATTAATGCACCCATATTTGTTTAAATAAACACAGCCTACATAGGAAAAGACAGGTCATTAGCGCATAATTGCTATGCAAAAAGGTTACGCCATGATAACTTCA
This sequence comes from Poromitra crassiceps, assembly GCF_964638095.1. Lineage (NCBI taxonomy): Eukaryota > Metazoa > Chordata > Actinopteri > Beryciformes > Melamphaidae > Poromitra > Poromitra crassiceps. The sequence goes on from NC_139650.1 coordinate 1,308,640, forward strand.
AATGTTCATTTAATAAGGTGCAATTTGAAACGTGGCATTTTAAACTGTTCGTCTGTCTCCTTTAGCCTTTCTCCGTGATGCTATAGGTCTGTGGGCCCACTTCTTTAGACTTATTGGAGATGTAGATCTAATGGTTCAACTGGGCCTAGCAGTCTGTCATGAATAAACAGTAGCAGAGCAGGGTCATGGTCGGCTCACTAGCACATTTCGGTTGTCCCATGTAGCGTGTAAATTATGTGTCCACCAACCTCCATTGTACCATCAAAACCCTCTGCCTGATGTGACTTGGCTCGTAACAATGCAAAGCCATTGTCTCTCTCTCTCTCTCTCTCTCTCTCTCTCTCTGTCTCTCCCTCTCTCTCTCTCTCTCTCTCTCTCTCTCTCTCTCTCTCTCTCTACTAATCCCCCGGGTGTCACTTGTCTGTTCTGCAGCACACATGTCAGCATCAGAGCTCCTCAACAGAGTGAGCTGGCTTTTAGTTCTTCAAGCTTGTCGTGGATCTCCAGATGGAGGCTTTCCAGTCTCTTTCAGGCTATTGTTTTGTACTTGTTTATTTCTTTAGTGTTAAAGTCGGGGGTCCTCAGAGGACAGTTGTAACCAGCTGTTGCATTTTGGCTTTGTTCCACTGAGACATGGAGGATCGTTATCCTCATGTTGGCTTAGCTGTCACTCTCTCTCTCTCTCTCTCTCTCTCTCTCTCTCTCTCTCTCTCTCTCTCTCTCTCTCCTCCCACCTTCTCGTGGGTTCTGTGAGTTGTACAAGTAATTACAACATTTTTGAAATAATGTCAGCTCATAGCCACACTTCTGATTCTTCATTCTGCCTTCATTTCCGCTCTGTCCTCAAATAGCAAATCACCTATCGCCTTTGGGAAACTTTTTGCAAACTTCCTGAAGGTATCCAGACTATGCTTTGTTGCATTATTAAACAGGGGTTGATAGTTCTTCCCCAAATCAGGATTGAGAAACTGAAAGAGTTATTCTAGTCTAATTCTCCTCTGAGTGAATAGCAGTTTGATTCTTTTCCTCTTTACTTTTTTTTATTTTCATGGCGTTTCTGCTCCACTGGCACAGCACAGTTGAGAGAGGCAGGAAAGGGAGAGAGAGAGAGAGGGGGAGATGACATGCCACAAACGTCCCACGCCGGATTCAAACCAGGACATCGCGGCCACAAGGCCCTCGGCACCTGAGCCACCAGGACACCGCGGTTTCTCTCGTCCTTTTATGAGCCGTATTTCCCCCCACGTTCTAACATGTTGATTGCAGGGATATATTACTGAACGGGCCTACCGGGCCCAGGCGCAGGCCCAGGGACCCACGAGCTCAGGGGGCCCATAACTCAGAGCCTCTTCACACGGCCACCGCGTGTCTTGCCCGGGCCTGGGACCAAATGATCCCTTAGGGCGCCAACCCTTTATTTTTGACAAAAGGTTTATGGACAATCAGAGGGTTATTGTGCTTTGGGTTTTAATTGAGTGTACCTGCACTTTAAATCCTGTGTTATTGAGACAGGGTCCAAAGTTAGCACCACCAGCCTCCAGCCAAATGCTGGTCAAATGCAAGTGGCTGGTAGATTTGCTTCACTCACCAGCGAAAAAAAAGGGTAATTTATTGAGTGTCCGATAAAATTTGAACATTCACTAGTCATTTGGTTATGGTTGTTATTGTGCTGTTGGCTTTTGAGTGTTCAGATGGCTGTGCTGTCAATCCTGTTGAGATGCAGGTGAATAGTATGTCTGACAGTAGTTATTATTCTGGTCTTAATCGTGCATATGTGCACTGTCGGGTGGGGGTGGGGGTGGGGGTTGGGGGGAGGGGGGGGGCTGTTATTTATCCAGGCCCAGGGGCGTGTCATGTCATAATCCATCTATGGTTGATTGGTCGTGAAAATAGGCAGCAATAGTATTTGGTCAAAAACCTTATGATTCAAGATTCCAAAATGCTTTTTTGATTGGTTAATAGTTGCAGGAAGAGAGTTTGTGGCAAGAGAGAAAGACTCTTCACACACACACACACACACACACACACACACACACACCATGGTCTCACCTGTCCGTTCTTCTTGAGGTCGGCCCACATGCTGGTGCCGTCACCGCCCCTCATCAGCACATGGTAGGTGAAGTAGTAGATGCCGGGCAGGGGGCAGGTGAACTTGCCGGTGCTGGGCTCGTAGTAGTTCCCTACGTTGGTCACCACATCGTCGAACTTCAGCACCTCGCTCCCTTCATGCTGTTTGCGGAGCCCGGCGTAGAAGGCGATCTTTGGACTGTAGGAAGGGACATACCCGCCGGGCCCGGGCCCCGGGGGGCCTGGCGGGCCCGGTTTGCCGGGCTCTCCGGCGGGGCCTCGCGGACCGGGGGGGCCGGGGAGTCCGGGGTTCCCGCGGAACCCGGGTTTTCCCCTCCGACTTCCCGGGAAGTCCGGCGGCTGAGGCGAGACGGCGGTCAGCTCTCCCTGTGGGGGGGTGAAAGTGTCACACACCATCTTGCAGCTGCCGAGCATCTCGTAATGGGTGCCCCCTCCTCCGGACCCCGTCCCTTTGGTGCTGTGGACCAATAAGGGGATGGCCACCAGCAAGACCAGTACCATGGCCACGCCCACGCCGGCGCCGATCACACGCTTCTTCCGGCTCAGCCGAGAGGCGGCCAGCGTGAGGAAGTCCTCCTCCCCCTTGGCTGGAATGGTTGTGCCTGCCAGTCTGAACTCTGGGTGGAAAGTCACTAGGGGATTGAAAGTAACTAGGGGTTTGAGATGACAGAGGAGGGAGAGGGGTGATGGTGTGGGGTAGAGGAGGGAGAGGGGTGATGGTGTGATGACAGAGGAGGGAGAGGGGTGATGGTGTGGGGTAGAGGAGGCTATAGGAGCGGGACAGGCAAGTCTCAAGTCTCAGAGGTCGGGGGGGAAATCAGAAGACAGGGGGAGAATGACAAAAATGTTTTTCCATTCGTTGGTGTTGAATACATTTGGTTTGTATCCTTTAATTTCTCAAATTCCGTGTGCTTCACAATGTCTGGGGGCTTTGAACCTATCCAAAAACATTAAATTGCTTTGCAAGCCAAAAATAACATGATTATTTCAATTTTCTTTGTCAAACATCAACGTCCTAGTTTAGATGTGGGATCTTAAGCTTTTGTTTGTTTGTTTTTCAGCACTAGCAGAAGCTCCAGTAAATTTCTCCCAGTTGCTCAGGCAGAGAGCTGTCAGGTGGGGTCTACAGTATTCCCACTGGAGTCCATCTCACCCACATATGGTGAAGGGCGCTCACTTGTCTGTCCAAGAATGAGTGGAGAAGAACAAGGAAATTGTTAAGTCTCTGCTCTTTCCTTCCTTTCTTCTTGTTCTTTTTGTTTTAGCAGGGCTTATTGTTAAGGGAGCCTGAATTGGATTTATGTCTGGAGTCCACTCGTCAGTTCAAATTACACAGGTTTGTTACAGGTGGTTTAAAAAGGTAAATTCTGGTCAGAAAGTTCAGGGAAAATTACGTTGCATTTGAAAACTCTTCTGTTTGATGAAGCAGAGAACATCTCAGAGAGCACAGCAAACCTCTGTACATGGGGTAATCTAAAGGAAAAGAGTATACAAACACACACACACACGCACACGCACACACACACACATACATACACACACGCACACGCATACACACACAATTAGCATCCACGGATTAACAAAATCAAGCTCTTTAGTTATTATGGAAAAGTATACCCATATTAACTTTTATCATAAATTGTAACATAAACTGAATGAAAAAAATATATATTTATAAACAATTAAATGTGTAGTTATTTTATCAATTTAAAGTGCTATGAAAAATTGTGATGATACAAAGGGATTACGTATAACACCATGTAGTGCCATAGCTTACAGGCTATAAAAGATATGGGCAACTTCAGTAACATCACAACAGCCAAATTAATTGGTTTCCTATACAGTGAAATTATAAAATTAAGGCTATAGGCCTACTACATATCATATGGTCTCTTGGCCAATATAGGCTATACCTTAATTAAATCAAATTTAAATTAAATTAGCACTTCAACCTACTTTTAGTAGGTTTTAGTAGGCTACAATATAGACACTATATAGTCCTGGTTTAATCAAAGCAAAGTGAAATGATTTTGCGATAGGCCACCTGGAAACTTTTGAGAAACTCGTCCAGAAATAGATCAACCCGTTACCCCCGTACCTTTTTTTCCTAGCCGGTGTCAGTGTTTTCTCACGCTGCAGGTTCAGATGGAAACGCTGCAGGACAGAGAGGCAGGGGAATCCTCCAAGACGGAGCGCTTTTTTCGGTCGGTCGCATCGGGGGAAGTATAGCGCTGCGGGCGGGTTTAAAAGTCACACTAAACGCTGTTGTGACTTCCAGCATGCAGTCCAGCAGGTCTGGCACGGCGACATGACCTTCCACTCCAAATGTTCGTGGCAGCACTCACGCGGCAGGCGGTCCAAGCGCACACGGGCTAAATCAACAATCAACTCAAATAAATCACGCATCTCAAAGTAGCGCAGCGCTTTCTCTTCACAAGTTTAGTGCTACATTGTTTTTGCCGAAGGCCTACTTAAGACTGTCGCAATACCCAATTAGTCCCGTGCGGAGCCACTTTATGGCAGAGCAACAGTTCCCTCACTTGTTGTATTTTCCGACCTGCCTCTCTCTCCTCCTCAGCATCTGCCGACTCCCGCTCCCCCGCCCTCCCACGATCTCACACACACACACACACACACACACACACACACGCACACACGCACACACGCACACACGCACGCACGCACGCACGCACGCACGCACGCACGCAACGCACGCACGCACGCAACACACACACACACGCACACGCACACGCACACGCACACGCACACACACACACACACACACACACACACACACAGACTCATATGCACGCACACCGTCCCATCCTGCCCGTGACCTTTTCACAAATCAAATGTCTAAATCGTTTAATAGTTTAATCAACATTTTTTTTCAATTAAAGTAGGCTATTTAAGATGTATTTTCAATTTAGATGAGCCTACCCCCCCCCCCTCCCACCGCCATTTTGGTCTTCTTTTTCTTCTATATTTGTGTCACTATAATATTCATAGCCAATATATTCAGGGACTATTAGTTTTGCTGTGATGGGCTTTGTGCATTCTAAAATGTATTCTGGGATCAGATCTTTTTTGCGTCCAGCCGGCTGCAGATGTATTAATTTGCAGGCTCTCTCTCTGAGTCACAGAGTTTAGAAGTGGTGTGTGATTTGATTTGTGGGAATAAGATGTAACTACACGCTGAAGAGCAGGTGTGGAAGACAGGAGCGATGCAGTCAGATGTGTGAGACTGACACACGTCGTGCAGAATGGCAAAGACGTGAAGAAGGGTGAAAGGAGGAGAGTGGTGTTGTCAATGTCTGTGTTTCTCTAGCTTTCAGACCTCGTTAGTGCTGAAAGACACATTGCTACTGACAACCCTACCTCTCTTTCTGCTCCCCCTCTCTCTCTGTATGTGTGTGTGTCTCTCTCTGCGCGCGCACACACACACACACACACACACACACACACACACACACACACACACACACACACACACACACACACACACACAAGAATATAAGAAAGATCACCCATTATTATTTTTTGCTTTAACTATTGAGTTACTGAAAACAGCTGAACATGTAAAAACATCATTACCAACAATGCTTTGTATAAGGCATGTTCTTTCCCATAGGCTCTTCCTCTGCCATTTCCTCTCCAACAAGCTCAGGAGACCTCCACACACTTCCTTCTCATACAGAAGCACAAGAGTTTATGCATGGCTCAGGTCATTTTCCATTGGAAAATGACACAAGAAGTAACAGTGTGGCCCCTGGGAGGATCAATGTGGGGGTCCGGGCGGGGTCCTGCCCCTGGCACACTTCCCTTGACCTCTGTGCAGATTGACCAAAAAATGGCAAAAATGCTATAAACAGCTTAATTTGGTGCTAAATGGAAAAATCTGCTTGGTCGGTCCATGCTTGTGCCACAACGCTCAATGCCCATGTGCAGTTTCAGATTGATTGGCCAATTAACCCATTGGGGCTGTGTGAAGTGAAGTGTGTGTTGGGATTTTATTGTGAAGTGTGTGTTGGACTTTTATTCTGTATAATGATGAGTGATGTCATCAGTGATGATGTCATCAGAAATGCAGGAAAAAGGCTCATTTCTGATTCTGGTCTTTATATTGTTAATACATTGTTAATACATAATACAGTTATACAGAAAGCAAGTAAAGGATCGAGGCAGCTCTCAGTCCTCAGAGGCACAAGTGTGCTTGGATGTACTGTCAGTTCTGCTCTTTATTCATTCATATCCCAACTTTGGCGAGCAGGAGCGGAGCAGATATTGAATATGGATCAATAGATCACTCCCCAGGATGCATCCTGTCAGCCAACTGAGCCCTCAGGCAGACGCCAAGACGCCACTCACATTTGCATTTGGAGAGAGAAAATAACTGCTGCTTGTCAGAAAGTGGGAAACTGTGTGGTTTCCCTATTTTGCAAAAAAGTAGAATTTATTTTATTTTATTATTATTATTATTATTATTATTATTATTATTATTATTATTATTATTATTATTATTATTATTATTATTATTATTATTATTATTATTATTATCTGTGAATGTGTATGTGTATGTTTACAGAATGTCAACCCTCACTCACAGACCGGGGTTCAACTCCCGGTATAGCGGTACTTTGGCCGTGTCTGCGTGTGGGAAGCCGGTGAGGTATATGAGTCCTGGTCGCTGCACTAGTGCCTCCTTTGGTCATTCGGGCCGCCTGTTTGGGGGAGAGGAACTGGGGGGGGGGGGGGGGGGGGTAGCATGATCCTCCCACGAGCTACGTCCTGGCGGTGAAACTCCTCGCTGTCAGGTGAAAAGAACCGGCTGGCTATACTGCACATGCATCAGAGGAAGCGTGCTACAGATCTGCAGAGGGGGTGGAGCAACAAGCGGGACAGCAGGGGGACTTGATTAAAAAAAATCCATGTCCGAGTGGCATGCTTGGGGGTGCTGTCTGTCTGTGTCTGTCTGTGTGTGTGTGTGTGTGTGTGCGTGTGTGTGTGTGTGTGTGTGCGTGTGTGTGTGTGTGTGTGTGTGTGTGTGTGTGTGTGTGTGTGTGTGTGTGTGTGTGCGTGCGTGCGTGCTTGTGTGTGTGTGTGTGTGTGTGTGTGTGTGTGTGAGTGTGTGCCCTTTATGTATGTGTGCACAGTCTGCACACATTGCGCATATAATTTACATGTAGGCTATAACACACTCCTGACACCGAGCCCCACTGCATTTAAATTATTATTGCCGAGCGGCGAGGACAATTTAGAGAGAATGAGGTTTTTAGAGCCCTATGAAATATTAACTAAGCCGATGAATATATAAAAGATGAGGAAGCGGCAATATCTGTCTCCAAGCCTGTGTGTTTCCTCCTACTGTATATTCATAATAGGCCTATATCATGTTCCTGTCTCCCATTTCATCCCCTCTGTTTTGCTGCCTCTAATTCTCAGACTAGGTTTACAGGTGGAAAACGTTCTGTCGCAAATATTGAGGGACACCACGCTTTTAACTATACTGAATTTGATCTAACGAAAGATAATTTCATGATAGGTCCTCGTCCCAACGAAGGTGTCGGAGCAGCAGGGACTCGGACATCTCTCCTTCTCTTCTCTGACCTTCAGGTGTCCACGCCGCTGTGTGCTGATTGATGTGGCGGCCTTACAGCAAGGTAAGGATGCAAAGCATGACAGAGCAGAGGGTTCCTGGGTTAAGTCTCGGGTGGGACATGCGGCTACTGAAGGAGGTCCAGGTCCGCTGACCCGGCCCGTCAATAAGCTACTGAAGCAGGTCCAGGTAATAGCGGAGAACAGTCTTCCAGGTTACCAAAGCATGGGGGGATGTTTCTCACATAAACGAGTAAACCTACATAATGTGTCTCTGTGTCTCTGTTTCATTTTTCTCAGACACCGTCGGCCTGACACCATTCATGTTTGACACGGTTAGCGGCGGCGGCATGGGTCCCGAGCAGATGCTAACAGGGCCGGATTTTTTTATTAAGAAAAAGAAGAAAGGCAACTAAATGGGCAAAAATGGCTAATTAGTTGCCAAAATGAGTGAACACAGGTTCAAGACCATGGAGAGCTAAATTTTGTAGCTACTGATGGGGTGCCGCGTCTATGTGCCGACAGGCCGCAGTGCCGACAGGTCGCAATGCCGATAGCCCACAAGCAGAACCAGCTGAGCGAGGCGGCGTGCAGCGTGTCGGTGGAGCTAACCTCTCCCAGCCCCCACGCCAAACCTAACCTCCCCCCATGCCTAAACCTAACCTCCCCCAGACCCTAACCCAAAACCTAACCTCTCCCACCCCCACGCCTAAACCTAAGGTCGGCATTGCGGGTGGTCGGCATAGCGGGTGGACCCCACTGATGGAGCACACCTATAACTGACGGTGCCAGATGGGGGCAGTATTGTTTTTGCGAAAACAACAATACTGCCCCCATCTGGCAGCGTCAGGTTAAAGCACACCTGAGCAGAGTTGGAAGCAGCCAAGAAGAGAGGAGGGGCTGCATGCCAACTCTGTGAGCTAGGCCTGACTAAATAGCCAGTGATTGTGTGCTCCAACGGGTATCAGAACTTTATTGTTCAATGTGTATGTGATGTGTGATACTATACTCGTCCAAAAGGGGAGATTCCTTGTTTGCCTCAGTGCAGAAAGGCCAGAACACAGGGTCAGTTACAGAGTATCTCCCTGGAGCCGGGAGAGATCCAGCATGTTGCTCAGTGACACACTTCATGCTCGCCGACAGGGAGGCTTGAACCCAGGTCATCCAGCTGGACGGTC
>NC_139650.1:1320000-1322500 GCF_964638095.1 Poromitra crassiceps
TCCATCTTCCTTCCCTCCTCTCCCTCCCCACCTCCACTCCTCTCCCCCTCCTCCACCCCCCCCCCCCTCCCCACATCCACTCCTCCCCTCCTCCACCTCCACTCCCCTCACCCCACCTCCACCTTCCTCCCCTCCTCCCCCTCCACTCCTCTCCCCCCCTCCTCCATCTTCCTTCCCTCCTCTCCCTCCCCACCTCCACTCCTCTCCCCCTCCTCCACCCCCTCCTCTCCCTCCCCACCTCCACTCCTCTAACCCCCTCTCCCACCTCCCTCCTCTCACCCCTCCTCCACCTTCCTCCCCTCCTCCCACTCCCTCCTCCACCTTCTTCTCCTCCTCCCCCTCCCCGCTCCTCACCCCCCTCCCCCGACCTCACACTACCCCCCCCCATCTGTCCCTCACTTTCTCCAGCTGCTGATTCCCTCTCATCCTTTAATCTCCTCTACATGACTAGGGATGGGAAGATTCACCGTTTGCATCGGTGCACCGGCATTAAAAAAAAGTTTTAAAAAAATGGTGCATCGGACACAATTTGGGATGAACTCATATCACATTGATGAACTAATATCACATTGCCTTTGCATTGGTAAAATGGGATTGACTGTATATTAGTAGAGGCACTACTATGGCTTTAAAGAAAAAGCATAACTGAGTTACTTACTGAGTTGCACTACCAATTATGTAAAGTTAAAATGGCACTTCTGTTTTGTTAATTTATGATTTGCTGCCGAAAGAAATCAAATCAAACGTTTGTACCATATTGAATTGCATGGCGTCATTGTTTTACATCTCGTTGAAACATTGTGTCGAATCAAATCGGGTAGAACTGCACTGCATCACAATAGGGGGTATCGCATGATATCACATCGGTAGTTGCTTCATGTATCATTAATGTATCGAATCGTTGGCAATGCATCGAGATGCGTATCGCATCGCCTCGGTGATGGAGACTCCCATGCCTGATACGGACTCCATACATTCTCTGCACCACCATGTTCATCTCTGTCTGGTGTCGTTCTGCTCTCTGCATCCGCTCCCTTTTGTCCGTTCCATTTTTCACTTGCATCTCCATCTCCAGGACCCTCTTTCTTCTCCGCTCTCCCCTCTCATGCTGCATGGTCAGGCATACTGAGTGGCTTCTCTCCCTGAAACTCACATTCTAATTCTGCCAACACTCCAAGGTTAACTAAAGCCCCCTCACATATCGGTAAATAATGATTTATCACTCCAATTCTTATCTGTAAATCAGATATTTTGTCAGACTTACAGTATGGTTTATGGCCGACAAAATGAAAATGCCGGCCAATAATATTGAATCGCCAGCTCTTCATTCCCCTCCTCTTCCTCTTCAGATCACTTCAGATCAGTTACGTCTGTCAATGGGTGAGTTTGTCCAACGTTTGTCGTTTCAGCGGCGTCAGAATCGAAACGCAATTGAACAGATTCCGTGGAGACTTGCTGAGTGGTACAGTTCTAGTAGCACGTTAGGAAGTTGAAGGAGAGAGCGAGAGAGAGAAGGAGAAGGAGAAGGAGAGAGGGAGTACGAGTGGCCTGTACAGTTCATTACCCATTGGAGCTGCTGAATCCCTCCGGAGAAACTGTGCCAGACGTCCCCCCAGCCCTGCCCCAACATCCCCCCAGCCCTCCCTGCCCCATGCTGAGCATTCATTAACGCCCTTGTCTGTCCCAACAACCTGCTGCTTCCTCCAGGAAATCGGCTTTCTGAGCCTCTCCTACATGAGAACCACAGGGGGAGACCGCCCTCCACGATGACATGCACACGGGGTCGGAAGGAGACGTGTGAAGATGATGAAATCATCTGCAACATGTTCATATGAATCAATCAACGTAATGTTCACGGTTTATTTTGATTGTTCTTTGACATGCTGGTGGTTAACGTCTACAATGGTTGAACAGCATTGCATTTACGTCTTGCTGATGTGTCAGAAAATCAAACGCAGAAGACAAATGATAAAGATACACGGATGTCTGGAAAAGGATGGTGTGGTGTTTTAAATAGCACTATAGAGAGGCAAAGCGACTGCCTACTTCCTGCTTCAGCACTGTACCAGAGATTTTTATCTGCCATTTATTGCCATAGACATTTCGTGAAATGCTTATAAAAATAGTTTCACTTCGTCAAACCAAACGGTTCAGATATATTTAGAATCGGGAGAGATGATAGAACATTTCCCTGGGACCGGAACTAAAAAAAAACTACATCGAAAAAATATTGTCTTTAAATTCGCAATTTTTTACGTTACGTTTTGGTCCAAGTGAAATGTTACATGGTCTCTACTGTTTCTAAATATATCTGAAGCGTTTGGTTTGAACAAGTAAAACTTATTTTTATAAGCATTTTACGAAATGTGTATGGGAAAATAAATGGCGGATGAAAATCTCTGGTACAGTGCTGAAGCAGGAAGTAGGCGGTCACTTTGCCTCTCTATAGACATGACGTGGTCTCTGGGATGTGCATCAACACCAGCAATGTCAACCAAAG
>NC_139650.1:1329200-1331700 GCF_964638095.1 Poromitra crassiceps
CATCGTCGTCATCTCTTTAAAAAATTAAAATTTGTTTTCTCAAATTTTGTCATCATACGATGCAATGCATTAAACGTTTCATTTCAACGTGGTAGCGACATGCTCACAAGCTGAACGTATCGGCTCTGTCTGAGTCCAGCGTGAGTTTGCTGCTAGGTCACATAGGACCTGAATAATTGATGTCTGGTCCATGTGTTTTAAATACTGGTTATAGAGCAGAGGAGCTATGAATGATTCATCAGACGCAATTAAAGTCTGCTGTTAATTAACCCTTCTCCTTTCTCAGTAGTCTGGAGGAGGTCTCGACCGGTCCTTGCCCTGACCTCTCAAACCACCTGCTCACTCCCCCGGTGTCTCACCCCTGCATTCAACCGGAGGTCAGAGATTGTCTCTTTTTTATAGGAAAGGTCAACCCAACTGAGCTACAATGATTTTCTAGGCTTTCTTTTTTTCTCATTTTGCTCATGTTTTCTCCCCAATTGGACTTGGCCAATTCCCCCCTGCTGTCCCGGTCGTTGCTCCGACATCTCTGCTGATCTCTGGGGAGAGTTGTAGACCCGCTAGTGCATATGCTTCCTCCAATACATGTGCAGTTTTTCACCGCTTCTTTTCACCTGACAGTGTGCACCAGCAGGACGTAGCATGTGGGAAGATCATGCCATCCCCCCAGTCCCCCCCCGAAAAGAGCACCCTGAATGACCAGAGGAGACACTCAACAACCAGGACTCATACCCCACCGGCTTCCCACCCGCAGACACGGCCAATTGTGTCTGCAGGAACGTCTGACCAAGCCAGGAGGACCACTGCCGGCAAGTGAACCCGGGTCTCCACGGTGGTAAGCGAGTGCTTTTACCTCGACACCACCCAGACGCCCCTGATCACAAAGCTGCTGTGGCCTACTTTGTCTTTAAAGGCAATGTGGCTACGAACAGAGAAGTGTTCAATATAGTTGGAACACTGTTTGAGTGTATTGAGCATGTAAAATTAAATGTGAGTGTGTGTGTGTGTGTGTGTGTGTGTGTGTGTGTGTGTGTGTGTGTGCGTGCGTGTGTGTGTGTGTGTGTGTGTGTGTGTGTAATTGCCGTGACGAGACAAGATGTTGAGAAGTCAGCAGTGCGTGTCGTCAGAGCGCCTGAACGCTCCACGGATGGCCCAGAGAGAGGAGGAACGACGGAGAGACAGAAGGATAGAGCCAAAGAAAGAAATAGGGATAAATGAATAAACAGTCTGTGCAAGAAACAGTAGAACGCTTTGCACAGACATCAGAATAAGGAGATGGAAGCATGCAAATGTTACGTGTGTTTGGGCTTTTGAAAATGTGCGTGTGTGTGTGTGTGTGTGTGTGTGTGTGTGTGTGTGCGTGTGTGTGTGTGTGTGTGTGTGTGTGTGCGCGCGTGTGTGTGCGTGCATGTGTGTGTGTGTGTGTGTGTGTGTGCGCGCGCGTGTGTGTGTGTGCGTGCGTGTACGTGTGTGTGTGTGTGTGAGTGCGTGCATGCGTGTGTGTGTGTGTGTGTGTGTGTGTGTGTGTGTGTGTGCGTGTGCGTGTACTTTGCAGGTATTTATATATTTGTCTGATTGACTGACTGACTGACTGTGGACAAAAATGTATGCATTCATTGGCCTGATAATCTTGTCAGGACAGACATATTGATTTTAACCTCAGCCCTTGTTTATAGTTGAATTAAAATGTGACAGAGAAGATGGTGACTAAGAGGGAATTAGCAGAAGATGGGGAGGGAAGGGATAGAGGCAGATTTCAGAATGACAAAGTAGCTGTTCCTTTTCTCATCTCTTAACCCTTTGACCTCGCTGAGGAAGATGTGTGCTGCTGAGGTACCAAACACTCCTTTCAGAGCATCAGTTTGTGCTGAGGTACCAAACACTCCTTTCAGAGCATCAGTTTGTGCTGAGGTACCAAACACTCCTTTCAGAGCATCAGTTTGTGCTGAGGTACCAAACACTCCTTTCAGAGCATCAGTTTGTGCTGAGGTACCAAACACTCCTTTCAGAGCATCAGTTTGTACTGAGTCAAGTCAAGTCAAGTCAAGTTTATTTGTATAGCACATTTCATACACAGAGGCAATTCAAAGTGCTTCACATAAAATGGTTGACAGGAAAATAAAAGAAAAGAAGAGAGTAAAATGGACATTTAAAAGCATCACAAAAAAAACGAGTATAAAAAGTGCATTCATTAAGCACATAAAATGGTTGACAGGAAAATAAAAGATTTAAAAGCATCACAACAAAACTTAAAAAAAAAAAAAAAAAAAAGAGTATAAAAAGTGCAATAAGCAACAGGCGCAGCAGTTGCAGAAAGAGCTCAAACTTATAGAGGACTCATTGGGTTTGCATAGTAGCTGTTAGCAGTTAAAAGCGACGGTAAACATAAAAGTCTTTAGTCTATTTTTAAAAGTAAGTAAGGTTGGGGCAGATCTGAGGTCTTCAGGCAATTTGTTCCAGCTAGCAGAAGCATAGTGGGTAAATGCAGCCTTCCCGTGAT
>NC_139650.1:1336700-1339200 GCF_964638095.1 Poromitra crassiceps
TTTCCAAGTATGATAATATAATAATAATAATAATACTATAAGTCCGACTGGCATGGTATTCTGATAGGAATAAGTTTATAGCACTCGGCTTCGCCTCGTGCCACAACCCTGTACCAGTGGTAAATGTGCCCACAACCCCCTCCCTCTCGTGGTAAATTTGTTAATTAACAGCCTTTTTTTTGCAAAGAAGACATTAGCCCGCGTCTATTCTTGTACAAAACATAATTTTCTGCGAAGTATTAGTAAAGTTATAAGCGAAGATCGATTCACAAGGATCTGACAGCTGTCTCCGCCATTTGTTTTTTCTACATTGTCATTTGAGGTAACCAAAGCCTTTTAGTAAGAGAGTTGCCATGGCAACTCATAACCCATGGGTTATGAGAGTGGGTTACGGGATTTATACAATGGCTGTGAACCAATCAGATTGCTTGATTTGAGAGAGCCGTTTTATAAATATATATATACACACACATATACACCCCCTCCCACACTGCTTGGACCTCGGCCTGTGACTATGACAAGCCCTGCTGTCTGCCTGCATCCTCTCCCAGGCTTTGGAAGGGGATGGGGAGGAATGCTAAGAAAGCAGGAGAAGCCAAGCATACAGCCCCACTCTGGGGGGGGGGGGGTGTGGGGCTCACCACACAGCTCTCTTTCTCTCCCCTCCCCTCCCCTCCCCTCCCCTCCCCTCCCCTCCCCTCCCCTCCCCTCCCCTCCCTACCATCCTCTGTCTGCAGAGACCCGTGTGTCAGCCAGGCAGCAGAGCATCCATCTGTCTATTTTACCTATCTTTGTTGTTCCTCCCACCTTCTCTCATCTCTCTCGCCTGTTCTCTCCTTTTTTCCTCTTTGTTTGTTTGTTTGTATTTATCCGACTCATTCTGTTTTATTGGTGTTTTCTCTCTCTCTCTCTCTCTCTCGCTCTCTCTCTCTCTCTCTCTCGCTCTACCTTTTCATTGCTTCTCTTTACCCTGTTTTGGTTAAGGATTGTGCAGGTACTGTATGTACCAATCCAAAAACACACAGAGGAAGGTTGAAAATAAGAGTAAAAAGGAAAGTCGACGGTGTGTGTGTGTGTGTGTGTGTGTGTGTGTGTGTGTGTGTGTGTGTGTGTGCGTGTGTGTGTGTGTGTGTGTGTGTGTGTGTGTGTGTGTGTGTGTTACAGAGAGTGGAAAGGGGAGGAGGGGAGGAGGTGGGAAATATAGAAATAGAGGTGTATGTGAGGAGAGAGAGGAGAGTGTGTTTAATTGGCTCAAAGAGATGGTCCTTATAAGACCAAGTCAAGTGGCAAAGAATGTGTGGAATTACAATGAGTGGAGTGGGAGGCGTGTGCGTGCGTGCCCGTGCGTGCGCGTGCGTGTGCATACGTGTGTGTGTGTGTGTGTGTGTGTGTGTGTGTGTGTGTGTGTGTGTGTGTGTGTGTGTGTGTGTGTGTGTGTGTGTGTGTGTGTGTGTGTATGTAATCAACTATGAAAAAAGACTATGATTGCCAAATTTACAGTTGGGAAATCTGAACAGGAATAGAAATTGAGAGGGTATAATTGAAGATAAACTAGTTCTGGGAGTTATGTAGAGGAGGTAAGAAAGAAAGAAAGAAAGAAAGAAAGAAAGAAAGAAAGAAAGAAAGAAAGAAAGAAAGAAAGAAAGAAAGAAAGAAAGAAAGAAAGAAAAATGGTTAAACTCCTCCAGGCTTGGAGAGGCAGACAGGGTTAAACTCCTCCAGGCTTGGAGAGGCAGACAGGGTTAAACTCCTCCAGGCTTGGAGAGGCAGACAGGGTTAAACTCCTCCAGGCTTGGAGAGGCAGACAGGGTTAAACCCCTCCAGGCTTGGAGACACGATTTAAAAAACACGATTTCAGACGGAAGCCCGTCTTTATTGTCACATGAACACACTACAACACATGCATGCGGCCACAACACACACTCATGCTGACGGTGGCCGGTGAAATATGTCCTCTGCATTTGATGCATCCAGGCTTGTCCTTTCCTCCAGGGGGCAGGCCAGGAGCAGTGGTCGCTTTTTCTTTCCAGCGCCCGGGGACCATCATTGGACCATCATTGGACCAACTTCAGATGTTGTCGTCACTGGTCGCTTGACGATCTTCTGCATGTTTTCAGTGGGGGGTTATGTACGGAGGAACCCCCTGGGGGGTACGGGGAGAACATGCAAACTCCACACAGAAAGGCCCAGAAAGAAAGAAAGAAAGAAAGAAAGAAAGAAAGAAAGAAAGAAAGAAAGAAAGAAAGAAAGAAAGAAAGAAAGAAAGAAAGAAAGAAAGAAAGAAAATGGTTAAACTCCTCCAGGCTTGGAGAGGCAGACAGGGTTAAACTCCTCCAGGCTTGGAGAGGAAGACAGGGTTAAACTCCTCCAGGCTTGGAGAGGCAGACAGGGTTTAAACTCCTCCAGGCTTGGAGAGGAAGACAGGGTTAAACTCCTCCAGGCTTGGAGAGGAAGACAGGGTTAAACTCCTCAGGCTTGGAGAGGCAGACAGCCTTAAACA
>NC_139650.1:1344200-1441822 GCF_964638095.1 Poromitra crassiceps
TGTGGTTGTACTGGCAGCTCCCAGGTGTAACCATGTGGAAATGTGTGAACGTTAAAGCAAGGTGTCGCTGGAAAACAACAAGCATGCTCACTCCACTTTCCCTGGATAAATAAAGCAAAGTAATTTATATCATTTTAAATATATAACAGTTTAAATATTGATGTTTTCAGGGACCATTGTTGCTTTCTTTTGTGTCCTCAAAACTAAACAAATCACAAAATCTCAGTTATCCGCACAATTATACGATGTAAACTTTATTTTGTGAAGGCTGAATACTATTAACACTGATTTATATGACTGCAAATTAACATATCAATAAGCCTTATAGGAAATGTCTCATTAATTAGTCATCCCTTAATTGGCCCTGAATGCCATTAGCGTGCTGTGTGTGCGAACCATGTATTCATTAATAACACTAGGATCCACATGGCTCACCCCCGATTGGCTTTACTGCTGTTGCATCTTAAGTTGTTGTACAGTACTGACTGTGATTTTGGTTGTGATCGCGCGCGCGTGTGTGTGCGTGCGTGTCTGTGTGTGCGTGTGCGTGCATCTGTGTGTGAATGTATGTGTGTGTGTGTGTGTGTGTGTGTGATGCTTGTTTGGGAATGATATGACACCCATGCCCATGCTGATTCACTGGCTGCTTTGATCAATGGCGCCTGGCAGTGGCGGGAGGCGGGGGAGGCTACCGGGGGAGGGAAGGGGGGAAGCGAGTCGGGGTCCGAACCTCCCACTGCTGCTGATGAAGACGAATGAGCTAACAAGACATGACGGAATTGCTTTTTCAGAGGGGGGGTAGGGGGGGTAGGGGGGGTAGGGTGGGTGTTGTATCGTTGATATTGTGGGGAGGGCGCGGCTAAAGGCGCAGGTTGATTTATTGTTACACCAGCAGATAGCCCCCGTTTTACGTCCCCCCCCTCCATACTTATTCACCAAGACCCTTTGGTCTTTAATTACAGCCCCCCCCCAGCCTCCTCCATTCTCTCATCCATGTCCTTATTAGAATTGTCATAGCACACATCATACATCATTACTCGCGGTGTGTGGTGGGAGAGGACAACAGTATGCATGAGAGAGAAAGCCCAGGGGGGGGGGGGGGGGGGGGGGGGCCGAAAATGTCAGCGCCATGTTGATTTTGCATTCCATTACTACCTTATGGTCAGCGATGCCCGGGAAGAAATACAGAAACGGGAGAGAGTGATGAAGCCGAGGAGCTGGAGGTCAAAGGAGGAAGGAGGAAAAAAATAACGGCTGCTGAACGGATGCAATGGAGGAGAGGTGGAAAATGGGCCGATTAAGATTATGTACATGATGGGAGAGAGGGATGGGGGGATGACAAATGGAGAAATAGAGAAATCCACAGAGGGAGGAGGAGGAGGAGGGGGTAAAGACATGTTAAATGGTGTGGGAGGCCCAAGAGCAGGGTGGAGCCCGACGTTCCAACATGACCAATTCACAAGAGACCCGTGGGTAGAAAGGAGGAGAGGGAGGAGAGGCAGAGGAAACCTGGACAAAATGAGGAAAATGAATTCGGAAAAAGGGAAAGGCTTGAACACGAGGAAGGGAGAAGAAGTGTATTACTGCCACTGCCAACGACTAGCTGACCAATCATCCAATTACGCAATTACCTTACCGGCCAATTACAAATCACTATGTTGCCTCTAAAATTAATCTAAATAATCCAAATATACACCGCACAGGACTCGTCGCCATGCACCAATAAGTGGACAAATCTCTGTTTAGGTCCCCATGAGCTATTCTCTGCAGTGAGAAGACAGGAGAGGCAGAGGTATAGGTGCGAGCCGGCTCACCCCACACAATTCATCACTGCATTGCCATTGGCTCTCTGAAATATCAGCCTATTAAAACATTCATTGAGCTGATTAAACTGCAATAAAATCTAACAGAATTTGCGCTGACACTTTCAGTGCATGATTTATTAGGCAGCGAGGCTTTGTATCTGCTTCTTCAACCCCCCGATAAACACATCAGGCATGGGAAAGGATCAGATACTGCTGCCACCTGTTGGCTGACTTTGTACTGTGGGAAGTTTACTCTGCACTTTTCAGCTACTAGTTTATCAGGCCTTCATATCTATTATGGTGGCCCGGTACAGCACACGCGTCACAACCGACCATTCAGTTTTGGATCTAATCAATGAGGACTGTGCTACTATGAGGCCTTTTACACCTGGCATTAACATGTGTTTTCTGCCATCAGATTGCAATCAGATTGTGCTTGACCACATTAGCCTGCTTTCATTATACACCTGGCGTTAACATGCGTTTTGGGTGATCAGATTGCAATCTGATGGTAATCTGATCACCCAAAATGGGTGTCCTCCCAATCCGCATACAGTTGCTGTATCCAGATTGAGAGGACACATTGCATTTACACTTGTGTTCAATGTGTACACAATGCGTCCCTGACCACCTCCGGAGGTGGTTTGGCCAATCAGATTGCAATCCGTCTTCAATGTGTCTTGGGGGCGCTTACACCTGTACTTTCAAGTGGTCAAGCACAATCTGATTGCAATCTGATGGCAGAAAACACATGTTAATGCCAGGTGTATCAGATCATTGGAGAAGGCGAGGACTCGGCTCACAACCATAACCATATTTCATTGCATTAGCTTCCTCTGATAAAGTGGAGGTGTTTTGTGTTGAGCTGCTGTTGTATTGATTCAGATGGTTTATTACAGGCTGTGTGAGTATTAACACTGTCCGGGAAGAAGAGATTACCTGGCAATGCAGCGCTATTGATCAGGCTTGCCTTGGGAGAGATTGGGTTTGCCTGGGGAGAGCGTTATGTGCCGCCCAGCCCACCGGGGAGCGCTATATTGGAAAGATGCACAAAGAGGCAGCGCACACATACCACCCGAGACGTGTTTATGACAAGCTGCCTTTTGTCCACAGTGATACATCTGTGTTAGAGGCAGTGTTGGGGGTAACTCATTACAAAAGTAACATGTACATGTAAGAAATTACTTTCAGCAGTAACTCACTAATTTAACTTATTACCAATATGATTTTAGTAATATTATACCAGTTACTTTGTCAAGTAACACAAGTTACAAATTTAGTTAAATATTTTACATATTTATAAATTATAAGTACATATTTAAATAAGGATACAATCATGTCCTAATCAAATTGTGTGTTTTTATGCAAATAACCCCTATAGGTGACAATAACAAAGGAAAAGGATAACATTTAGATTTTTGGACGGTTTACACTGACTTAGAGACGGTTGAAATTATTTTTCGGGATGGTTCCAGGGCGGCAATGTCATTCTGCTACTGCTGTTATTTTGGTGAAAGTAATGCAAAAATAAGTAACGAGCTACTCTACACAGACAATAATATTGTAAAGTAACTCAAATGAAAGTAACTAGTAATATGTAGTATATTACATTTTGAAAGTAACTTGCCCAACACTGGTTAGAGGTCATTTTATCAGTGGGAAACTGTGGTGTTGGCTTTAGGGAAGGGCTCATGACCTTCACAAATGACATCATCTGATGAATCACATCATTAGCCAACCAATTAAGTTAAGATGGCCTTTTTCACTGTCTATCTTGATGATTGTGTGGATGCATGTGTGTTTTGTGTGCATGTGTATATGTGTGTGTGCACATGGCATGTGTGTGTGTGTGTGTGTGTGTGTGTGTGTGTGTGTGTGTGTGTGTGTGTGTGTGTGTGTGTGTGTGTGTGTGTGTGTGTGTGTGTGTGTGTGTGTGTGTGTGTGTGTGTGTGTGTGTGTGTGTGTGTGTGTGTGTGAGTGCGGGTCTGCTTTTTTTCACACAGTGCTGGCAGCAGGCCAGGCCGGGGGCAGAAGATGCCAAAGTCAAGACATTCAGTCAGTCACTCGTGGACGTTTGGTCAAGGGGGCGGAGCTATGGTAAAAGGGGACGTAGCTAGGGATAGCTAGGTCGTAGAGAGTCAGGGATTTGAGGGGTGGGTAGGGGGAGTGGCTAGGAGGAAATTGGAATGATGTGGGTGGGGTGTAGGGTTATGGTTGGGGTAGGCTTAGTGTTGGGGTAGGGTAGGACCATTTTCCATGTTGAAAACAATTAGCTGTGTGGTTGATGTACCCCCAAAACATTGGCTAAAGTGCCATAAGGCTGAATGGCCATACCACTGTGCCTTGGGCATTCATGTGCACTTGTGTGCATGTATCCCTGCTTGTGTGCAAATAAAAGTGCATGTGGCACGTGTGCATGCGTGAGCATGTGATTGTGTGTGTGTGTGTGTGTGTGTGTGTGTGTGTGTGTGTGTGTGTGTGTGTGTGTGTGCGTGTGTGCGTGCGTGCATGTGTGCGCGCGAAGAGAAAGAGGAATTTAGGACTCTGACAGCAGCACAACATATGTTGAATGTGCCAGTGGGGTCAGGGTGTGTGTGTGTGTGTGTGTGTGTGTGTGTGTGTGTGTGTGTGTGTGTGTGTGTGTGTGTGTGTGTGTGTGTGTGTGTGTGTGTGTGTGTGTGTGTGTGTGTGTGTGTGTGTGTGTGTGTGTGTGTGTGTCGTATGTGTGTGTGTGTGTGTGTGTGTGTGTGTGTTTGGAGTGCTGCCACATTGTCAGGCTGTGTGTTGCTGTTGTAATCCCCTCACAGAGCCACTGGGCCACAGGGCTGGATAACTTGCGGTCTGCTTGGACTGTTGCAATGCCAGTCAGCAGCAGTGACCCCATTGTACCCTCCACAGCCGCGCATGCTGCTCCACATACTGTACCTTGAGACATAGTGGAGGAGGGTATTAAACACACCTGAACTGGACTCAAGGTGAACTCATTCGATTTTGGTGGTCAAAGGTCAAAGGTCGAGGTCACTGTGACCTCACATTCTTCCATTCTCATGAGCGTGATATCTCAGGAATGCCTGGAGGGAATTTCATTACAGCTGGCACAAACGTCCACTTGGACTCAAGGATGAACTGATTACAATTTGGGGGGGGGGGTCAAAGGTCAAGGTCACGTGACCTTAGAAAATACTTTTTTGGCCATAACTCAAGAATTCATACTGTATGCTAATTATGACAAGACTTCAGACACATTAACAAGGCACATTGCTTGGATGTCCCTAACCAAACAGACTGTCTACAATATTTCAATATTTCTACAGTGTACAGTATAGGTCTATTCTAATAGGCCTACAGCGTATTGTAGTATTTCATTCACAACAACTGGATGTTTTGAACCATCCCCAACCCTGAGGACCTCAGAGTATCCCACACACATGTTGTATCTGATTACAGGCCATGCTTCAGTGATGAGGCCCATTTCCATGGGTAAGGTCTCCCCCTCTGCTACCCGTGAGACGTGATATCAAAGCTATATACAGATCAGATCCAGACTGTGGTGATTTCAAAGTTATATGGATCAGATCCAGACTGTGGTGATATCAAAGCTATATACAGATCAGATCCAGACTGGTGACTGTGTGAGGATGTGGGAGCTGGGAGCCCTCTCAGCCCGGTGTCTCCTCCCTATCACTCTGCTGGCTTTTATACTGTTCTGGCTCAGGAAGAGGCTATATTCTAAAGCACAAGGTATGTATAAGGTGTGTGTGTGTGTGTGTGTGTGTGTGTGTGTGTGTGTGTGTGTGTGTGTGTGTGTGTGTGTGTGTGTGTGTGTGTGTGTGTGTGTGTGTGTGTGTGTGTGTGTGTGTGTGTGTGTGTGTGTGTGTGAGAGAGAGAGAGAGAGAGAGAGAGAGAGAGAGAGACTGTTAACGAAGGCCCAATAGACCTTATTCGATTCGACATAGCGCTGCAGTTTTCAAGTGACAGCCTATGTGGAGCAGCGTTCATAGGAAGCTAGCCGCTGTTAACGTTACCTGTATCGTTCCTGTTGTGTTCGGATGGTGACCTGCGTTAGGCATGGCTGTAGTAGGCTAATGACAGCAATAAAGTCCCCGTGGTTTGTTTCTATCTCTACCGTCCACAGACGTGAAGGGAGCGAGACTGGGGATACGTCATCAGCACACAGGAGATGTGTGGATAGTTGGGAGAGACAGGTGAAACTTTCTGACAGCTCCTCACAGCAAAGTCTGTTCACCTCGTTTTTTCATTTGTTTATTATTACAGGCATTAACGGCAGCATGCAAACAACAACTGTGGGTTTTTTATTGCTGTCATCACTATCGCTATTTTGTAATGGAACAGAAACGACAATAAGCCTGTTGTCAGCTGCAGCGCTGTGTGCGTGCAGGACGGTATGTCAACAAAATGGTGCGTCCAGGGTTAGCGAATAAGGTCTATACATTGAATGAACTTGAGCATTGCCATGTTCTGACACGTATGTATGTAACATGGTGTCACATACAAGACAATGACAACACGTGAGCGTGTCTTGGCATATGTTCAGTTATTGAGATGACTGTGCAGTTTTACAGTAATGGCGGTAAAGAAGGGGAGGGGCACTGTCTGTCTGTCTGTTGGGTTCAGACAGGCATCCTGTGTCTATTTTAAGACGTCTCCAATTGATTGGCTGTAAATGACAAGCCTCCCGCCCACTGTTGTCAATGTTGGTCCTTTCCTTTTCATCGTTAACACTAACAAGGACCAGAATTCCATAACTACTAGAACGACGGTAAGTGGTCATTTTGACCACTAGATTCTAAACTCTATAATCTCTCATGATAAATACTCAATTGAGAGATTAATGCAATCATTGTGTATATGGTATAAGATATATTTTGAAAAGACTAAATAACACCGAAATGTGCTTTTTAACAAGTTTGAAGAAGTGGCAGATCTGCATTTTAACAAGTTGAAAGAAGTGCCAGAATTCCATAACTACTGTATAGAATGGCCGTAAGTGGTCATTTTGACCCAAACTCTATAATCTCTCATGATAAATACCCAATTGAGATATTAATGCATTAAAAAGTCAAAACAACACCCACATGTGAAAATATAGACTAAAGAATTGGTCTAGAACCCTGGGAAATTCAGTGAGGTCAAAATGACCATCTATGGTCTTTCTAGGTAAAAATGATAATATTTTGTTTGCCTTTTGTGTAATTCCTATAAAAAAAACTTTTTTAAATGACAATACAGACACTTTTAGGAAAAGCCATGTACCAGAAGCATTGTATTTTTTAATTCAACAAAAAATCGAAATGACCGCTGTGGGCTTTCGAGAGTCATTCCTCTCTCGTCTTGACTGTTGCTTTTCACCACACTGCTCATTCTTACAATCCAGTGGTAATATTGAGTTTTTAAGACTTTCTGCTTTACCTGTGCTCCGTTTTAACACAGTTTATTCACATGATATTCTTGCTAAATTTCACAGTTGGAATATATATACAGCAGACAGAAAATACAGTAGAAATATAGAAATATAGAAAAATAATGTCAACCGCCTTGAAGTCAGTGTAAACAATCCAAAATTCGAAATATTATTCTTTTCCTTTGTTATTGTCATCTATAGTGGTTATTTGCATAAAAACACACAGTTTGATTAGGAAATGATTGTATCTTTTTTAAATATGTGCTTTGATGTATTTATTTTTAACTAAATTTGTAACTTGAGTTACTTGACAAAGTAACTGGTATAATACTACTCAAATCCTATAAGTAATAAGTTATATTACTGAGTTACTGCTAAAAGTAATATATTACATGTAATATGTTACTTTTGTAATGAGTACCCCCAACACTGGCTTTGTTATTCAATTGGCATGGCACTCAAAAATTTAATCTGCTTCACCGATTGAACAAAATGGTTTGACAGTCACAGAAGCCCTCCGCAGTCAGCACGCACACACACACACATACACACACACACACACGTGCACGCACATACACACACATGCGCGCATACACACGCACACACGCACACACACACAGTCACACACACACACACACTCACACACACACAAGCCCATACACGCATACCTAACAGTGGTAATGTACTGTATCTAATTACCCGATCTGATTCATAATTCCTGACATGAATGGTGCTAACAAGATGTAATGTGTTTGAATGGGAGAGGAGGGAATGAACACGAGAGAGAAAATAATAGTGGTGTCATGGGGGATTTGGGCATGTGGTAAAATTACATACAAGGCAGAAATGACAAAGAAATATAAATGATATATCGTGTGAATGATATACTTTACGCGTGGGGAGCATTCATTTATAATACCCGAAGGTCTAACCCAGTGAACAACCAATTTCATCTACTTGCAATAAATAGGCTACTACATCAATCTGTATTGAACTGGACATCTGACTTATTGGACTCGGAGGAGCCTGCATGGCTGTTTATCAGATGAAGGAAGGTGGTTGGGAATAAAAGTCCCCAAACAGTCTTGGCTAATAAATTCATGTCCTTATAATAGTCCTCAACATGAGGTCTTGGACCGGCCTAGATGCTCATAGCAACAAACATAAGGCCAGTGGGACTAAACTATCCTGCCACATACAGATCGAGGATCATCAATGCTTTCAATAGCAAAGAGAAAGTAGATATGAGAAGAAATGCCCAGGAATCATGCTTGAGCAAGTCTTACAAAGGGTGTGTCATGAGTGATATAACTGAGAGTGAGTTATGGAGTCCCTTATGTCACGTAGACGAGCTGCTGAATCAGCTGAGCACACATGTAGACTACAGTGCATCCATGCACGGCAGGATCTTAGCATGGGTAATGTGATATGGTTCTCCCTCCTTAGGTGGTGATGACGACCCCTCAGCCTCTGAATGTGAAAGCAAGACGTCCTCAAACTCTGACCCTCCACCAGCAGGGGATGCTGGTAAGCTACACTGCCATTAAAGGTCATAGGTCATCAACACAGCCGATTTGAAAGATTGAAGAGTTGAGAGTGTATCGGACCGTCTTGAGCAAATTGTTACAACTCAATTTCCCAAACTAACCCAGTCAATTAACATTATGTAAACTAAGTGCACTCAGAGAGCACGGACCTCTGCCAAAACTACTCCAGTCTGCTATGATATCCAAACTTTGTGAGTCTGATCAGAACCCTAACCCATGCGCTATTGGCATGCTTGTTGAGCACATTTGCGCAACTTCGCATCACTGATGACATCACTGTCACTGATGATGTCACAATGCCTATGACATCCTGATGATGTCACAATGCCTATGACATCATCAGTGCCTATGACATCATCAGTGATGTCATAAAATGATTTTGGTCAATAATGATGTCACTGATGACATCACTAATGATGTCATAGACATTGTGATATCATCGGTGGGACAAAAATTGAAACAAAGTCCATTGAAACACACACACATAAATATATATACCGGTATAGACTCAGAGAGAGAGAGAGAGAGAGAGAGAGAGATACTTGCCTATGCTGAGGCATAGGCAATAAGAATGAGAAGTGTCTGTGTGGAGTGTCTGGAGCCAGATTTTTGAATGTAATTAGGGCTGAATGTGCAACTTGGCCGAGTTGCACAATCGGATATGATGTCATCAGTGATGATGTCATCAGTGATGCCTTCCTGCTGAGGCATAAGTTCAGTGATGATGTCATCAGTGATGTCATCAGTCTGAGGCTGTAAGTGATGGGAATATAAGTAGGGAGAATCAGGCGGTAATGCAATATAAAGGATGCCAACTGCCATAAGGGAGAATCAGACTGAGGAGAAGAGGACAAGTGGCACTCTCCAGAGTAAGTGTATGACAAACCCTAACATTTCGGGGTTACGCATATGCACCACGAGATTAGACATTTCGGAAAATGCTTATAAAGACCAGAGGCTTTGGAGACCACTGTGTTCCAGACCAGGGGGGTCTAACTAGTAGTTGATAGTTTTGTATAATATAAAGCTGATAGGCTACTGCATTTCCAGCAACTATGAGCATGACATTGAGATCACGTGTTTGAAATCCTGCATCTGTAACCAGATGCAGTAACATTAGCAGGAGTGTTACATGAGAGTGTGTGTGTGTGTGTGTGTGTGTGTGTGTGTGTGTGTGTGTGTGTGTGTGTGTGTGTGTGTGTGTGTGTGTGTGTGTGTGTGTGTGTGTGTGTGTGTGTGTAAATGTGTTTGACCAACTACGCGTGCCTCAATATCTGCCAGGAGCATATTAAGCTGTGCTACTATTCTAAAACAGGCAGCAGAGTTGAGAGGTGAGAGACACACTCTGCAGCCTACTCTCCAGTCACCATTCAGCAGTGCTGCTGATCCAACCTGGTCTCAAGGGCAGGCCAACGCTCTCCCCTCTTTCCCCCCACAGCTAGCCTCAGCTCCAGGACCATGGCGCAAACAGCTCCTGTGGATCCCACCAAGATGGGAGTGGGCCGGGCAATTGCCGTGCTGACCTCTGGAGGCGATGCCCAGGGTAAGGAGTGGGTTTCCCAGGCTGGTATGCAAGTGCCAAGGCGAGCATATCTGTGGCTTGTTTTGCTCAACGGGAGGCTGAGTGACTCGCTCGCGAAAGAGTTGCTATTTATATGCTATATAAAACAATGACATGTGAATAAATATTTGAGCTATGCTTTGAGTGTGCTTTGGAAATAGTTTTATCTGGCAGCCTAGCATGTGATGCCTCAAAAATGGTAATTGGTGGTTATCAATATACAGGTAGCCTACATAGGCCTACAGAGGTATATCAGTAGTGTTGTGGTACTGTTGTGTTCTAAAGTAACGGTTGCATAAGAAGCTGAAACCTATTACAGCATGTATAGATAATAGTTTAGGCATAATAGCACTAGAAATGACACTGCTTTGTGAAAACCAAAAAATACACTTGTCACTTCTTTCCTGCCACATGTAATGGTGATTGCAGTTATATCAAGGCAAACTACGGTAGCTTTTTTCTTCTTCTTTTAAACAAAACTTTGATGATTTCTCCGTTGCTATGGAGATATCTTATCTTATTAGGAAAGGGCAGCATGAAGCCCTTCATCCAGGGCTGCTAGGAGCACAGAGCGAGGCAGTCTGTCCCCTGACCTTTAACTTGATGAAATCTCCACTCTGACCTTTGGGGAAGTGTGTCAGTGACTCCACACAACCCTCTAGTAAACACATGAGGCAGCAGGTTATCCATCTGTCTGTATGTCTGCCCATCTCAACTTAAGACCTAAGGGCAAGTGTGTGACAGCACTGAAGCCTTGAACAGACAAAAACCGACTACTATGCCTTACTGTATATGCCTTTCCTATCCCCGCTCTCTTCTCACTCATTCACAATACTAATTCTCCCCCAGATGCAAGCACGTTTTCAGACGTCTTTCTTTATATCAGTTGGCCCAAGTTTCTTCTCCTTCCTCCTCTCTCTAACACTGTATCTGTTATGGGGGCTAATTTTAGAGGCATGACCTTTCTGTCATATGTCTGTGACATGGTGAGGTAGAGTGGGTGAGCGGTCATCTCCACTCTCTGCTCCTTCCCACTGAAAGGGGAGACACTCTTGGTGCCCCCAAAATGTTAATCGATCCCCATCTTGTCTCTATGTCATCGAATGTGTTGAGAGAGGTAGAGAGATACATTTAGCCAGTCCACCTTCCTGCAATAAATTGCATCCGATTGCTACTAGTCTTGCTTGCCAGACTTCCCTCCCTTCCGGGAGAGGAGTTTGGCAGCATAGATCTCCACTCTGGACTTTCGAGACTCATTAGCCAATGAACAGCCAGGAATGGGTCTCGCGCTACTTTTGCATGCTAAAATAAAGCTGATAATGTACAATTTGATTAACCTAGTCTCGCTTACTACCAGACTCTCTCCCTACAACAGGGGATCCAATCGTTTTCAGCGCATAGCAACGAGCTAGCATTGTTGACGTTTCACAACGGCGCAGGCATTTGAGATCAACAGATTCGACACGGAGGGAGCAGAAAGGAAATCCAAATATGGTCGCTGCCGGTCAGTCAGAGCGGGTCGGAGCCAATGGCAGAGCTTGCAGGGAGCGGATAGGGATTTTCTTCTGCTGCCATCTGAAATGGACGCCACCAATAGAGAGGCAAAGTGACCGCCTACTTCCTGCTTCAGCACTGTACCAGAGATTTTCATCCGCCATTTATTTTCCCATCCACATTTCGTAAAATGCGTATAAAACAAATGTTACTGGTTCAAACCAAACGGTACAGATATATTTAGAAACAGGAGAGATCGCATAACATTTGCGGGTTTAAAGAAAACGTTTTTTCGACGTGTTTTTTTTTGGTCCGAGTGAAATGTTCTATGGTCTCTCCCGATTATAGCGTTAGCTGAACCGTTTGGTTCGACCAAGTACAACTATTTTATAAGCATTTTACGAAATGTCTATGGGAAAATAAATGGCGGATGAAAATCTCTGGTACAGCGCTGAAGCAGGAAGTGACATTCCACTTTGCCTCTCTATTGCAGAGATTATACCAGCAGCCTGTTTCCATGCAGCCAGGGGCGGGGCGGGGCGGGGCGGGGCGGGGCGGTGCAGGGCGGGGCGGGGCGGGGCAGGGCAGGGCGGGGTGGGTGGACGGACCCGCTCATCCTTCAACCGAGAGAGCAAACGAGAGAAGCGGGTTCGCCTCCCGGCGTGCACCGTTTTTAACGCCGATGCAAACCATAACCATACCCTTACCCAAGTTGTTTTAGTTGCCTAACCTTAACCAAGTTGTTTTAGTTGCCTAACCTTAACCAAGTTGTTTTAGTTGCCTAACCTTAACCACGACTCGCTGAAGAGGGGTGGTAAGTCGAGTCGCTCGGACGAGCCGGTGGCGAGTCGAGCTCGAGCTGCGGGTGGACTCGCTCCCCCGTACCGGTGGCGAGTGCTGGGAAGAGTCGGTGCTCAGTTCCCCCGACTGCCCAAGTAACCAGGAAGTAGCCCGTGTCGTTCGCGCTTTAAGTTGTTTCGGGAGTCAGTGGAAATAGACCTATTCTGTCATTTCGGTATGAGGGCATGTTGTCTAAAACGCACATGTAGTAAGGAGGCCAGCACATGGGAGGTATGAGACATGCATTTGGTTCTAGTCAACAATCTTGCAGCAGAATTTTGGACTAAGTTGATTTAGTGTAGTAGCCTATATACAGATTTGATATAGATGCAACTGGGTTGGCCACTTTCTGATGCAATGCTTTGCTTATGTAGTCTGAATAATGTGCAATGTAATGGATGTGCTTAAAATGTAGCTTAATACAAGTAAACATTCAATTATTGATCGCAAGCTTTGTGCACAATCTACACTGTGCCTGCAGGTATGAATGCCGCTGTGAGGGCCACAGTCAGAGTGGGACTGTACACTGGAGCCAAGGTGTATTTTGTCCATGAGGTAAATAAATACTGCTGTATGTCCCCCAGTCTACAGAGTGATTACTATACACAAGCTTGAGTGTACATGAACACACACCATTCATATAAAACACTTAATGGACTGAAATGACTGTGCATGCAAGGGCAAAAACATTCAGACAGTATCAAGTCCAAAGATTCTTCACAACGATGAACCCTTTGCCACTATGTTCACTGTTTGTTTCCAGGGTTACCAGGGTCTGGTTGATGGAGGAGACCATTTTCGCCTAGCTACTTGGGAAAGTGTGTCCATGATGCTGCAGCTGGTGAGAACACACATGCACAGAATACAGTGTGTGCTTAATATGGAAGAACACACAGAATATAGGCATACTCTGCACATGTATTACCTAACCTTCTCACTGTTTGAAAAAAAGTGCCATGGGCTAAAAGGTTTGCATTTTCTTCTTTTCTTTTTCTTTCTTTCTTTATTTTTTATTATGTTTTTTTTTCAGGGTTTCTCCCATTTTCTCTCCAATTGTACTTGGCCAATTCCCCCTGCTATCATTGCTCCGCCCCCTCTGCCAATCTGGGCAGAGTTGTACTGTATACAGACTAGCACATGCTTCCTTCCTCCAACACATGTGTAGGCACCAGCTGCTTCTTTTTCACCTGACAGCGAGGAGGATACCTAGTTCCCGTAGTAGTTGCTCTCTCGGTTGAAAGAGCACGCTACACCTCCATCCACCCACCCCCTACTCCCTTACGTGTCAGCAGCCTATTTCAATATCAGACTGTCGTTGGTAACAGATCAAACTTTTCGTGAGACTGGGGGGCTATGTAACTCTAGATACTCTTTAGCGACTAGGTCTTGTAGGTCAAATGGTCATGCAAATGCCAGGTTCACTCAAATAGTAATGTAATTTAGAGTTGAAGGCTGGGGGTTCATATATCCTTACCCCTTTACATCTTTCTTGTCCCTGCTTGGTGGGGACTACCTTCTCAATAGCTGTGTTCAGAATGGTTCACTCATTCACTCACTCACTCACTATTCCCCATGTAGTGTTATCATCATATAGTGAACTATATGGGGAACGATCAAACAAGTTTCAGACACTACCTCACTCTTCTTCTCTCCTTTGCTAAGCACGACAGCATTGCATTGTGGTATACGGGAAATTGCTCTGCATTGTGAGTATTTTACAGTGGACTATATATAGTGAATCAAATGAACAGTTGAGAATTCGGACACTAGTACAAAATGGCCAACACACTATATAGTCCACTATTTCTGTAATAGAGGGAATGCACCGACGCCACGCCCCCTCCCGAACACGCCCCCTCAGCCGGACTGAGCAGCACTGAGTGTCAAATTTCCAAAACAAACGTGGCTTCCGCCAAGGGTAGTAGCGAAACCACGGCTAATATAAACGATTATCTGCTTAAATTAAAGGCAGTTGGACTCGAATGTGACCCTTACAGCTTGCCAAAGAACCAGTGGTCCATGGACGTAGACATGTGGCCAGGAATAGGGTTTCCTGACATTTATATGTACTTAATATCGACGCTGGGGAAATACACAAACCAAAACATGAAAGCATACGCGTCGTACTTCAAGGCTGGATTTGTTGGCGACATTAAAGTAACGAGGACAGCATTGGATATTCTGGTTGTAGCCTATGTGGAGAGGTAAATATTTATTTTATTACAACTTTTATTAAGAAAAATATAGCATACGCTGTCACTAACACACGCTAGCTTTGTTCAATCATAGTGAACACTGTCACTCATGTAACGTTATATCTGTGCAGGTAAAACACAGCCAGAGAATGAATGAGCCCTCATTGAAACCCTGGATAGCTGCAGAGAAGACCGGGACCGTTTCATTAGCTTTCGGCAGCCTGTAAAAAGATACCTCCGACGCCTTGTTGAATCTATTTTTACAGTCAATGGCACAAAAGCACTTTCCCATTTTCGTTGTTTTCTCGCGGAAGCTGAACGCTAAACACCGTGACCCGGCGGCGCCACCTGGCTTGTTTAGACGTTTTGACACTCACCGCAGCTGAGTGGGCGTACCCGCACTGACTGTCGCGTCCGTGACGTCACGTGCATTCCCTCTATAGGGACCGGTTTTGAACAGGGCTAATGTCTCAGCGTCAGAGCGCACTGAATCTCCTTGTTTGGTACTGAAACCCCTCCTCCCTGTACTGAAACCCCTCCTCCCTGTACTGAAACCCCTCCTCCCTGTACTGAAACCCCTCCTCCCTGTACTGAAACCCCTCCTCCCTGTACTGAAACCCCTCCTCCCTGTACTGAAACCCCCTCCTCCCTGCCTGGCATCAGGGTGGAACTGTGATTGGCAGTGCCCGCTGTCAAGACTTCCGCACCAAGGAGGGGCGGAGCAAAGCTGCCTGTAACATGGTCAAGCTGGGCATCACCAACCTCTGTGTGATCGGAGGCGATGGCAGCCTGACTGGTGCCAACCTCTTCCGGACAGAGTGGAACGAGCTGCTGGGGGACTTGGTCAAAGCTGGTGAGTGTCCTCCAGCACAAGTCTACATGACCCCCCCAATTGGGTCATGTAGACTTGTCATCAACAAGTCACCATTCTAAGAAACACCCTCTACTTGTCACAAGTCACTTTTACACATGGTTTTCTACACTGTCATGATAGTTATGAGTGAGTGCTTACTTTAAGTGCATATATCATACAAGCAATAGTGGTTGTGATCTGCCTGCCCGCTACCCAACCAGTTCTAGCTAAAAGATCTGCCTGCCCCGTACCCAACCATTTCTAGCTAAAAGATCTGCCTGCCCAGTGCCCAACCAGTTCTAGCTAAAATATCTGCCTGCCCAGTGCCCAACCAGTTCTAGCTAAAATATCTGCCTGCCCAGTGCCCAACCAGTTCTAGCTAAAAGGGCAAAAATAGTAAATTATCATCATACTGAGGTTACTCAGTTAAAAATCCACCATATTGCACCAAAGCTATTCGGTTTTCTAGATGACATCTTTGCAAATTTGTCAGTGACTGCATAATAAAGGTTAGAAGAGTGAATTAGAAAATAATTTAAATTGCTTATTTCTGGGTAAATATGAATAATTTTGACCAATATTACCTCATTCCAAGGGATTCTGGGCCATGGGTGGCAGGCACCCAGAGCACACATTCAAAATCCACTTATGGAGGTGATACTATAGTAGAAATGACTTGAATTCTGCTGGCCACATTGGTATATCAGTCAATCAAAAGGATGTGACTGAGTGTGCTGTTATTTTACCTCTGTGCAGGAAATATCACAGCAGATGAGGCCAAAAGTTCCTCTCATCTGAATATTGTTGGCATGGTGGGATCCATTGACAACGACTTCTGTGGCACTGACATGACCATTGGCACTGACTCTGCCCTTCACCGCATCATGGAGGTAGTGGACGCCATCACCACTACAGCTCAGAGGTGAACACGCACACACACACACACACACACACACACACACACACACACACACACACACACACACACACACACACACACACACACACACACACACACCACCACTACAGCTCAGAGGTGAACATGCACACACACATCACCACTACAGCTCAGAGGTGAACATGCACCAGGCGCGGACTGCACGTCGGGCAAATGCCCGGTGGCCTGGCCTGCAAAAAAAAAAAAAAAAACAGCAGGCCAGGCGCCGCCTACTGGTTTGCTAGTGGTTTTATTACTTTATTCAGGGTTAAAGTGGGTGCATCTCATTGTAAAATTGGACTCGGCCCAAATTGGGCTTCAAACGGCCCAAATCTGGCTTGAAACGGCCCAAATTGGGCTTCAGACGACCCAAATTGGGCTTCAAACGGCCCAAATCTGGCTTCAAACGACCCAAATTGGGCTTCAAACGGCCCAAATTGGGCTTCAAACGGCCCAAATTTTTCAGCGCCGCCCTTCGCACGCGCGTCGGCCCGTATCGGCCTGGCCACTATCACCACTACATCTCAGAGGTGAACATGCACACACAGACATCTGAGTGAAGGCCAGAGCTGCACGTGATTTGAAGACTCATCATGACCTAAGACGTTTCTTTCTGCAGCCACCAGCGGACCTTCATCCTGGAGGTGATGGGCAGGCACTGTGGGTAAGCCTGTGTGTGTGTGTGTGTGTGTGTGTGTGCGTGCGTGCGTGCGTGCGTGCGTGCGTGCGTGCGTGCGTGCGTGCGTGTGTGCGTGTGATGTGCTCCGACAGGTTGTCCTATAGCAAAACATTGAGTGGTTGCTGAGTGGTTGTATAATGAAGTTGATTCTACTGATCAGTTAGTTACACATGAAAAATAACCTCAGTTAAGACAAAAAGTGAGATCTGCCCATTACTCCATTAAATTGTCAAGTAAGAATGACCAGTTGTCACTTTTTTAGCTCTCGTTTCCTCCTTCCTTAAAGGAATAGTTCACCCAAAAATGAAAATTATATGATCATCTACATCTAGTCCCCCTCATGCCAGTTTGAAGCACAGGTGAGCCTTCTCCAAAACAACTGAAGTCAGCGGGGACCAGTTCTTCAGAGTCCCAAACAGACCTACTGTATATTCACACCATCATTTAGTGCAAATCTTAACTGATTTGCAACAAATAATGGTGAATAGGTCTTTCTATTCATAGTGTGATTCTCAGAAAATTGGTATCAATAGATGTTTCATTGGATTCAATGTTCACCAGACAAATACTGGCTTTTTATTTAAAAAAATAATAAATATCAGCCAGTTAGTGTTGTCTACCTCATTTGTTATTTTTGTATAATCGTTTTAGTGTCCTATATTGTCTAAATGCTGTTTCAGAGCAAGATACAGTATTGAATATCAACCGAAATTTTTAATCATTTTCAATCCGAAAATATCACTACCGGCCAGCCTTGAAAAAGCTAAGAACGCTGGTCCAACGAGTTTATGACCCTACCTACAGTTACCTGGCCCTGGTGACGGCTCTGTGTTTATGACCCTACCTACAGTTACCTGGCCCTGGTGACGGCTCTGTCCTGTGGTGCCGACTGGGTGTTCATCCCAGAGATGCCTCCAGACGATAATTGGCAGGAGCACCTGTGCAGGAGGCTGACACAGGTGAATATCTGGTCTATATCCTTAAACACATCATGTCTGGGTCTTTGACTTCTCATGTCCTGCCACTGCTCTCTCTGCTGATGTCTAAAGTCTCCCTCTGCCCCGCTCAGCAAAGAGGCCATGGTAACCGTTTGAACATCATCATCGTAGCCGAGGGAGCCCTGGACCTCCATGGCAAACCTATCACCTGTGAGGATATCAAAGAGGTCAGTCATCATCACAGCACTCCAACCTACCAGCACAATGCAGGGTTTATCCGTCATCTTAGACAGGCTGCTCATCTACTTTTTCTATCTACTGTAGCTGATAACAGAGAAGCTAGGCTTCGACACCCGCACCACCATCTTGGGCCACGTGCAGAGAGGTGGAACCCCCTCCGCCTTTGACAGAATCCTGGTAATTTCCATATAAAAAACTTTTTAAATATGCATCCATTTTTCTTTTTTATTGTTGTTAAACACACGCCATGTGTTAAAGGAATACAGCTTTATCCACCACTCTCACCTCTTCTCCTTTCTCATTGCCTGGATTCAGGCTAGCAGGATGGGTGTGGAGGCTGTGATGGCCCTGCTCGAGGCCACACCAGAGACTCCTGCGTGTGTGGTCAGCTTGTCTGGAAACATGGCTGTCAGGCTGCCTCTCATGGAGTGTGTCCAAGTGGTGAGTTAAAATCCAGCCCATATAAGAGAAAAATCTGAATTGAGCATGAGTGCTACAGTGTGTACATATAGAGGCGTAGAAAGCAGTGAAAATGTGGGTGCGACAAAATGAACAGAGTACCGGTATGTAATAGTGGTGGCTTTGTTTACAGCTAGCAGTCCACATATCAAAGCACCATCTCCAAATGCATTTCCCTATTTAAATCACAAACAATAACACCATAATAAAACATCTAAAATAAACAATATTATAAGATAGGTGGACCCTGGGGAAGAAGAAAAAAAAAGGGGGGTCCATGGGTCTAATTTGTTTCAGTTTAAGGCTCCTTGATGTGAAAACGTTTGAGAACCACTGGTCTAAAGTCTGAGCTTGAGATGGAGATGCTGCTTGAATTAAACCAGCGTCCAACTCCGCTGATGACTGGACACCTGACGGCACGGTCTTCATATTATTCTGCCTTTTGACAGCTGGAGCTATTCATAAATCCATGCTGCCTTGCAAGGTTACTAATGAACTGCATCTATTTGGAATTAGACTAAGCCTAACCGAACTATTTCTACGTCATTGAATTTCATTCAAGGTGTGTGTTTTCCGTGTGAGAGTCTGCCTGGTTGCAATTAAGGCAGCAGTGAAAATGTGGCGTGGAATTTGATCGATTTGGGCATTCTGTCAAGCTTGGACAATGACACACTGACACAGCACTCTGAAAAGAGTACAGCGCTGACTTTCCACATGGTAAAAAACATTGTAAAAGTGTGTGTGTGTGTGTGTGGGGGGGGGGGATTGTCTAGACTAATACTGGTAATAGCTGTGTAGTAGACGAGTAGTAGTGTATAGCATCAACAGTGAGACAAAATATAACATGGTAGTTCTAAGTTTTTTGAGCGGTCACAACACTAGGTGAGCACTAACTACCGATATACAGTATTTAACAAACCATGGTGTCATGTACTTGATTCCATTCTGTTGATCTCCTTTCATATCAGACTAAAGATGTCACCATAGCCATGGCTGAAGGGAGGTTTGAAGACGCTGTGAAGCTCAGGGGAAAGTGAGTTCTATGTTATTATAATATTAAATTATATTAAATTCACAGGTGTTGTGTTGAGTTGCAAATGGCTGTACATATATCTTCTAATGTTGGATGACAGGAGTTTTGAGAACAACTGGAACACTTACAGAATGCTGGCTCACGTGCACCCCCCAGAGACGAAGGTGAGGAACTGCAGTTTCAGTGGCCTCTATATGTGTCTCTTTTACATGGACTGCTTCTACACTACTGTGAACTGCCCTTGGTAAATGCATTCATTCTGATAAGTGTCTCTCTGTATATGCGCCCCTCCCAGAGTAATATCAACATTGCCATAATGAACGTGGGTGCTCCTTGTGCTGGGATGAACGCCGCGGTCCGCTCAGCCGTCAGAGTCGGCATCCTTCAGGGCCACCAGATGCTGGCAGTGCATGATGGCTTTGACGGCTTGGCTCATGGAATGGTACACACACACTACGCTACGCACACACTTAAAGGAACACTCCGCCCATTTTCAACCAGCTTTGTATCATTAGAACATCAGTAGTATATCAGAAAACTGTAAACGGTTTTGAAGTCTGTCATTTAATTTGACAGTTATTGAGTGTTAAAGTGTGGACCAGTGACATCACTGGTCCACACTAACTCAAATTAATAACTCATTAACTCAAATCAACTCTCAATAACTGTCAAACTATTCATCATTCATCTAGTTTGTCAGTTATTGAGAGTTGATTTGAGTTAATGAGTTATTAATTTGAGTTAGTGTGGACCAGTGATGTCACTGGTCCACACTTTAACACTCAATAACTGTCAAATTAAATGACAGACTTCAAAACCGTTTACAGTTTTCTGATATACTACTGATGTTCTAATGATACAAAGCTGGTTGAAAATGGGCGGAGTGTTCCTTTAAGTTAGCATGACGGAGCGCACACACTCGGACTGACGTCTTTGTCATCCTCCCTGTGCAGGTTGAGCCTATCGGCTGGGCCGCAGTGGGAGGATGGACCGGCAAGGGAGGCTCCGAGCTGGGCACTAAGAGGTGAGCTATTTCAACAGATGCCTCTCCACGGCTACACAGCAGGTATTCCGAGTGTGAAGAAGTGTCGATTGGACTTATATCAACACTGGTGGTGCGGATTTTGGATTGTGATTATTTTTGCGAAGTAGTCTAAGGAAAACAACAGGTAGAATGGACACTTTGTTTCTTTGCACTTCCCCTCTTGTGAAGATCTCTGCCAGCTGAAGTGATGGAGGAGATCAGTCTGAGCATCGCTAAGTTCAACATCCACGCCTTGATCATCATTGGAGGCTTTGAGGTGAGCGACTGGAACATAGAGTGGTTTCAATAACATCCTTACCCCTTAATGAAAACCCACCTCAGTCCTATTGATTGTGAATGTTCCTCATTGGTGTTTGACACTTTTTGCTCCCTCCTCTCTCCATCAGGCGTTTATGGGGGGTCTGGAGATGGTGCAGGCTAGGCAGAAGTATGAGGAGCTGTGTATTCCCATCGTCGTTGTTCCTGCTACCGTCTCCAACAATATTCCTGGATCTGACTTCAGTATTGGTGCTGACACTGCCCTCAACACCATAACCATGGTCAGATTCTTATCGAAGATGCATACTGTATAGAGAGAGAGAGAGAGAGAGAGAGAGAGAGAGAGAGAGAGAGAGACACTCCCCTGTGTCTTCTCTCTTTGTTTGTCTTTCTATTTTCTTTCTATTTAATTTTCTCTTTTTCTTTCAATACTTATAATCAATTCAATAAGCTGGAATGAAACGATATTGCCAAAGCATCAAGTTAGAGATCACACACCCTCTCCTCCTTTTCCCCAGACCTGCGACAGGATCAAGCAGTCCGCTGCTGGCACCAAGAGAAGAGTGTTCATCGTTGAGACTATGGGCGGACACTGTGGCTACCTGGCAACCATGGCCGGCCTGGCCTCAGGAGCCGACGCTGCTTACATCTATGAGGAGCCTTTCAACATCCATGACCTAGAGGTCTGTGCTTATATTCACCTTATGTAGCCCCGCCCACTTGACCGGTTTGTGTTATGACTTCCTGTTCAAAACGTTTTACCTGGTCAAACCAGAGATCGTCTCTCTGGACAAAAGCTATAGTGACTCACTGGAAGTAAAGCAGGCTGCAGGGATAAGCTCTGCCACAGGAAGTGTAAACACAATCGGTTCCGATTGTGTTTACACTCAGGGCCGTAACCAGGGTTCCGAAATAGGGACGGGCGCCGCCGAAAATTTTTTGAGTTCCCCCCCCCCCCCTTTTTTAGCCATATTTAGAGTAATATATCATTTTAAATCAACATTAGGATTATACTGTTGTGATGTCATTATTCAGTATATTCTCTTTCATGTCACCACCTGCTCAGCTCTCCTGTCAACATAATTGTAACTAACAAACACAAACTGTTTTAGCCAAATTCATATCAAAATGACACCTACAAACACAGGTACACAACCCAAGCCGTACACAACACACAAAGTCATCATCGATAATAAAAAAAACATACAGAGGGACATTTATTTATTCCTGATAGGAACGATTGAAAAATAAAATAAAATATATTATGTTGTTTTTAACTTTACACCACCTCTTTTTGTTACTTATTGGGTCATGAAACTGAAACCATGCATATAGCCACCTGCATACCTGACTTCGGGAGCTTGGCAATTGGCATCATGCATGATTACAATGAGATGCACCCACTTTAAACCTGAATAAAGTAATAAAACCACTAGTAAACCAGTAGGCGGCGCCTGGCCTGCTGTTCAGTGAGTGGCCTGGCCTGGCCTGGCCTGCAAAAAAAAAAAAAAAAAAAAAAAAAAATTTTGCAGGCTGAAATATTAGGGGAGGTCCGGACCTCCCCGTCCTCATAGCTAGTTACGGCCATGTTTACACTTCCTGTTAGTCTCTCGAGCCAGACTGTCTCTTCTACATAAGGTGAATAGGACGGATGAATACACAGGTGGCAGTGATTCAAGGTTCTTTATTGTTACGTCTCAATATACAAATACACGGGAGTAAAATCAATGTTTTGGCCCCTCGACATAGCAGTATATTATTAATAAAGAAATAAAGTAACAAATAATAATAGTAATGCAATAAAAAATAATAGTAAGGCAACAATAGTAAGACAGTGAACAGTAAACACAGTATACTGCAGTAAAGTATAATACTGCAATAAAGGGAGCAATAATGTGAATAGTATTGCACAATACGATAGAATAATAATGTAAACCAGGGTAATGAGAGAGAGAGATGCGTGGTTGGATGGATGGATGGATGGTTTCTCAACTCACTGGTCAAATTGTTGATTTGTTTGTAGACGAATGTGGAACATTTGGTGGCGAAGATGAAGACCACAGTTAAGAGAGGACTCATTCTGAGGTTTGTGGGACAGTCCTGACCACAGCGTGCTGTTACTTCTCTTTAAAAACAACAGCAACAACAACAACTAAGAAATCTCTCTTTTTGTCCAGGAATGAGAGATGCAATGCCAACTACACCACAGACTTTATCTTCAACCTGTACTCGGAGGAGGGCAAGGGTGTGTTTGACTGTAGGAAGAATGTTCTTGGACATATGCAGCAGGTGCGCCAAAGGATGGACATCGTTTATCACTATTTGCCAACACAGCCAATTCTGTGCATGTAAGGAAACCTTACTAGATACACTGTTCCCTGTCCTTTAGGGTGGGACACCCTAAAGGACAGGGAACACCCCATGTGAACACCATGTGAACACCCCATGTGAATTCCCTGTCCTTTAGGGTGGGACACCCACTCCCTTCGACAGGAATTTCGGCACGAAGATGGGGGCCAAGTCTATTCTGTGGCTGACTGACAAGATAAAGGAGTGCTACAGACACGGTAACAATGTCATTACCATTAGCTCGGGAGGTAGAGCAGGTCGGCCAATGACTCAAGGGTTGGCGGTTCGAGTCCCGCTCCCTCCCAGCTGTTGTCGTTGTGTCCTTGGGCAAGACACTTAACCCTCATTGCCTCGTATGAATGGGTATGAATGTCTATGAATGTTGGTGGTGGTCGGAGGGGCCGTAGGCGGCGAAATGGCTGCCACGCTTCCGTCAGTCTTCCCCAGGGCAGCTGTGGCTACATCACCCGTAGCTTACCACCACTGGTACGAAT
This sequence comes from Poromitra crassiceps, assembly GCF_964638095.1. Classification (NCBI taxonomy): domain Eukaryota; kingdom Metazoa; phylum Chordata; class Actinopteri; order Beryciformes; family Melamphaidae; genus Poromitra; species Poromitra crassiceps. The sequence continues at coordinate 1,368,350 of NC_139650.1, forward strand.
GGTGTGAATGAATAATGATTCCTGTGAAGCGCTTTGGGTGTCTAGAAAAGCGCTATATAAATCCAATCATTATTATTATTATTATTATTATTAATGTGAAGTCACTCAAAACACCATCAAATGTGCTCCTTGTGTTGTGGTTAACTCTTGTGCTCGCTGTGTGCTGATGTGTGTCCTATTTGTAACCTTGTGCCTCCAGGTCGTATCTTTGCCAACTCTCCAGATTCTGCCTGTGTGTTAGGCATGAAGAGGAGAGCTTTGGTCTTCCAGCCACTGGCAGAGCTTAAAGAACAGACTGACTTCCAGTGAGACTTCTTCTCTATCCTTCCCAACAGCTTTTTTTTCTTTTTTTTTTTTTTTTACACATTTATGTACTTCCCTCGTTCCCTAACATAACAAATGATTTTGATGAATTAATTCAGGTTGTTTTCCATTTCATCTTGGCATTGACAAAGTCCTTCCTCCTCTGCAGACATCGTATTCCAAAGACAGCGTGGTGGCTGAAGATGAGGCCCATCATGAAGATCCTGGCCCACTACAACATCACCTTGGACACCTCTGAACATGCTGCGATGGAACATGTCATCAAGAAGAGAGGCTTGGTTCAACAGTTTAGTTTAGAGTAGTTTATTAGGATAGCCCCATTAGCCGCAGCAAGACGCTACGGCTATTCTTCCTGCGGTCCGAACACATGAAAAATACGGTAACACATAAAAAATGCAATATAGTAAAAGTACAGTGACATAAAGTAGTACAGTACATAACATATTACGTATATGTTATCAGACATTAGCCTATAGTGAAAACAATTCACTGCACAGCCAGCCCCCCCCATGTCTCACAGTCATTCACTCAAGAAAGGGCAGGTGTATTATTAACATAAAACATGTGTGCTGGAAACTGTTTGGAAACTGTTGGTATTTGTGTGATGAAGTCTGGTATTTGGAGCCATCTCATGTTACAGGGGCTGTTTCCATTTGCAGCGAGCTGCTCTGTGCCACATTGTCCACACATTCTGGTTATCTTCTGCACTTCTGCTCCACCTTCTCCTGTCCCTATGATTCACTTTCCACTTAAAATGGATTACTTATCATTTCAGTTATATCAGTCATCTCAAATTACCCCCCCCTGCATTTCCATGGCAAAACAAGCCACAATAAATATTTGAGTCACTTCTTCAAAGTTTTGTCTGCTTTTTCCTTAATACAAATTGTAATGTATCCTACATTGTCTCAAGTAGTAGCTCAAATTTAGTCATTCAGTTGCAGTTATGTTTACACCATAAAACACTTGATTTAGACTTTTTCAGACTGATATTGAACCTTGCCATTTACTATAATTCATACAACTATGCAAGTTAATTAGTGTGTGAAATACTGAAGTTGCATTCATGTGCATGAGACATTTAGCCTGGTGTGACAGAGATAGGAAGGTGGTAGAGTCGGGATTCGAGGGGTGGGTAGGATTAGTGACTGGGGGGGCGGTGTTGTATGGGTGGTGTTGGGGGCCGGGGCAAGAGGGGGAGGGGCCATAGGGATAGGAAGATGGTAGAGAGTCTGGATTTGAGGGGTGGGTAGGGTTAATGGCTAGGGGAACAGTGTAGGAAATGTAAAACATATTTTGGGGGCAACTTTTGCCCCCCACTGTCTAAAAATGCGGGTATTAACAAAATTTGGGGGCCACTTTAAAAAATTAATAAAAGATTAGGGGGGAAAACAGCTTGGCTTTTATGACATGTTATAGTGCTTTTATTTTGAAATGCCACATCAGAATGACATGAAACTTTCTGAGAGCCACTGCGAGGTGGTCCTCAATCATTCTGAAGTGAAATTATTATGTGAAAGCTGAACGTTCCCTTCTAATAGGAATCTGAAATAGGGGGGACAGAGCTTTTGGCTTTTATGACATTTTCCTGAGACTTTCTGAGAGCCGAGATGGTAATTGCATGCTTTTATGAAAAAAAGCGACAAACTCGTGAATTTTTGCCACTCTCATTTATTTTGACAATGTGTCTGTATTTTAGAATTAGGCTACACCTCCATAGGCGGCCTCTCCAGTTCTCTCAGTCTATATTATTCAGCTAATTTTTATGTCACCGCTGCTGCTAGTGCTCCAGAATAATACAGTCTGTGTCAAAAGTATGTATGTTTGTGGAAGAGACTGGCTTTCTGTCCCCTTTTAATTTGTTTGATCTAAATGTTCTCTCTCTACAGGCCCTGAATAAACCAACCTGACAGCCACAAGGCCATCTCAGGCAATGTGGATATATGGTACTCAGCCTGGCACACAAAAGGCACCTCTTTAATGGAAGGTCAGCTAGATAGATTATAAAAGGCTGAAGGCTCCTTACCACTCAGAAGAAGATATGTTCTTGAACGGTCAAGAGAGAGGGCATTAACACCACTATGGCTACTGTGTGCTGCTGTTACTGGGCATATGTATGTATATACCGTATATATATACACATATGCTGCCTATAAGTCAAAAACCCTCACAGAAGGTGATTAACAGCTGAAGTGAGGGAGAAATTAGCTGTGCCGAAAAACAGCTAAAACTGAAATGGAACAACTGTAGTGTGTTAGGGGGTACACAAAGGAGAATACTGTCACGATTTACCATCTAACATCTAAAGAAACCAGAAATGTTCACATTTGAGAACATGGAATCTGAGAATTAGGACATTTGTCCTTAAATAAATGGCTAAAAATGATTAATAGGGCATCAAAATAGGCAATTAATGCAATACTTGGCAATTAATCGATGAATTGATTAATTGTTGCAGCTCTTTATCAGTTTTTATAAAATGTATTTTTATGTATTTTCAAAATACAAAATACGTATTTGTATTTCAAATAATACTAATAAATAATTCAGACCAGTATTTTGTATTTGTATTGTGGTAAATCCAAATACTTTTTGATGTATTTTTTCTGCACCACCACCAGTGTGAGGCAGCAATGCACTAACCCGTGCCTAGTCTGCCGGAAATCAAAAGAAGAAGAAGAATTTCCGGTTTGAAAAGTCTTTCAAAAACAATGCGCGGCGGCCTGCTTTAAGTTTTACCAATGGAAGATCTAGCTATGGTTTTACTGACTGATTGTTGTAGACAATTTTACACGTAACTTATCTGGACATGTTTATTAACATATACCACGAACCAACCATCGGTTGCTCTACGCCCTAAACACGAGGCACAAAAGTCTAGCGTTAAACGGTAAGAAAGTCTAACGTTAGCTAACGCTAACATTGATTCTGTGTCAAGCGCTAGCTAACGTAGCTAACCTAGATTAGCGTACGTTAACCCAGCATTTAACTTTAATACATCCATGTATCACATCCACATCGAGGTTTATGTTAACGTTTTTAATTTCCATGTGTTCCTGTTTTACAGCTGTCAAACATGAAGTGTTTAAAGCTCGACGAGTACGTCAAGCAGACAGCTTCTCTGAAAGAAACCGGCCTTTTACTTGAAGAACTGGAGGTTAGTAGCGTATTTTTATTGCCTAAACTAACGTTACTCGCCTTGTAGGTGACAGTCACCTCTTTCATCTCTTAGCAGGACACTTTTAAGAAACATTTCTGAGTGGTTTAGTGTCTGTCACCTTTTCAGTACCAATGATTTAGTAAATGTAACGTTATATCAGTCGGGGTTCCCAGTGCACGGTCCTAGCGTGGAAATCCTGGGAAAGCTATAGCATTTTAAAGTTTGTTTTCAACTTCTGAAAATGTTTTGGGAAATTGTAAACTATTTGCAAAAGTCTTTATAATGTTAAATTACAAAGCAGTGAGAAGCTGAAAGCACATAATATTTTGTATGTTGTAACATTTCTCAACCTGAGAGGGGAATCTAAACTAGTTTGGTTTACATATTGCAGAACTATGTGAAGAGGCCAACCGGGTTTCCCACTCGCACATTGTGTGACAGAATCATCAGAGCCTGTCTCCATCAACTTGGAGTTGGACCCCCTGACCATGACCACATCGGTCAGTTGACAAAGCTGGCGGAGGTTGCCCTTCGTGGCTATGACCGGTCTGGACTGCGTGTTGCTCAAACCAGTCCTCTGTACATCGAAAAACTAATTTTCCATATTGTCAAGAAACTCAGCTCCCTGGGAGTTCACCGACTGTGTAGCCATTTAGCCGAGTTGCTTTACAGCAGGCTTACTCAAACACAACAGGTATGTATTGGATGTATAGAAGAGTTCATGTACCCCACATTAACACTGCCTGATCTCTTTGGTCTCTCTACTAACAAGGTTGCCTCTCTTATATGGTCCATAGGCTGATGAAGACTACTGTATTGTTGTGCGGAACTGCTTTGCAGTTCTCTGGAACTGCAAATCTGCTGCCAATGATGCAACAACCTTCAATCCCAGGATCAAACTCACATGCCAGATGCAAGCTCTGACCTTCCTCCTGTTGTTGGACAGGGAAACAGTGCCTCCCTCTTACTCCAACGTTCCCATGTACACAGAAGCTGCCTTAGTGGAGTTTGAGAAAAGCTGTGGGACAGTGACGAAGGAGGATGCTTCCTTTCTTCTGCAGAAAACGCAGACTCTCTTCTACACCTGTTGGACTGGTGCTCGAGACCGCAAGGGGGATGGAGACGGGCAGTCTGAGCAACCCTGTTTAGCCACACTTGAAGTGGTGCTGGTTACAGCTAAGCTGCTTTGTAAGTCGGGCTACTGGAACCTGGCTTCGTCTTTGCTGGATGAAATTGAGAGCAAGGTCAGGCAGCGTGGTGACTGTCACGGTACAGCTCTGGTGCTTGGCAAATGGGCGGTAAAGATTCACTCTTCCATGAGGTCTGGAGTGGCCAGGCTTTGGAGTGGCCAGGCTTTGACACAGTGTGCCCGGGTCTTGAGGTCTCTCCCAGCCGTCCCAGGGGACCGGGAAGCCCATGCGATTCTGGAGGGGTGCAGTCTGGTGGTGTGGGCCGTCGAAAATGGACACAGCAAGGGACTAAGTGGACCTGCGCTCCTGGCCTGGTTGTCTTTTCTTGAGGAGCAGCGAGAACCAATATTAAAAATGCTGCAGAAGGTTAGTGTGGTCATTCACCGGGGAAAGAAAGGATGGCTCTCATTGCTGTGTAGAAAATGGGAGCGGTGGAATTGTTTTGTAAAAACACATTTTGTATGATTTTTCTATTTAGGAGCTGACAAAAAAAATCCCGAGGAGAATTGACCTAGATTACATTCCTTACTTATGACCTCTCTTAATCTGTTGCCATAAATTCTTTAAAAAAAGCATCATGACGAGTGTATGTAACTATGTCTATATGACATTGTACCTGTGTTGTTTGTTAACGTAACAGAATTCAGCAAGCCAGGCTGAGAGCAGCCGACTCCAACGCTTACTTGGCTTCAGCATTTACAAAGGCTTCAAATATGCTGACGAAAGCCTGCTGGCCTCACAGGTAAGGACAACGCTGTAATCTCCACACACAGAATTATTGAATGCACAAGCTATCAGATATTTTGTTATTAGCTGCATGTGAAAGTTACAATACGTGGCCACAGTTCTAGAAATGCACCTGTGTTTCAGTTCTATATTACTTAGTAGGAGAATATTACTACGGTATATTACTGACACTACTGATTGTGGTTTGCCTTTCTTAGCTGGAGGACAGTGACGCACTGGATGGAGTGCTGCTGTACTGCAAGGCCACAGCCGGACGGATGATGACTGAACTACGCAAGCTCTCTACTGACGGTATTCTCGATGCAGGTGATTACATTTTAACTTCCCCTGTTGTGCGGCTGTTCAGTTTTAATATTTGTTCATTTATATTAAGTTTAACTATATATTTGGCTTGGCTTTGCTTCCGAAATGCTCTCTTGGATTATGGGCAAATCTTTCATTTGATTTCTATTCTGAAACAAATGGCCTCGTTTTTGTCATATTTGTCCTGCAGTGATTACTGCGAGCAACTTCGTGTGTTCATTGTACAACCAGAAACTCTATGACCAGGCCTACACTTTGGCTGCAATCCTCTGCCAGGAGCTATGCAGGAATTGCCCTAGCCCTCTCCCTGTTGGTGTTGATAGGGTAAGCTTTTTTGTTCCAGTCTTAATAAATCCATATCATATGCTGAACTATGCATTCATGTATTTGCTGTACTAGCAACAACAACAAAACGGTTAGCAACGGGAGGAAATTGATGAAAGGTTATTGATCCTAAAACGGAATACAAGTGGTAACATTGGAAACATGAATTTCATTTGATCGTTTCTTTCAACAATGTACATTTATTTTTTAGGATAAGATGAAACCTAAGTGATCCTGGAGGGGAAATTGGGTCATTGCAGTAGTAAAGATTGGGATACAGATTTTTTTTCTTGCTTTTGTAAAACATGTTTTGTTGTTTTTGTTGTTGTTGGCCTTTTAGCCATTTGTAATTTGTAATGATATCTGTGTGATCATTGTCTAGTTGAGCCGAATCTTCGCGCTGGTGGTGAAGAGTTCATGGCGGGCTGGACAGCTGGAGCGAGCCCTGGACTGGGTCATCCTCTGGTTGAAGGCCCTGGGGCAGGAAATCACAAGTCACATGTCCGAACCGGTCTCCTTGTGGGTGAGAATGAAAGCGGATGCAGCGCGTGAGGAGGACATACGGCTCAGGTATAGAGACCCCGCACACTTTTGATTTAACTGGAGAGTTTACATCAAATGAATGTGAAGGAAACTCTTTGCCTTGTCCTGTCATGGTCCTGGAACAGGACATTGCGTGACGGCTTTGGTCCTGACGTTCCTGACGAGGGAGTGATGCTTTGCCTTCTGGAGGAAGAGCTGCGTGCCTACAAGGCGGTGGAAGGAGACACTGCCCAGGAGCGTTACAACACACTCTGCGACCTGCTGGACATCTGCCACGAGGAGAGCGCCCGCACACACCTGCGCGCCGTCTACCTGTGTGAAATGGCCCAAGTTGTGTGTTTCCGGGATTTCAGTGAACAGACTGACTGGTAGGAGCTTTTTCTTGCCATCTCCCAAATACAATGTTCTTTGATACACAAACTTAATTGAGCCAACATGGCTGTTAACGGCCCATTGTCTCTATAATCATTATTTTGCGTTCGTAACTACACAGCGCGGCAGTAGATTTTACCCATGAGGCTTTGCGGCTATTGGAAGAAGAGCCAGAGACTGCAGAGAATACCGATAGACTGAAGGATGACAAGGCCCACGCTTTACTTTGGCTGTATATCTGCACTCTTGAGAAGAACCTTCAGGAGGTGGGTACTATTGAGTCTGTCAGGGTATCATCATTAAGTAAAATCTTGGCTAAGGCTTCAGTCGGGTGTCTTCTGATCAATTCGATGTTTGTCTCTCCTTCGCCAGGCCATTGATAAGGAGAAAGGACAGGGCTTGCGTCAGCAGAAACCATCTGTGGCCAAGTCCATAGGGACCAACGATTTTGACTACGAAGACAAGCAGAAGACACAGGACAGTGTTCAGGTCTACGAAGGCCTGCATTTCAACCTGGCTGCAGAGACCAGTAGGAAGCGCCTTTTCCTATGCTGAATCATCTATGTAGTTAGTCGTATCAAGCAATGCATGTTCACCCTATGTTAGGGCTGGGCGATATGACTTCAAATCAATATCACCATTATTTCAAACATTTAACTCGTCTACGATGAATGAACAATTAACTTTTTTGACATTGCCCTCATAGTTCTCTGAGCAGGTGTGTACTGTACTGTTTGTTTGTTGGCTGAGTGTTGTGACTGAACGCAACATAGTTTTTTTTTAAGGGGACAGTTCATGAACGGACACATTGGGGAAAGTATTAACCAAGTTAACATTAACTACGGTAATTGAATTCATTCACATCAGCAAGATTGATTAAGTCAGTTCGTTCTAAATGTCTGGTTCGATATATTGCCCAGCCCTACATATGTTGTACATGCCTCAGGTTTTCAATCTTTTTTCTTCTAAATTGGGTCAGTGGGTCAGTCTACTCTAACCTATAACAGACAGGCAGTATGTCAGTTATTGTCTGTTTCATACCAAAAAGCATTAGAATCTATTCTACCTGAATTGGTATTTGTGAGATGGACATTGTTGTGTGTGTGTGTGTGTGTGTGTGTGTGTGTGTGTGTGTGTGTGTGTGTGTGTGTGTGTGTGTGTGTGTGTGTGTGTGTGTGTGTGTCCGTCCTCAGAGTTATGTGCGCCTCTGGAGAAAGCCCTGGATGAGTGGGCCTCTCTTCTGCAGAGTCAAGTCCTGCCATCTGTCAGGAACCCCAAACAGACGTGTCGCTCCATTGGTCTGACCGCAGCACTCTTCAAACTCATGGGAAAGGTAACGTAACAACAGACACTGGTCAGAATCATTCTGGAGGGACTTCATCTCCTACCTAATCAATAACCACACCATCAGGAGGTATAATATACATAAGTTAGTAGATGCTAAGTAACCTGGAGGAATACTGCATAGTAGAGCTGTCGAAAATAATCGATTCAGAGATGCATCGCGATGCTTAATAGGACGATTCTGAATCGATTAACAAATATCAAAAATCGATTATTAAAAAAAAAAAAAAAATTTTTTTTTTTTTTTAATAATCAAATAAAATAGAATGTAAGTACATGCAGTTGTTTATTTTAATTATGGATCATAATACAATGCAATTCCAAATGCACTTTTATTTTAAAAGTAGCCACACAGTGAGAAAAAAGAAAGTGAGAAAAAATAAATCATGTATTGCGGAAAAAGTGATGCCTCGATTTAAGATGCATCGTGATGCATCGAAATGCATCGGAGATGCATCGAGATGCATCGTATAATCGAATCGAATCGAATCGTTGACTTGTATAATCGAATCGTATCGAATCGTGAGATCAGTGAAGATGCACAGCTCTACTGCATAGGTGTGCAGGAAGTTTATTTTTAAGGGTGCACCTAGACTTCAGATCAATGGTGTACCTGTGCATCTCATCAAATCTCTCTTTTCTCTCCTGTGTAGCCTCTAAAGGCTTTGGAAGCTTACCAACTTTCGTTGGGCCTTACACGTCAACTTGCTGATGCTCAAGGATGTGCCAGCTCCCTCTGCCAATCAGCCAAACTCCTCCTGGATCTGGGTGCCCCTGAGCTGGCTTGGGTAATGCATTTCTGTAATTACTATTTGCAATGGAAATACTGTACTGTATCTCAGTGTATGGTGTGATTGGTAGTTTACTCTTCACAATTGAGATGAATGAGAATTGATCTCTCAAGTCCTACTAACTATTGTTTCAGGCTCAGTTGGAGCAAGCGGAACCGTTTCTGACATCGGACACCACTTCTGAGGAGCCTTCTTCTCTCTCTATGCTGGCTGTTCTGTTGAGAGCAGAGTACTGCTACAGCACCGGACAGGTAGGTAACGTGTGTGCGCTAGGGTTGTCCCATATCAGTTTTTCCTCTTTGCTGAAATATGTGATTTTATAGCGGTATTATGAACATAATGCCCCAGTGATGGGAGGGAGGTGGTCGTAATACCATTGTTTTATCATTGTAGTTAGATGAAATTCCTGCTACATTGTCTCCTGACAGTAGGTGGCGCACTTGGCTGTGTGGGATAGGGCAGAAAGATGCAGGCATCCTGCTGCAGATGCTTGTATTTTCATATCTTGAGTTGTGAATTCCAAGCAAATCACTCATCCTATAACAGGCTTGATGAATAAGTGTTCCATTTGTCAGCATTGACTTTTGGTTTTAAAGAATTTTATTTTGAATGTTACTGAATAATAACCACCCAGAGTTAGCCGTTGTTTGTGTGCATTTGTTTCTGTGCAACCCTGGGCACTGCATTTTTTCAGGCAAAGCCTGCATACAACTTTGCATGGGCACAGATATGAATATGATACCATGAGCGTTTTCATAAATCTCAGTATACAGGGATGGCATCCAACCTTAGCACATGTGTGTACGGTAGTTGTGTAAACACTAGGGATGTTAATGATTAATCGATCGTTAAGAATTTCATCGATCAAACTATATGTTAACCTATTAATCGACAATGTAGGCTATGTGCTATTTTCTAGGGCGAAATTTAACTTTCACTACTCATACAGAGGAAGAAGAAAGCCAAGCTAGCAGACAGAAAGTCCGGTGTGGGAGCATTACACCCAAAAAGATAACGGTGTTCATTCATTGTAAACATTGTAATACAATGTTGAAATCCGTCATGACTCATGTCCACAAGCACAATGACAGCTAAATGCAGGAAGTTTAGTTGGTTGATCAACTTGTTGGGTAGGCCTAAAGACAGATATAGAACCCTGCATTTTGTATTTTCTATTTTGTCTGTCAAAAGCAGTTTTTTTTTTAACATAATGATGAATCAATTAATTGGTCGTTAACATGACCAATTAATCAATTAAGGAAATTGATGAAGATTTGCATGCCCAGGCCAGTACACACACACCATAGTTGTCAATCTAAATTAGAATTTATGTTTGCCGATGATGGTGATGATCGTTTGTTTTTGCCACCTCACCTGGCGATATCTCAGGTGCTGCGTGGGGTGCCTTACCTATCTGAGGTGCTTAAAGAAGTGAATGAGAAGAGACGATCCATGAGCTGGTACCTGCTGCATACTCGGGCGCTTCAGACCTGCGGTTCTTACCTGAGTCTGGATACCGCTGCACTGCCACAAGCCCAGCGCCAGCAAATCACCCTACATGGTTAGCAGAGGCATTTGCTATACTCTATTGAACTGGAAAGTTATTATTTGTTCTCCTTCCAAATGCCACACCTTTTTGTATGTGAGAATTAATATCTTAGAATTCTGGCTATAACTAACTTGGACTTATGTATTTTTATTTGTTGACTATTTTGTGCATGTTCCAGCAGGTATAAATAGCACCGACACAGCCCTGTATGAGAGTCTCAAGCTTCTCCGCAGTCTGCTGATGCGTATAATGGGGAAGAGCTGCGGGGGCCTATACGGGACAGACAGCAGCAGCTCAGAATCAGACATGCGCTTCATCGATCAGGGTACGCTTGTCTCATGCATCATGGTTTGACAGTGTAATTCATGGAAAACCACCATTCGATTTTTGGCCATTTATTTTGCTGCCGTCTGTCTGCCATAATGACACTCCATCTATCCCTTCTTGGTCTGAGAGCAGGAGATAACCTGCTGCTGAAGTGGCAGCTGTTCTCAGAGCTGTTGAGCTGCTCGCTGAAGATGGTGGCGGTGAGGAGCAGCTGTGGGGACGTCATTGAGGCCAGGCCCCAATGCCTAGAAGCACTTAAACTGGCCAGCAAGCTGCAGGCACTCAGCCAGTATGTACATTATACATCTGTTTAAAGCTTGAACTGGCCAGCAAGCTGCAGGCACTCAGCCAGTATGTACATTATACATCTGTTTAAAGCTTAAACTGGCCAGCAAGCTGCAGGCACTCAGCCAGTATGTACATTATACATCTGTTTAAAGCTTAAACTGGCCAGCAAGCTGCAGGCACTCAGCCAGTATGTACATTATACATCTGTTTAAAGCTTAAACTGGCCAGCAAGCTGCAGACACTCAGCCAGTATGGATACATCTGTTTAAAACTAAAGCTTAAACTGGCCAGCAAGCTGCAGGCACCCAGCCAGTATGTACATTATACATCTGTTTAAAGCTTGAACTGGCCAGCAAGCTGCAGGCACTCAGCCAGTATGTACATTATACATCTGTTTAAAGCTTAAACTGGCCAGCAAGCTGCAGACACTCAGCCAGTATGGATACATCTGTTTAAAACTAAAGCTTAAACTGGCCAGCAAGCTGCAGGCACCCAGCCAGTATGTACATTATACATCTGTTTAAAGCTTGAACTGGCCAGCAAGCTGCAGGCACTCAGCCAGTATGTACATTATACATCTGTTTAAAGCTTGAACTGGCCAGCAAGCTGCAGGCACTCAGCCAGTATGTACATTATACATCTGTTTAAAGCTTGAACTGGCCAGCAAGCTGCAGGCACTCAGCCAGTATGTACATTATACATCTGTTTAAAGCTTGAACTGGCCAGCAAGCTGCAGGCACTCAGCCAGTATGTACATTATACATCTGTTTAAAGCTTAAACTGGCCAGCAAGCTGCAGACACTCAGCCAGTATGTACATTATACATCTGTTTAAAAGCTTAAACTGGCCAGCAAGCTGCAGGCACTCAGCCAGTATGTACATTATACATCTGTTTAAAGCTTAAACTGGCCAGCAAGCTGCAGACACTCAGCCAGTATGTACATTATACATCTGTTTAAAAGCTTAAACTGGCCAGCAAGCTGCAGACACTCAGCCAGTATGTACATTATACATCTGTTTAAAGCTTAAACTGGCCAGCAAGCTGCAGACACTCAGCCAGTATGTACATTATACATCTGTTTAAAAGCTTAAACTGGCCAGCAAGCTGCAGGCACTCAGCCAGTATGTACATTATACATCTGTTTAAAGCTTGAACTGGCCAGCAAGCTGCAGACACTCAGCCAGTATGTACATTATACATCTGTTTAAAGCTTGAACTGGCCAGCAAGCTGCAGACACTCAGCCAGTATGTACATTACATCTGTTTAAAAGCTTAAACTGGCCAGCAAGCTGCAGACACTCAGCCAGTATGTACATTACATCTGTTTAAAGCTTGAACTGGCCAGCAAGCTGCAGACACTCAGCCAGTATGTACATTATACATCTGTTTAAAGCTTAAACTGGCCAGCAAGCTGCAGACACTCAGCCAGTATGTACATTATACATCTGTTTAAAGCTTAAACTGGCCAGCAAGCTGCAGACACTCAGCCAGTATGTACATTATACATCTGTTTAAAAGCTTAAACTGGCCAGCAAGCTGCAGACACTCAGCCAGTATGTACATTATACATCTGTTTAAAAGCTTAAACTAGCCAGCAAGCTGCAGGCACTCAGCCAGTATGTACATTACATCTGTTTAAAGCTTGAACTGGCCAGCAAGCTGCAGACACTCAGCCAGTATGTACATTATACATCTGTTTAAAGCTTGAACTGGCCAGCAAGCTGCAGGCACCCAGCCAGTATGTACATTACATCTGTTTAAAGCTTGAACTGGCCAGCAAGCTGCAGACACTCAGCCAGTATGTACATATACAGGTACATCTGTTTAAAGCTTAAACTGGCCAGCAAGCTGCAGGCACTCAGCCAGTATGGATACATCTGTTTAAAACTAAAGCTTAAACTGGCCAGCAAGCTGCAGGCACCCAGCCAGTATGTACATTATACATCTGTTTAAAGTTTGCAGTAAAGCAGGGTGCAAAAGATACTGTATATCCCCCCTCCACCCCATTATATTTTGTGCACTGCTCGGCTTGATATAGTACCTACTGTACTACCTACCTAAACATATTTGTTACTGGGCCAGTACACGTTATGTGCACATTTGATCTCCTATGTAAACAGGCCCGTCCACACTGACTCGGTATTCACTATTCAAATGGTAAAGCAAAGGACATCCTCTAGAAACTAGACTCTAGTTCAGTGATACTCAACTTGCGGCCCGGCGGCCAGATGCGGCCCGTGATAGGGTGCAGAGTGGCCCCCTGACCATTTTCTAATTCACAATGAAAACAAACTGAGGTCCTGTTAAATTGTCAAATATACTCACCGCCCAGGCACTTATATCTACTTAACTAAATGAACCTAACTTAACGATAGTGTGCGCACAAGTGTCAGACTAAACTCTGGCTGAGGAGTCCTACAGTCTGCAACAGATTTTTTTGTTTGATTAATGTTTGTTTATTAACTGGCCCCAGGCCTCCTGTCATTTAGGTAAAGTGGCCCCCGGGCAAAGCAAGTTGAGTATCCCTGCTGTAGTTTATAGAGTGATACTGTACATACACACACTAACACACAGCACAATGCTCTCAGCATACTGGAGTGTCAGAGCTACTGTGGTCTCACTATTTCAAACTGCTTCATGTTATGATGGATTTCAATCTTTTCTTCTTTGACATATTGTGTGTGTGTGTGTGTGTGTGTGTGTGTGTCATTGTTTAGTTGTGCTGAGCTGCTGGTGGTAAAAGCTGAGCTGGAGCTGATGCAGGGGGAGACAGAGGAAAGTGGATTTGATCTGGACAGAGTCCGGAACCTTCTGGAACTTTGCACAGGTCAGACAGACACACAGCACAGCCAATAGAGAGCCGCAGGAATGAGTCCTATAACCTACCTGAGACGGTTCCCTCGTCTGAAACTCAATGGGACGTTTGTATGGGATTTTGGTTAAATGTCTGAAAAGAAGATAAACAGTTTATGAAATGGTGAACTTTGTGTTCGGCAAGATCATCTTCACAGATGAGGACCACTTTTATGATTTTTGAAGGGTAAATGATTTTTAAAAAAAATCGATTTTCAGACGACGCTTCAATAATCGGAGGAACCAGGAAGGGCATGGCTTCTGTGTTGGCCTACAAAAATATGTCATCCCTGCGGCACTCCATTCCAATATTGCTTTGCTCCTAGCAGTGCCACGTCACTTAAGCTTCAAAATGGCCATCTTTTGTTTTTCCTCTAGATTTTTCTAATCCGGAACAGAAGGCAGAATTGAAAATCAAACCAAGGAAAGGACGTCCGGTGCCAAGGTCACAATCTCCTCTCCCCACCCTGGAGGATGACTGTAAAGACTTGCTGAGCACAAGGTGGTTCCCCAAAGAACCTGTGGGGATGGATCAGCCCAGCTCCCCGCCTCTGAAAGAGCGGCCTCAGGGCCGCTGGCTCTCCTCCCTGGCTCATGAGCCTGACTGCCAGTGCTCGTGCTGTTCTGAGCCCTGTCTGGGCCGTGCCACAGCCCGCTGGGCTGCTGCACAGGCTGACCTGGTTCTCCAGCTGGATCCCACTGAAGCCACAGTCAGCTGGAAGCTTCACCGAGCCACGTTAACCCGCTCTCGGAGTGTCACTGCCAAACTTGCGGTGAAGCTGGCTAAACTCTTCCCTCTCTGTGGCACTGCCAAGGGCTCCTCTAAGCCTTCCCTGATGCACGATGTGCTAGGTCGTGCGTACCTGCGCATGGCCGTGTCCGGGCTGGAACCCAGGCGTCATAAGGTCCATGGTATAGGGCATGTCCTGAAGGCTGGCTTGGCATACGTGGATTCCAAGCCCTCTCCAGAGCTGAGACCTCTGAGAGCAGGTCTAATGGCAACCAAAGCCATAGCCTCGCTGTTTACCTTAGCTGCCCAGAAGGACTGCACTCCAGAAGAGCTCTTCTCCACTGCTTGGACGTGGAACCCACCGAAAAGGGCCATTGAGCTTAAATCGAAAGACAAAAGTGTACCTCCAGCATCCTCACTAAAGAAGACTAAAGGCTCACTCATTGTCAAAGACCTTGATATTCCGGACAAGACAAAAGATGCAAAGAAAGTCAAGGTTGTTAAACCCAAGATTACATTGACAATTGACTTATCCAAAGTAAAGAGTCTGGCCCCCATGACACCAGCAGCCATAACACCAGTGGTGGTAAAGCCATCAAAGTTCAAATCTTCTGTTATGGACCATGGCCCTTTTGCCTTTAGCCTGGAGGTACCTACATTGGTTTGTGCTCCTGTCCAGAAGTTCAGAGTCCCTCCCTCGGCACAGAAAGGGACGGCAAAAGCCACACCTAGACACCAGTTCCAAGTATATGAAGAGGTGTCTCCAGTTCAAGACAAGACCCAATCCATACCTGCTGCCCCCAGACGCACAAAGAAATCACGTTTCAAGGTATTTATGGGGATCTATTCTAGGGGTGGCCACAAATAGTTGACGATTTGTTCGAAGGAGCCAGATTCGACTGCCAATCTCACAGTCGAATAGTCGCAAAATATGGTTCTGAAACAAGGATCATTCCATTCTGCCTATATGGGGGTGCTGAATGTCTGATTTTACATAGAATTGCTTGGGTTTCTCTCCCAATAGATCGTGATATAGCCTATTTTGGCATAGAGCTCAATGGTCATGTGACATTTCTTGCCCCGGAAGTGAGTTTCCCATTAATTTTCTCCATAGATGTTTCAAAAAACCTTATATAGCGAGTTTTAAGGCTGGAACCAAGTCACACTGTGACCTACTGAATCATGAGTGACCATAAAACATTTCACTTGGAGCAAAAACAAAAAATAACATCCGGGGGGGGGGGGGGGTTTCCCCATCTTTATTTTTGTTTTTGCACCAAGTGAAATATTTTATGGTCACTCACAATTCACTAGGTCACATGGTGGCTTGGTTCCAGCCTTAAAACTCAGATAAGGATTTTTCAAAATGTCTGGAGAAAATGAATGGGAAGGAAACTCACTTCCGGGGCAAAAGATCACACATGACTGTTCAGCTCTATAAGTGTCAGACTATTAATACCGTAAAACCAAGTCTCAATTAAACAAATAAATCAAACAAGCTCATGCCAATGGATTTTCTGATTGCCCGATTGTCCTATAAAAAAAGGAAAACAAACAAACATTGGTATTGAACAGCAAAATCCGATTAGACTAACACAATTCTGAGCCGGGGACAGCCCTAATCTATTCCAATGAAAACATCTGTATTTTATTTTGTTTAATTTATGCATGCAAAAAAAATAACTATTCATTTGATCTCTTGATGCAGATTGACTTTAGTGATGAGAGTGACTCAGAGGCTAATCCCCAGGCAGAGGTGAAAGAGAAAACGGATGTCACTAAAAAGCGCACCACAGCCACCAGGGGTACCCACAACTCTAAAACGGTCCCAGAACCAGCTACAGAGAGAGTCCCTCCCTCGGCACAGAAAGGGACAGCAAAAGCCACACCTAGACCACAGCTCCATGTACATGAAGAGTTGTCTCCAGTTCAAGACAAGACCCAATCCATACCTGCTGCCCCCAGACGCACAAAGAAATCACGTTTCAAGGTATTTATGGGGATCTATTCTAGGGGTGGCCACAAATAGTTGACGATTTGTTCGAAGGAGGCAGATTCGTCTGCCAATCTCACCATCGATTAGTCACAAAATATGGTTATGAAACCAGGATCATTCCATTCCGCCTATATGGGGGTGCTGAATGTCTGATTTTACAATTGCTTGGTTACTCTCCCAATTGATTGTGATATGTAGCCTATTTTGTTATAAGTGTCAGCCTATTAATACCATAAAACCAAGTCTCAATTAAACAAATGAATCAAACAAAGTCATACCAATGTATTTTCTGATTGCCCGATTGTCTTATAAAAAAAGGAAAACAAACAAACATTGGTATTATTGAACAGCAAAATCCGATTTGACGAACACAATCGGGAACAGCCCTACAGTAATATATTCCAATGAAAACATATGTATTTTATTTTTGTTTAATTTATGTATGCAACAAAATAACTTCATTTTATCTCTTGATGCAGATTGACTTTAGTGATGAGAGTGACTTAGAGGCTAATCCCCAGGCAGAGGTGAAAGGGAAACCAGATGTCTCTAAAAAGAGCACCACAACCGCCAAGGCTGTCCACGACTCTAAAACGGCCCCAGAACCTGCTACAGTGAGAGCCCCTCCCACCAGGAAGGCTAGGGCTAAGAAGAGCACTGCACTCCCTCGGTCCAGCACATCTTCGGAGGATGAGGGGACAGTGGTGCCTCCCGCTCCCGTAAGAAGAGGCAGAAGCAGAAGGCAGCTGCCTGGGCCGGAGGAGCCAGAGAAAATGAGGACCATAGAAGAGGAGATGGACGGAGTCCTGGACATGAGCATTGAGGAGCTTAGGGCGTCAGACACTGAGACTGAAGACAATGCTGCTTCAAGTAAGGATATTTGTCCGTTTGTCTTGTTTACACAGTGGAACTTTCCATTCATATTTTCCAATCATATTGAAACATTTCAATTAGAATGTCTGCTTTAGTTGAGTGAAGATGTTGATAAAGATGTAACATGTTCCCTTCAAGTCTGCACCTTGCACCAAGTATACACACACACATGTCTCTCTCCCTGCACCGTGTAGGTTATACTTTCAACCAAATTCAAACGTACACGTACATAAACATAATACAAGACACACAGATCACGTTTTTTTTATGTTTTCCTTTCTTTGTTTCTGTATTTTTTACATGTGCAAATAAATAAAATAGGGTGTTCCCCAAATTATCAAGGCTAATCATGGCAATTGATAATCATAACTACCGGTAATAAGTATTATCAATTTAGCTATAACCATATAGCCCAAATTAGCATTAACTTGTAACACTGTTGATGCAAATCTGACCCTACTGTGCTTACCTTGAACTCTTGATTGTCCAGCCATAGATTTTGAGGTTTTGCGGAGGGAGCTGTGCGGCGATTCGGAGAGAGATGACCTGTCTGAGTTGAGGAGCAAAGGTCAGCCGAGGAAGGGCCTGCAAACCCCCCTCTCTCATTCAGACGCCAGGCCAGGTGAGTCACAACTAACCCCGCAACGATACGTTAGGCTTGTAGGGTATAAATACAGGTTCAAAATCTATTCTTTATCAAGGAGGTTTTGCAGCTCACCTGTTCCTAATCGTTCTGTCATTTATTTTTTCAGACTCTTTGGAAGAGGTTCAGTCGCTGCTGCGCTCCGCCTGGTTGGCCCTTCAGCACCTCCCCCCTCCCAGCCTCTATCCCAGCCTCTGTGGTCTTTTAGCCTTGACCTTGGGACAACAGGACCCAGTAACTACAGCAATGCTGCATACCCAGTCACTGGGTGTCACTAGCCGCCATCGCACCATCAGGCATCTAGCCAGTTTCCTAAAGTAAGCATTTGTACTCGACAGGGTCACTAAAATGCATAGAGAGTATGTTATTTTGATTGGCTGATTCGACTACTACCTTCATACAGGCTATTCAAGAACAACTACATCAACGGCATCTATTTTATTTGATCAAATTATGCTCTGGAACAGCTTAATTTGCTCATCCAAGTACAAGTATTTGGCAACTGGATTCGCACTGATCTGAAGTAGTACTACTATATTCTACAATGTAGAGGTATCATTGTAGGATCTACATGATACCTCTAGTTTTCACAACACAATTAGTGAGTGTTTTTGAGCTAGTTGTTGCTTTGCTGTGTCATTCCAACAGAAAGCTGAGAAAGACCTCCAGTGAGCTAGCAGCCATCATGGACGCTCTGAGTCTCAGTCAGGCTCCGTCTGGGACGTCTCCTGAACACAGACTGTCTCAGCTGGAGAACATCTATTCCTTCACTACTGCCGATTCATCTACTTTCCCCCAGCAACACTGCCAAGAGTTTATCAAACAGATTCAACACCTTCCTTCAGGTAAAATATTAAATATTGTTTGATTTTTGAGTAGATTTTGATTGTTAGATTTGAGATTTCCAATGCTGATTTGTCATAATGATAATGCCATTCCACAGGCACCTTCTACATGTCAGCTATTTATCATGCATTCTGTGCATCAGTGAAGCCTTATTTAGTGAGTGTGCACTGTGCCTTGTCTAATAATCCATAGCTTGGTAAGTCAATGCTCAATGCTTATGTTGCTTAAACAGCCCCTCAGAGGAAAGCAAAGACAGGGCCCTTATTTGCATTATGGTTATGTTTGAGTAATAATGTCCTTTCTCTCTTTTTGCATCTACAGGTTTGACGGTGTGTGTGCTATCTGTGCTCGGACTCAAACCTGGGGAGATGGGAGACACCATCATGC
Organism: Poromitra crassiceps; assembly: GCF_964638095.1. NCBI lineage: Eukaryota > Metazoa > Chordata > Actinopteri > Beryciformes > Melamphaidae > Poromitra > Poromitra crassiceps. Next base: position 1,387,941 of record NC_139650.1, read on the forward strand.
TGTCCCGTCTTGAGAGGGGAGCTGCCCCTGTGACTGTTCACTACCCCACCTCCCAGCAGCCGGTGAAATATGATTCATCAAATGACCAGTTTGCCAAACAAAAAAAGATTCATAGGTGTTATTTTCCCAGTGGAATATAATATTATAAAATGATGTAAACTCAGGTGTTTTTAAGAACATGTGATGGCTTGAAAATCTTGCCATGCTCTCACCTCTTCCATCTCTAATCGGCTGCAACAAGTAGTCTAGCGGAAAGAGAAAAACTACTACTGTGATTTAATTTATTTCAAATAAAAGGTCTAATCATCTTAAATGTGATTGAAAACTGTCTTGTTCATAATGAGACTCGGTTCTCAGTCTCTATCCGCTTCGCTCAACCAGAGACTGCGAACTTTCTCCAAGCTTTCGTTGTTAAAACGGCATGGAAACAGTAAAAAAACAAATGCATCGTGTATAAGGGGCGGTGACATGCAGAAGTTGTTTGCTTGTAAACGGATAAAATGGAATCAGGCATAATTTCCGGTAACTTGACAAAGGGGCGTAGGTGTTAGCGGCAGTTCTTGCCGCCGTTTAGCCACTATTTTTTTTACAAGAAGTTCCCAGACACTTGGTGGGCAGAGATCTTGTCCAATCGTCTGGGAGCCAAGACTAGTTCACAATTTTAATATCCAATCAATACGATAAACACAGGCAGCTGAGAAGGCATGTGTCTCCCTATCATTTCAACATGACAAAAATTGTATGGGGGAAATATATTTCAGCCATTTAAATTAAGAATCGGACTCCCAGTGGTTTCACAGTCCACATGGAATTTGCAAAAATGATATTATTTACGCTTGTTTGCTGTGTGTGATCGCAACAAAGAACATTCGGGCATTGACGTCCCTTCTCTGTCTCCTTTCTTGTCGTCAAGTTCTCCATTAGCCATCTGGTGCAGGAGCTGGACAGTATCCATGTGGAGCAGAAGGTTGTGAGCCGTTCCTCTGACAAAGCCGAGTGGTGGAACGGGCGCAAGATGCTGGACGCTCGTCTTGAGGTAAGTGGGGAGGAACAACAGCCCTGACTGTAGCAGAAAGACAAAGTTTATTTGTACAGATCTTAAGCATTGAAAATTCGCAGGTTTGCTTGGTTCCATGCCGTAAAACTCGAGATGTCACGTGTGACTGTTCAACTCTAATGAGAACTAGGAGATCCTTCCACTAAACCTTGGTGCTTATTGTCTTCACCCTTTGAACTCCCTGCCATCTTTCTTCTCAGGCGGTGTTGGAGAACATGGAGAGATTGCTGGGATGCTGGCAGAGTTTTCTTCTACCTCTGACATCCGATCCTGAGCTCTCAAATCAGGCCAAGCACCTGTGCGAAGCATTGTCTGCCAGGGGTGTGACAGCCAGTGAGGAGATGTTGAAGGTGTGTTGTGTGCGTTACACTTTTTCACAGAGCCGTGTAGTGTCGTCATCTGGGTCTCCATTCTGTCTTGCTCTGGTCTGATCCGGTCCACCACCTGTGTTTCCAGGCTGTGCTGTCCGCATCGCCTTTGCTCTCCCCAGGAGATCTGAAGAGATTTGCTCTGGGACTTTCTGCAGAGTGGGACCTGGAGTGCGATGGCTTGCTGAAGACAGCCGTGTCCCGCCTGGCAGGCCGAGTTGAACCCCGCGGTCATGTGGTTCTCATCCTGGACAAGGTTGGCTTCTTCATCTCCGGGCAATTCTTGGAAGGCCCGATGATTTGTGCATAGCGAGCATATTGAGAGTTGCAAAGCGGAAACACAATGTGACTGATGTGATGCGGGTTCAGCGCTGATGCTGAGGTGTAAATGTATTTGCTTCGGTCTTGTTCCTCGTGCAGTACCTTCAGAAGCTGCCGTGGGAGTGCCTCTCCTGCTTAAGGCCTCGCTCCGTTAGCCGCATGCCGTCTCTGCACTCACTACTTGGACTTTGCATTCAGAAAGAGGTGAGATTAACCATTGCCCCAATGTGCCAAGTGGTACACATGTAATTGTTACCCCCCCATGACTAATATGTTGAATGGTGGCTATTATGGATGTCATTATTGGACTCTCTCTCTCTCTCTTCAGACTGACCCTCAGTCCGTTCTGAAGCATGGTGTGGATCCTAAGAAGGTGTTCTATGTACTCGATCCTGATGCTAATCTGGGAAAATCACAGGAGCGATTCAGGGAATGGTTTAGCAGGTGAGACCAGCACTCATATGGCAGTTAAAACAACAAGCATCTTGATTTGACTGTATGCTCGAGGGCAGGGGTTCGAAGCCTCCCCAGGGGGGCTCTAAACAGTTTCAGGGCAGGATCAGTGAATGAAGTGAAAAAATATGATCTTAGTTATCAAAAGGAGATCACATAGAATCGTGTAAATGTGTGTGATTTGGTTAAAGAGATACAGTAATTTGGGGGGCTGAACGTTATGTCAAACAGCAATATCAGGCTATCATGGCTCATTTTGGCGGGGTGGGGGGGGCTTTGTCTGATAAGCCCTGCTCAAGGGTTTTTGCATTTCTCTCATTGGTCTTTCTCATTCACCTGTCATTTTGCTCCTCTGAAGTCAGCGGCAGTGGGAGGGGGTGTGTGGAGCTGCTCCTGACCCCGCTCAACTGCAGAAAGCTGTTGCTGCCAAAGATCTCTACATGTGAGTTTGAGATGAATTTTAAGTATCGCGGGGGAGAGAGGAGAGATGATGGCTTAAAGTCCCCCAGAACCCTAGATGTTTACTGGATTCAAAATCAACTGTTCATTTCATTATAGGAGCTGCATAGACCAAAAGTATATTATTATCAAGTACTGAATTGTACAGTAGAACTTTGTTTGAACTCCCACCGAATAGAGGACATCCAAATGATTTTAGTGGTTTGAATACTCAATTCTTCACAATCTTTTTTTCCCCCAATGACAATTTGAATGTCTTTTTTTTGGAGAAGAACCCTGATTTAACCCATTGATACCTGATGCAGCATTTGTGTGTGTATCCCTGTAAGACCGCAGTTTGCGGTCTTAAAGGGATACGCACACAAATGAGGGATATACACGCAAATGCTGCATCAGGTATCAATGGGTTAATCAATCGTAATCGCTTACTTTATTTCTCCTCTTGTGTAGCTACGTAGGGCACGGTGCCGGCGCACGCTTCCTGGATTGCCGGAGGCTCCTGGCACAGGAGACGAGAGCAGCCTCCCTGCTCTTCGGCTGCAGCAGTGCTGCTCTAGCGCTGCGTGGAGGTCTGGAGGGACAAGGCATTATCCTCTACTACCTCATGGCAGGCTGGTAAGATCTCTCTTTACCCATTAACACACTTTCCAGTGAATGCGGATTAGTAAATGTCTAGAACCTAGATTGATTTGAATAAGAGTTCAATCTAAGATTTTTTTGTTTTGCGAGAATTACAAAGCGGCAAGCTTGGGCTTTGACGTAGGAAGTGATACTGAAAGCTGTAGTAGTTCCTCGAATGGCCACTTGGCTGGCTCCAAAAGCGAATTAGCCCCCATGTTAAAATGCCTGTCTTTACAACAGGATTAAACGTGTTTACAGCCTGGTTCAAAACACAGTTTTGGTCTATGTAGGCAATTTAACCTCTCATAACTGTTTGGGGGTCGATTTTTTTTTTATATAACTCACCCCTTTCAAGTAAAATAGATGATAGAAAAGACTTTTGGGGGTGATTCCAAGTTTGTCTGTCCAGTGATCGAGCGGCTTGCCGATCATGGACCAATAGCAGGCGGAGCTGTGGCTCTGGGAAAGCCCTGGTCTCGTGCCGTCTCGCACGAGCTGCGCAAGAACCCCAAGATGGCGACGGGGCACGCTAGGCTTAAATGGAGTCCAAAAGCCAATGGGTGACGTCACGGCCAGTGGTTTTCAAAGTGTGGGAGACTGAGCCTCCCCTCAGAGAACATATAGACATCTGCCCGTACCCCCACCGCCCACATTGCTAAACATCTTTATCCACTCTGAAGGACTTTTAATCGCTTTTCAACACATCTTTATTACACTCAGCCCAAGTTCTCCCACATTCATCGTGCTTATTGAGGCAGAATAATGTAACCCTGCAGTCCAGTAGCTACACTGAAAACAGTCTCACCCAACGAGATCATCACTGCGCACTGCTTTTCATAGGCCGTCACAGTGTCTCACCGTTGTGCGTAAGTCACTCGGCAATGCCCTGCAGGCCTGCACATAGCGTTGCTTTTCATGTCTCAACACTGCATCAATCCTTTACACGTGTTCCCCCGGCGGAGTCGCGGCAATTTTGGATCAATTTGGCCTCGTTAATTTGCTCGCCCCTACTTCAGTGGGAACAATGAGTCTGCCTTTGATGCGCATATAGACGGGCGATGCGGGGAATAAATGCAGATCATCCTCCTGCGGCCTTGACCGGTACGGTGCTTTTAATTATAGTCAACGCGGAAAACCTGCACTCACACAGGTACTGTATGTCCAACTGAACTTTTATAGCCTGGCAGGAGAGCATTGATGAAAATCCAAACTTTAAATAATCAGGGTCGTGTTCCTCCATTTTCTGCTCGCACGAAACGTCTCATCTGTCTCACTGTAGGTACTAAATATCTCGCTTCAGGGATAGCACCTACCTCCAAGCCATTAGACATCTGAACTTGCACTAATTCATTGATTATGTTTGACCTATAGCACTTTAAACTGTATGCACTTCTGCTGAATACGATGCTGCTGGATACTGTTCCTGAATGTTTTTTGTTTTTTTCTTGCGTTAAATGGTTACTGTATGGTGTGCTGCTGCACTGTCTTTGTCTTTTGTCTGAGAGTGAACCAAGACAAATTCTTATCAACTCTGTTGACATGGCAATAAGTTGATTGAACCTTGAATCTTAAATATCGCTTCATTGACATGAAGCCGCGCTGTGCCTCCCCTCAAGTTGTCTCGCTCTTATACAACCAGTTGGTATATAGACACAAGATGGCTGCCACAAAGCTTTTGGACATCGAGTTTATTACCACATGGAGAAATTCCTAATTTGACTGAACAGTTGATATCCTGTGTGGGGTCTGTGTCATGACTATTTCCTCTTTACTCCGCAGCCCCTTTGTGTTGGGGAACCTGTGGGACGTGACAGATGTTGACATTGATCGCTTCACTAGAGCCCTGCTGGAGTCCTGGTTGTCCGCTGGGCCTGGAGCTCCCCTCCTGGATCATATGGGCCCATCCCGACAGGCCACAAACCTGAAATACCTCATAGGAGCTGCACCTGTGGTCTATGGCTTACCAATCCACCTGCAATAGGAGGCGTCCCAAGAATCCTAGATTATTGACATTGTAGCATTTTACTGTGTCACTGTTTCTAAATTGGTGAGAGTTCAGACAATGGATGTGGTAAGAAGTATTGGTCTGGTTCAAAGCGGTGGTTTTTCCTCACACTAACTTTAGTTATGATGTTAATTTAAATGTTGTTTAAATTTAAAATGTGTAGCAGGAAGTTGAATTTTTTACTTCTTCAATATGCATTCAAAATTGTTCCAAAGTTTTATGATTTCTTAATTTAAAGCAAATGCCTCAGTTTTAAAGCAAGTGTTTTTCAATTTGTTTTAATTTGTTTTAATTTGTTTTAATTTGTTTTAATAAATGCTTTACTGACTTAAGATCAGTGTCTGTGTTCTGTGGCAACGACTACAAATCAATCAAATTTGATACTTGAATTCACTGAAGATGTGTCCAAGTCGCACCAGCTGGTGTTTTAATGAACTGATCATACTCGTTTTGAAAGACAATTATTGGTGGAAAGGAAGTTGTACAATGTTCAGGTGGTATTTATTTATTGTGTCACTCTTATCTCAATCCAACCGACTGGTGAACTCACAAGTGAGGAAGTGACTTGGGCTGCGGAGATGCCTCAGCAGCATAGGGCTTTACGAGAGCTGTGGAGCATGCAGTCAAACCGATTCAGCTTCATCATCAGAGTCACATATGACGTCCTGCCCTCTCTCACAAATCGAAAACTCTGGCTCGGAGAGGTTCCAGCCTGTCCCCAGTGTGCAGTTCCAGCAACCCTCAAGCATGTCTTGGTTGGTTGTAAGACCAGCCTAACACAAGGCAGATACACCTGGTGGCACAACCAAGTGTTGAGGTGAAGTTGAGCCGGACTCGAGCGCCAGAGGGTAACCACCAACGCCATGCCTCTCAACGCCCAGACAACCTTCCCACAGCTACCATCCTTCATCTGGGAAGGAGAGAAACCGTGGTCTAACATCTCGTGCCCACTGAACACAGGGATTGGGAGATGCGTGTGGACCTAGGCCAGAGACTCATCTTCCCATCCGAAATTGCACTGAGTGACTGGATCTGGTTCTCTGGTCCAACTCCTGCCAGCATGTCTTCATCATTGAACTCACGGGCCCCTGGGAGGATGCTGTGGATGAGGCATATGAACATAAAAGGCTGTGATATGCCAACCTTGCAGCTGAAGCAGAGGAGAGAGGGCTGGAATGTAAAGGTCTGCCCGTTGAGGTTGGTTGCAGGGGCTTTGTAGCCAGTTCCACCACAAGGCTCCTGAGGAGAAGTAGGAGTCAGAGGGCAGGTCCATTGGAAGGCAATCTCCAGGGACGTTTGGTCACCATGTTATTTTTCTTGGGCTTCATGTTTTCGATGCAAATGGCATGGCAGAGATGAAAGTGCAGCCTGTCTGAATATGCGGGAGAGTCAGCCATACTGGACGAGTAGCTCAAAAACTTGTTTTTTCATAATCATATTTCAAGAAGGTTCAAGTGTGTAGTACAAAAATCTCACTATTCTCTGAAACCTAAAAACCAAACTACACTGAATTGCCATTTATTTTTTATTTTATTAATATTGGAAATGCACTAACAATCATTTATATTAATTGGTCAACAGTGTTTGGAACTGACTGCTTGTCAGTAGCAAGTGCATTTTCTATGTTCTCCTCAAGGGGGCGACATGGTTGCATTCTTGATGTGTCTGCATAACCCGGAAGTGCATTGAACAGTCATTTCGCATCACGCTTCCAACATGGCGGTCAATCTCACAGAGCTTTCTCTCCCCCAGCTGGAGGGGCTGAAAACCCAGCTTGATCAGGTAATTGAAATATTTCTGCTGCGATTGTGTTTTCTCAACTGTTGTCTTTTTATCAGGATGATAATCTGGATGAGAGAGGGAGGAGGGTGGTCGGTGTGTAACTAGCTAGCAGCAATACTTGCTAAACATCCAGTCACACCCGACGTGTGTGTCGGGCCAACATTTCCATATGTGGGAATAAGGGTGTTTTCACACTTCCATATGTGGGAATACGGGTGTTTTCACACTTGGCTTCACTCAGACACCTGTGCAGTATGTCGGTGTGAAAGCGCTCCAGTGTCACTTCTCATTTTTGGCTCCTAACAATTTCAGTGATCATCTGAGTTCTGGGCTACCTCTTATGCCTAGTATGTGCCTATTTGCTGTTTACTGATGGGCCTAATGTTGAATTAATTAAGGCAAGTCTGTGTTGGTAACAGAACTTAGTTAACATACCTACGCAGGTTTAAGGTAGGCTAGCAATAAAGTATGTTCCAAGGTTTAGAAAGACGTTTCTTTTATCCAATACATGCTATAGTACACGGATGCAAACTAGTCACCTTTAGGATCCAAAAACGGCACTTAAGTGAAGGATTTCTGATCGATGTGTTGTCTGCCCTGGTATCTGTCACCCTTTTCCCTGAGTTTGCTTCCCTGAGTACAAGAGAAGTATAACAACAGCCATCTTGTTCCAAGTGAAAACTACCCCCATAATTCAAAGCAATAAAAGGTCTGAGCTGCAGTGGAACTCCAGTCTAAATTGCCCCAGCTTACTTCATGTCGTTGTGTTTGCTAGTACAATAACTGACAGGACATAAGCTAGGCTCCAAACTGTTGCCTAGCAACCAGCAACACAAAGAGAACTAACAATGTGAACACAAAGAGCACTGGGTCCCTTTTCTGTTGGTCCACTTTAAGAGGACTGAGTTTGGTTCGTAAGGACTATTATGTGAAAACACCCTAACACTTGCCAGCATCGAATTGTAACATTGTAGCATTTTACTGTGTCACTGATTCTAAATTAGTGAGAGTTCAGACAATGGATGCGGTAAGGTATTGGTCTGAAGCAGTGTTTTTTCCTCACTCTAACCTTAGTTGTGTTGTCAATTTAAATGTTTTGCAGGAAGTTGAGTTCTTGACATCTTCAATAGGTCAGCTCAAAGTTGTCCAGACCAAGTATGTTGAAGCAAAAGACAGTTTGAACGTTTTGAACAAAAGTAATGAAGGTGAGTAATGTCAACTGACATACTTATCACATGATTTACCGAGCACCAGAGACTTTGATAGAGTGACCAGCCGTGTTTTAGGCACAGAATTATGCATGAAATATTAATCTAGCTGATCCGGTGATATAGGATTACACCATTCGAAATGTGGGGATTGTCACAATTGTTTTCACCCGGAGAAAACCGAACATAATTAAAATGTGTAGGAAAGTCTGAGTAATTGAGATAGTCTAGGTGAAGATCTCTTGTATACTTGTACACATTGGCTTTCAACTTGTGTTAACAAATCTTGCCCATCTGTGAAATTGCTGCCAAATTGATGATTTATGTTTGACCTTTCTCTTTACTATCTCATACAGGTAAAGAATTGCTTGTGCCTCTCACCAGCTCTGTATCCTTCTGTTACAATCAGATTGTCTACGGGTTGTCTATGGTGTTTTGTGTTTAAGCAGTAGGACCTGTATAACAGGCAGGCCACCCGTTTCAGACAAAGTTGAATAAAATATGTGCTGTTAAACAGGATTCTTTCAAAGCATCAGTGAAATATAATCAAAGCCCAAATCAGATTTTGCCAAATGTCTCTTGACTACAATCGAATTGCCAGAAGAACTGTACTGTTCCTCTCCTGTCTCAATCATCAAGAATATCAGTGTGCTAATAAATCGTTTTTGACAAATGTATCCCTTCACATTTCACTGTAATAGCCATTTGTAAATTGGCTCCTTATGTCATCAAACAGGCATGTTTACATTCTGTGTCAAACATGGCAGATGACACGTTGCTTCAGACAGTGGTTCCCAACCCCCGGGCCGCGGACTGTGCTGGTCCCCAAAGCATTTGTTGCCGGGCCGGGAGGAAACTATATGATCCGGCAGGGATTAAAAGCGAGAGAGAGAGAGAGAGAGAGAGACCCATAGCGTGCATTAAGAGAGACAGCGGTAGCGTGAAAGTGAACAGGAGCAAGCAGAGGATCATAAAACATTGTGCTTTTTTCCACGCACGGATTAAAAAGACCCAACGCTGGATCGGTTTGCACGTCGGGTTACAATTTACACCTCTTTTGTGTAGTAAAAAAGACGACTACTAACAGAAAATGTTGCAAACGCATTTCTATCTTGTGGCCATCCACAATGATGATTATCAATTATAAAACAAACAAAACATCTCACAGATATGAGAGAGAGAGAAGTAAACACAGGCTGTTTGTATGGTGATTACATTGAACTTGGTATAGAACTTCTCGATGGGAGCGTCTTGTTGCAGCCTGCAGGGACACAAGGCCGGGGCTCCCACACACATAGCCTATTGGTGAGTTACGATGCTTTCATAATGTTCATGCGAGGAAAATACGCCCTGTGTATTTGATATCCAAACGTATGATCTATACGTTTAATCTCCATTAAATCCTATCTTTAACAACACACAGACATTTGGATTCAGCCTAAGTGCAGCAGAGGTTGGGCCTTCTTGAGTCTTGACCATGGTTTTGTAGGGTCAATTTCCCCATTGGCCTATAACGTGTAACTTAAAAAAGATGTTTTTCTATTTTGCTTGCTGCTTTTACAACACGAATGATTTTTGTCTGTCCTGATCAAGGCCGTAATCACAAGATACTGGGTAGGACACATCCCCCCCCCCCCCCCCCCCCCCCCCCGATATTTAAGTGTAAGTCTTGGTATATGTGTGCTTGGCCTTAACATGACTTCTTCTCAGATGTATGTCCCTGGAACATTAAATGATGTGGAGCATGTCTTAGTGGATGTGGGAACCGGATACTACGTTGAAAAGGTACACATAAATTGTGCCAGTTGAATTCCCAATGAGCAGTTTAATCATTAGCTTTCGTTATACCTAAAATAATGTATACGGTATATGTATATTTTTTTTTTGTAAAACTGACTTCTGATCCTGTATTCATCTCACAGAATGTGGGAGACTCAAAGGCATTCTTCAAACGCAAAATAGACTTCCTCACAAAGCAGATAGAGAAAATTCAGCCCGCCCTGCAGGAAAAACATGCCATGAAACAAGGTAAGCATCTACAGTTGCCATAATTTCTATACTTGCGCCTCATATACAGTATATATATATATATATATATATATATATATATATATATGTGTATATATATATGTATATGTCCTTTTGTCTGTTATCTTGCATTCTGAAATATGGAAGCTGAAGTATTGTAAACCACAGTTTTGTTTCTATTTTTGTCGTGTCTCATAAGCCCATACGGGCTGGGCACCATTGGTGTGCGACACGTAAATAAAGAAATCAATCAATATATATATATATATACCGGTATATATATATATATATATATATATATATATATATATATATAAATAATTTTATATAAATAAATAATTGAGTATGTGGACGATGTCCGTTTGTTTCAAGGTCTGTGTTCGGCCACAGCTATGCCGTTTTAGGTGCTGAAACCTTCAGGATGTGTGAAGGGCACCGGTGTGGGTGACCTGAGGTTGCCGGACTTTTTTAAATTAGGCTAATTAGCTAATTATGTGATGTCATCAGTGATGATGTCATAAGGGCGCACACACACAGAGGCATTGTGACAAGACTGATCAGTGATGTCATAGGGGGGCACACATACACACACACTGATGATGTCATGATGTCATGATGATGATGCCCCCACCCCTATTTAGTGATGTCTATTATGTGATGTCATCAGTGATGATGTCATAAGGGCGCACACACACAGAGGCATTGTGACAAGACTGATCAGTGATGTCATAGGGGGGCACACATACACACACACTGATGATGTCATGATGTCATGATGATGATGCCCCCACCCCTATTTAGCCAATTGGTTCATGCCAATTGCTAACACACACACCTGACCTCCATGCCCAATTTCAGCCCCCAGCCCCATCTTGAATTTTGAAATTGCTCCCACCAGCCAATTGACATGAACACAAACGCATAACACACACCTTCTCACAGACACACACACCAAATTTTAGCCCTCTGCCCCTACCATCCTGCATTTAGAACCCCCCCCCCCCCCCTTATAGAGCTACATTGACTACATTTTTAGTTCAGGGCATTGATTACATCTATCCACCTAATTCAAGTTTTTACATTGTTCTTTCTCACAGCTGTGATAGAAGTAATGAATGCAAAGATCCAGCAGCTACAACAGAGCCAGCAGGCATCACAGTCGGCGGGGACCACCAAGGCATAATGGCACCGCCTGTTCCAACTCTTCAATCGTGATTGGCAGACATTTTTGAATTTTCTGAAAAATATGTACATGTGCTCTTGTAGGACAAAAATACCATCAACAATAATCAATATGTAGTAATGTTAAATACCCAGGAATAAGAATAATAAAAATAACTGAAGTCTCAGTTGATCTGTACGAGTGCCCAAACCTGAGCTGAATGTGTAGGAAATTGGAGGTACAGTATTTGTCATTGTGCTGAAGTAAATCACATTAAAATCATGTTTGATTGTTCAGAATTGTAAAGTAACCTTATGGGTTTTCCACTTAGTTTTTGTTCATAACATCAGCTCTAACTTGTTTTGCCAAATTATCAATGGGATCCTTAAGTGCTTTAGTAACCTCATGACTTTTAGATCTTATGAGTGTTGTTTCTACAGATATAGGCTATACTGTATGTGTAAGTAATTGCTGATAAGTGGTTTGTGGAAAAAAGACTTATACTCTTCTTAGGCTAATTATTAAATTAATGAATGTGTATGATAGGCAAGATAGAACTCCACAGGGGATAATTGCCCGCCCCCCCCCTCCTCCTTTTTTAGTTTTGTTTTATGGTCAGGACATGAGGGTTACAAATCATAGGGTTGCCAACTTCCTGAAATATAAATAAGGAACGGGGGGGGGGGCGTGATGAGCTACTACTGTGGACCTATAATAACACATTTCATTTCCACTTCACTATTTAGCTTCCCACGCAATTCACCCATTTGTGTCTAAAAGGCAGGAAGTAATGCAGGTGCAAGCAGAACACTAATGAGGGTTTCCAACTTACAATCCATTCAGGTTTTCCAGTGCTGGGGCCCTAAAATGTCTTGCTTGCACCTGAGAGTACAAAGCCTAAACGTTCGGTTACAACATGGCAGACATGCTGAGAGGGAGAGCAGCGTTTCCTTCCATCTCATACACATCGCCCTATATCATTCATTCCCCAAAATACGGAACAACGTGCGTCCCATATCAGTTAAGGAACACGTCTTTTAGTTTCCAAATACGGGACGATTCCTTATTTTAAGTGACGGTTGGCAACCCATGGTGAAAGTAAGTAAACACTGCGGTAGCACCAGCTTTCTCTCGGTGTCAAAAGCAGTCGTATCAACTACATGACCGCTCAGCAGCGTGCATGGCGTCCAAGTGGTTGCTATGCGGTGTAGGAGCGTTGCACTGTTGCCAGGGAAGAGGAGATGGAGGCGGTAACTTGTGGCTGCCTTGGGGGACGCACGGTGGCAGAGGACGAAGCTAGCTGTCAGTGGTGCTGCTGAGCCGTGCTAGACACTGGAGCGTCACCTTTCCGTTGGCAAACCCTGGCTTTACGAGATCTGGAGGAATTTTCAACGTTTTTGCGCAAAATGTACAACGCTGTTCACTGCACAAGTGCAAACAGCGAAACAATTTTGAGTGACTAAACATTAGTTAGCCATCAGCTTGTCAACGCTTGTTACTTCACCGCACGCACGCACCGTGTGAAGAAGGTGAATTATTAGCTTAGCTGCTACACTATAGCGTTACCATACTGGGATACGGTAACGTTAGATAGAGCCAGAGGAGTCGTTCCATTTAGCTTCGAGCGGCCACAGAAGAAAGCCACAGCCCGTGAGCAGAAGAGGATATCGGAAGAAGTCTACGATCGACGCGGCATGGTGAGTTCTGGGCCTGGTGCGTACGCTAGAGGCAGGAGCTAGCTAACAGTTAGCTAGTGTGCTAACTTGCGGCAACCTGTTTGCCTTCAGACAGTACACTCCTCGTGCTGCTGCTCCTACTAGCCCAACTAGCTAGCCGGCATATGGCAACTGGTCTAGCTACATTGCTGGCGAGGGGCGACCTGCTATGGCAGGTGGTGGAGCATGTTGATGGTTACTATGCCTACTAGACTTGACAAACCAGATAACGTGCATACTGCCCTGCCAAATTTCAGTTGTTTGTCAGAACAAGTCAACTAATTTACTGTAGAGCGTAGGCTAATATTTTATAGTCAATGATTCACATGTAACATCGCACGTGAATTGGATGCTGTTATTTAGCGTTAGCTGTTAACAAAATAAAATTATCATAAAGTTAGATGTGATGTGTTGTAAATATGGTGTATGGTGATCGATGCTGTGCGTTAAGCCTGGAAGGCTGTTTGATCACTGAATGGTTCTGAAGAAAACTGATGGGCTTTTGTTTTAACCTTAACGTTATTCGGTGACGAGAAATGCGACACGTTTAACTAGTCGAAAAGATGAAATGGTCGGGATTTGTTATGATACAACTAGTCACTTTTGGTTACGTTGTGCCTGAAGATGGCCTTGTGTGTTTGCTTGTTTTTCAGCGTGACGGACTTGTCACGAGACACGATCGAGTTCCCCCAGTCAGGAATTTCACGACTAAAATAGTATGGTCCGATGTCGAACACACGTCGAAGTCCAGAATAATGCTCCCTTCGGACTTGCGCAAAAGTGCCGATTTCTTGATTTATTTGATCTCGTTGCAGATTTAAAGTTGTATAGACATGCCGACCGCCATGTGCTCTTTTCTTCCTGTCTGACCCACAAGCAGACAGGTTTTGGCTTCCCTATTAAAAGGGCAAAGCGACTGACGTAACGATAACGAATGCAGAACCACGTTTATTTGACATCAGCCTGGAATGTTTTGTGACTAGATCATAATATGCACGTGTTCGACATCGACGAATGATAAGATCTTAGACGATAGGCCAGTCAATTTTGCATACATGCTGCTGCTCCAGTCCAGTCAAAGCAAGCTGCTCATTCCGCTCGCTCACCCACCCCGCACCACTCGGATAGTGTGCCTGTACATGTGACTGCGTGAGGCGGGGTCAAATTGACAAAGTAACCAATGAAGAACCATAAAGCACAGATGGTTTCTTACAGCAGACTTGGGGAGCTGGAGCAGGCTTTTGTGAACAGGATCTTGGTTTAATTTACAAGTTTCACTGGATTTGGTTTGCGAGTCAGATTGGACGTGTGTGGGAGATGTAATGCTATTATTTGTTGAGGTATGTGTTGTGGTAATAACTCAAGTGCATGTGACTGAGTGACATTTCATTGACTTATAAATGTAGTTGCATTCACGCCACATGCATTATTAGTAAGGGCATGTTGGGCATTTGACTTAGCTATTGGACAATAACTGGCATTGGCAGAATCTTCAGCGATTCTTCTTAAAATATATATAATATATATACTGCATTTGTTGTGTGTGTATAAAGGGGAATGAAGAAAAGTAATTCTATGTGAAACAGCATATAAGGAGACTTGATTTCCTCTAAGTTATTTCAGTTGTACAGAACTTGTTCTTGGTTCGAACAGCTCTCTAGAGACTGTTTTGAGTGACTGATACTAATCAGTTAATCCCATTGAAAGGCTTGACTATTTTAAACATCACCGTTACCTGCAGGCTGTGGTCATGAAAAGCATTATGTCAGTCATTCAATAGAGCCCTGCCCCAGTGCTTACTTATTTACACTTGTGAACTATTTTTATTTAAAGTATATTGTTGCACTGAACGGAGATTTTGTCATTCAAATGACACTTCATTTCAAGCATTTTGTTTAGCATTTTCTTACTACATTCATATTACTAATTTATTATGCGACCACACAAAATAAAATTTCTGGCCACTTAGGCCTTAATCTAAGCATAATATGGCCTATATTTTATTCCAAAAGTGTCTCTGAAGTCTGAATGCTACTTTTCAGCATTCTTGGATCAGGTTTTACGTGATCTAAACGCTTAGCAGTGCAGCAGCAGCCTATGTAATGGAGCGACTTCATGGAAACAGGCAGGTTGAATTCACCGTTGAAGACTTGTAACATTACTCACATTGGGTTGAAAACGGGAGAGAATGTGAAGTTTCTGCATTGTCTTAACATTTTGGCAATAACACTCAACCGACTTCTGATTATCCTCCCCTCCCCCACCTCCTCCCCGCTCTACCGCTTCTCTGTACTGGGAACAGGGTACAATGCACGTTCAACACCGCCCATCGCGGTTGAGTGGAGTTGGCCTTTTTTATGATTAAATCTGCAAAATTTTAATTTGAACAGATAATCAACGATGATCCGATGTAGAAGGCTCAGAGGTCGATGGGGGTCGGCCCAAGTATATCGGTAATTGTTGCATTGATATGCTAGCCTTCAACGTGACGTCACAGACTACGCCTGTAACGGAAGTTTCTTTGTGACTGATAGTACACGGAGGTCACGTGGAGGCTGGGCTTACCCAGGCTATTGATATGCTTTGTGTTTGATGTTAATCCTGCAGGTCACCACAAAGGGAGCAGGCCTGAACCCCAACGCTAAAGTGTGGCAGGAGATCCCTGCCCACCAGAATGACGTCCCTGAGGGGACAGAGGGTTCCCCTTGGCTTCACACCTCCCCCTCTTCTGCTGAGGTGACTGAAGGTGGTGAGATGACTGAAGGTGGGTGCCCAGTCTGCTCGGTCCGCCAAAGAAAAGCTCATTTAGCCTTTGACATTTCTAATGAAGGTAGATGACTGTCTCTAGCTCCTATCTGTGTAAATGGTGCATGAATCTCTACCAAATCTGCAGTCCTTTTCATAAAATGAACAAATCTTGTAAAATCGTTACAATGTTATCTCTTGGATATACTTGGCATCGACGCTAATTTAGAATTCCAAACAATAACAGCGTAAAATACATCACTTTTCCCATCCGTTGTTGACACTGCTCCAATGCTCTCCGCCCCTTTAAACCTCACATCTCAACTTGGCTAATCTTCGAAAATCCAGACTGTTGAGTGAGTCTGAACAGACCGTCGACTAGGGCAGTGCACTCATGCATTATATCTGAAATCTTGGTCAATGTTTCTTAGCCAATGAGTAAAGTGTCGTTACTCTGTAGTTACAACAGATGTGAGCAGCATTTTTCTAGAGCTAGATGAAATCATAACTCTTGGGCAACTCTTATGCAAAGGGATATCATATAACCATGCCAACACTGGCAGTCATTTCACAGCCATTTAATTCCTGCTTGCCTCTTCAATCACAGGTTACTCAGAGGCGCCCTCTTCTGGCGGTGAGGGCTGCAGCACAGAATGTCCAGACAGCGCCGATGGCTGCGCCCCTGTGCCTGCAGACGGCACGCTGAAGCGGAGCGGGTCAGCCGGAGACGGCGAGGGCTCCACAGAGCAGCTGCCGTCTGAGCAGAACCTGAGGGAGTCTTTGAAGAAACAACTGGAGTTCTGCTTCTCCAGGTGAGCGCTGACGCAGTGGATAGGGTGCATAGAGATGATGGTCTTCATGGCCTTCATTTTTTTCCCCCCCATGCCCGTCATCCCACAAGCCCAAATTTCATATCAACGCTAATCTAGTTTGCAAAGAGATCGCAGATTCATGAATGAATCACTGTTTTACCGTCTATACTAGATGGCATTTTCTACTTGACTGTGTAGAACAAGCTGTTTTCTCAGAGCCGTGTGCGCAGCAATGCACTCATCACAATGGTGCTGTGTGCATCTGTGAAATACAAATTGTCTATGCATCTGATTTGTTGAAGAACTGGGAAACATTGAGAGAAAATTTTACTCTGAATTTAATAGTAATGATCTGAAAGCAGAGGGTGTATCACGGATGGAGGGATGCCACATTTCTCTCTCTATCTCTATATCTATATATAGATATCATTATTGAGCTCTTTTGTTGGAAGTGAATATTTCAATGTCAATATTCAAAATGCCGTCTTTAAAGTGGCATCCCTAGTGCAAGAGTTACAGAGCAAAGACATTGTACACATGAGTCACACGTTGACACCCCGTCCTTTCCAAATGTCCTTCTGGCTGTTTGCAGAGAGAACCTATCGAAGGACCTGTACCTGATATCCCAGATGGACAGTGATCAGTTTGTTCCCATCTGGACCATTGCTTGCATGGAGGACATCAAAACCCTCACCACTGACATGGACCTCATTCTGGACATCCTGCGAGGTAAATCCCGGGGTTTCATTTGTGTCAATTCAATTGCATGAAGATTGGCTGACATAACGGAATCATTGTGGAAGATTAAATTACAAAGAAATGTGCAGACCCTGGGGGAAAAAATAGTAAAACATTTGACTAATTTGTAATATAATTTTTTTCAATCCAATTCAATACCCTTTGTAAGTGGAGTGGGGCTGTGTGAACTGAAGTAGTGTTTGAGCGTGTGTGCGCCTGGAGCGACTGTTATTTGTCCTTTTCTTTCTGAAAGTGTTTGCTAAGCTTTTGATTAAGATAGACGGAAGCCAAGCCTTTCTTCACGTATTAATTGTCAATAACTGTTGTGTCGTTTAAATGTTTTTGTGAAAGTATTTTTTAGCAGGGTTTGGTTGTGTCGAAATTTAAGACCAGAGGAGGAAACTTGTCCGTTTTTTTGTACACTTATCAACACTGTGCTAGTAGTGACCACAAGTAAACTCTCAATAAAACAAAATGAAAGATAAACTTGCTAGAGTATACTGTGCAAGTACAGGTGGATGAGGGGCCCTGGGTTTATCCCAATGTGGGAAATAATTCACAAAATGCTCAGGATTGATGTTAAGGTGCTTTTGTTGTTGCAGCCTCTCCCATGGTGCAAGTGGATGAGACGGGGGAGAAGGTTCGGCCCAATCACAAACGCTGCATCATCATCCTGAGAGAGGTGCCGGAGACTACACCAGTCCAGGTAAACACACACAGCCCTGCACTGAGACTACATCAGTCCAGGTAAACACACACAGTCCTGCACTGAGACTACACCAGTCCAGGTAAACACACACAGTCCTGCACTGAGACTACACCAGTCCAGGTAAACACACACAGCCCTGCACTGAGACTACACCAGTCCAGGTAAACACACACAGCCCTGCACTGACTACACCAGTCCAGGTAAACACACACAGCCCTGCACTGACTACACCAGTCCAGGTAAACACACACAGCCCTGCACTGACTACACCAGTCCAGGTAAACACACACAGCCCTGCACTGACTACACCAGTCCAGGTAAACACACACAGCCCTGCACTGACTACAGCGGTGCAGGTAAACACAGCCCTGCACTGAGACTACACCAGTCCAGGTAAACACACACAGCCCTGCACTGACTACACCAGTCCAGGTAAACACACACAACCCTGCACTGACTACACCGGTGCAGGTAAACACACACAGCCCTGCACTGACTACACCGGTGCAGGTAAACACACACAGCCCTGCACTGACTACACCGGTGCAGGTAAACACACACAGCCCTGCACTGACTACACCGGTGCAGGTAAACACACACAGCCCTGCACTGACTACACCGGTGCAGGTAAACACAGCCCTGCACTGACTACACCGGTGCAGGTAAACACAGCCCTGCACTGACTACACCGGTGCAGGTAAACACACACAGCCCTGCACTGACTACACCGGTGCAGGTAAACACAGCCTTGCACTGACTACACCGGTCCAGGTAAACACAGCCCTGCCTACACTGCAAGCCGGGCGCAATCGTACACAGCTTTCAGCTGTCTCACACTTAGAAAGCAGGAAGACTCTCCCTTTACACTACTTAATCTGCATGTTTACCTTCTGGTCAGTCAAAGGTGTCCTTTACAAGAGGTCAGTAATGGACAGCAGTACACTTACAGGTCCTACTGCACTTTTCATGTGAAAAATCTGGTGAACTAAATTGTACTCAGCAGAGCGCATACCTCCGCCAACGCTATTTGTCAATATATGGCTTCGCGGGCCCCCACCCCCCGCACTAGGGGGCATGGTGGCGCAGTGGTAGCGCTGTCGCCTCACTGCTAGAACGTCCTGGGTTCGATTTGCAATTTGAAAATCGACCAATTCAAAACGGAAAGACAGCAAGACAGCCAATCAAGCTGCAGCACCAAGCGACCAGTTACGCGAATACATGCAAATAGGGCCACTAGCGTGGTGTGTGGCTCATAGATGGTATAGTCCCAGTCTACAGCACTAGCGTGGTGTGTGGCTCATAGATGGTATAGTCCCAGTCTACAGCACTAGCGTGGTGTGTGGCTCATAGATGGTATAGTCCCAGTCTACAGTGAAAAGAGTTGCCTATATTCTGCACTTGTTGGTGGCAGAAAGGTGTAATCTGTGTTTTGTGTCTTTTTCACAGGAAGTGGAGGCTCTTTTTCAGAGTGAAAACTGTCCAAAAGTGAGAAGTGTTGAATTTGCGCACAACAGCAACTGGTACATCACATTCCAGTCTGATATGGATGCACAACAGGTATTGATGCTTTTCACAGAATTGTGTGAGGCCATGGTTTACAGTGACTACAACGGCTAAGAGGTGTCGCTGTTGTCATTGTAAACCAGGGATACTCTGCTTGCTTTGCCCGGGGGCCACTTTCGTGAAATGATAGAAAGGCCAGGGGCCAGTTAATAAACAAACAATATACATTTTTCTGTAGCGGATTGTAGGTTTTTGGGGTGTCAGCTGGAGTTTAGTCTGACACACTGGATGTGTACACCAGATAGTTAGGTTAAGTACATAAGTGCCTGGGTAGCAAGCAGACCGCGGTATTTGACAATTTAGCAGCTAAATCATAGATTATTGAAAGATATTCCATATTCCAGACTGAAATGCTATAACAGAAGTGGAGTATTGGCCAGAATGACATGAACATTTGGACACTTATTCAGCGGGTATCTTGCATGTTGCGTTCAGGTGCACTGTAAAAAAAAAACTCAACTTGCGGCCCACGGGCCGCAAGTTGAGTAACACTGTTGTAAACCATGTAAACCATGGCCCCTTGCGGCTTATTGCTTAATTTGAAACCTCGCTTATTTCCTGTCGGCTATTGTATTGGCAAACACTGCAACAGGAAGTAAGCTAGGGGCAATTTAGAATGTTTATATTGTCAAGTTAAAAACCTCCATTGTTCCTCATTCATAACTGCATGGCTTAGTCTTGTGGAAATAACTATTTCAGGTGAAGAATAGTATTTGTTACTTTGGTTGTTTTCTCATTAAGTCGTCCTGACATGTACAGTAATTACTTGTGCTAGCAGCGTTTTGCTTGATTGCTCTCATGACATTTCACACATTTTCTGCCAGCATGGCACACTGACATAAAGACTGCTTATTCTATGGCTGTCATTTGCACTGTCGTCCCACACCCTCCCTTCCCCCCATTTCTTTTTACCGCGGCGCTGAACCAGCGGTCCTGCCGGGGTCATGAGATGGAAAAGTCAGGACAGTCAGTCACTCACCCAGTCAGTCACTCATGGACGTTTAGTGAGCGCCGCGGTCTAATGACCTTGGTGGGGGTTAAGACTTGCATTTCAAACCCTTGATTGCAATGTTCTGTTCACTTTTTATGGTTAGGTTAGAGCCAGGAACATGGTTTAAAAAAAAAAGTTATTGTTGGTTATTATGACGACATTTTAGCAACTTGTTACTGCATTTTAATCATGTTACACGATTAAGAGCCAGCCTCTAGCTTACGGTTAGGGTGCATAATATGTATTGCACTTGTTATCCCGATTTTGCAGGTATGAACAACACAGTGGTACTCTGTCAGTGACAGTGGGGGAAGCGTGCTCCTCATAAAGTTGTTAATGTTTCTCAATAGTATTTGGTTATCCTCTTCTCTCAGGCTTACAGATACCTAAGAGAAGAAGTGAAGATGTTCCAGGGAAAACCAATCATGGTGAGTACATGCACGCACAAACACACACACACACACACACACACACACACACACACACACACACACACACACACACACACACACACACACACAGAAGTGATTGACATTATTCAGTATGGCTACTGTATGAAGTACCATCTCAGCTTGGATCATTGGTTGTTTCAATTCAGATCCAAATGGTTAATACATTTTAATTACTGCTTCTATTATGGCCCATTTTCTCAAGATAAGTTTGAAAGTTTGAGGAAAAGGCGGCTGAATGTAAGTCACTTTGAAGCCAGAGACCGTTTGAAACTGTGAATGGTAGTTTTAGGATATTATGCACACAGGTTAATTGAATGCTAGATCAACATTTTCCTTGTGCTTAAAGTCCCTGGAAACCAAAATCCACAAAAACGTTCTAACTATGTTATTTAGGGTCTTATGTTAGTAATTTTGTGCCTCCGAAATTATTATACATTACTTTCAACCCAAAGCCTTAAAATCGCCACTTTTCTACAAGATTCTAAAAAGTACTTCCTCATTGAAGACAGCAGTGCGCGAGGTGCTAAAACGCAGGAGCTTATGACGTCATAAGCTCTATATAACCTTTGTACACGCGCGCAATCCGCACCCACCTATGGCAAGTCCGTTCTTTGCCCCCAGTGCCCCCCCGAGAGAGAGAGAGAGAGAGAGAGAGAGAGAGAGAGAGAGAGAGAGAGAGAGAGAGAGAGAGAGAGAGAGAGAGAGAGAGAGAGAGAGAGAGAGAGAGAGAGAGAGAGAGAGAGAGAGAGAGAGAGAGAGAGAGAAACGCGCGAACACACACACTCAGAGAATGGCCTGAAACCCGACACCTCTCTCTCTCTAGAGAGAGAGAGAGACAGAGCCGCGGAGCAACGCGCGAACACACACACACACGGTGTGTGCACTCATCTCTCTTTCTTTCTTTCTCCGTTTCCCTCCCCCCCTCTCTCTCGCGCTCTCCAAGAGACAGAAATTTCCCTGCTGTAGACTGGACACGCCCACACAGTCCGCGGGAGAAAGTACACTCTAAAAAATAATGAAATCTCATGAGTTTTGCCATGGCTGTCAAACCTAAATTTATATACTTTGCGACGTTCATCATCGTTCAAATTCGGCTGGTGGCTTATTAACATAGGGTCCTGTGATGTGATGAACTCAAAATGCTAAATAATAAAGAAATATTTCTGGTTTCCAGGGACTTTAATGTTGGTGTTTTTCTTACCCAATTTAGGCACAGATAAAATAGGACTATAATGCCCCCCCCCCCCACCCTTTTTCTCTTTGATTAGTTACTAATTATTACTTAGGAATTCCCAGCCACCTGAGCGCTCAATGTTCCTAATTTAGACTGTGGTATGGAGCCTTGGTGTGTCACCTTGTGTTGCTCAGGACTTCTGCACCGTCCGCTGTCACTGCACTACCTTGTAAACTAGCCTGGGAGTGTTTGGCTAATCTGGAGCCATGGAGGAGTGACCTTGGGACTGTTTGTATGTAGAGAGGGGTTGATTAAGAAGGACTCATTCCTGTGGGGATATAGTTGCAATATTTGCCAGCCATATCTCCAGACAGCTTGACTGCTCATGCTATAAAAAATAAATGTAACCTTGACCTTAGCCATTGAGCTAGCTAATGCATCCTTTTTCATATGGGCTTTGATTTGACCTTGTCAGCCTTAGTTGCCTTTGACAGGCTTGACTCTACTGGAAAGAAAGAAAGAAATAAATATGGCTTATATGAGCAGTATAGCTTTTACCATATACGGTAATTGCAATTACAATGCAGAATGCAATTATTTTTCTTTGCGGGTTGCTTTATCGCTGTATATAAAATCAAACTAATACTGATTAATTTGTTTTTCTGTTGCACAACAAAACAAAATGGGACCAAAGAAGAAGAAAGAAATACTGGGAATATAACTAAATGCACGAAGCAATGAGGCAGCACTGGAAGGCTTTTACTGTGAATCAGCTGTAGTAGTGACAGTGAGGCTACTATGTCTTAAATTAATACTGAGCTCACTTTATAAACTTCATTTTTTTTATTTCAGTGTGTTCAGTAACACTGTACAACTGTAATTTTGCATACTGTTCCAATAAATTGGAATTACTTTTTTTGTATTAACTCATTGAGTGCCAGCCACTTTTGGAGAACGGACGCTCCCAGTGCCAGAGTTTCAGAGCGTTTTCAGTGATTTCTCGAGGCCCACAGAATATTGTGTGATATTACTATGTAAACACCGAACACGCAAAAAGAACAAGGAGACTCTATTGTATCATCAGCAAAAAAAAGTTTATTGATACCATTTTCCGTTCTTTAGTTATCAGCCGGAGAAGATAGGTCAAAAACAGCAAAAATATGCTTTTCTATCAGGAAGCTGAGATATTCAGCCTTTTGTGAAATGCATTATTTCAAGCACATTCACTCACTCTAGCTAATATTTTTTTGATGATGTGACCTGGTTTAGTTCTGTGGTGCATGCGTGCCCCACCCCCCTGTCCCCCCCTCTCCCCGCCTCTCCCCGAGTCAGCTGTAAACTCCTCCCCACACGCACAAAGTCTATTCGGAGCCTCTGTTTTTGCGCCGCGCGGCTCCTGGCAGCTCACAGCAGCATTGAGGAAATGCCCAACGCGACTGCAGGTAAGGCGTTGGGTGCTGCCTTTCTGGTGTGTTGAGAAACAGACAGACAGACAGGCAGAGGAGCTGCAGTTGTGTGCACGGATTGATTGTTGTTGGCAAGCAGCCCAGAGCCATCATGTAGATGGCTCTGGGCTGCTTGCCAACAACAATCAATCCGCGCAGCATGAGCGCGGTTTGTGTTTGATCACGGCTTTGCTCAGGCTGTATTCCTGACACTTCTGTCATCTGGAGAGCACTGTCGCCACCTAATGGCTCGGTAAAATAGGTTATAGACATTCAACATGTCCCAAAATGTTACAGGACATAGATCTGGCTTCGATGGACCCCCCCCCGTCAAAAAACGCAATTGACGACAGTCGTCGTCTTTGGCACTCTACGTCAGTATTTGAATTGACGACAGCTGTCGTCATTGGCATTCAATGAGTTAAAGGGACAGCTCAACCTAAAATCCAAAATACACATTAATTTTTCCTCTCACCTGCAGTGCTATTTATCCATCTATCGTTTTGTGTTACTTGCCTGAGGTTTGGAGATATCGGCCGCAGAGTTTCTGCCTTCTCTCCAATACAATGGAAGTGGATGGCACTCGGCTTGTGGTGCTCAAAGTGCCAAAGAAATACATTTGATAAACTCAACAGCAATGTTTCTCTCCAGAAATCATGATCCGGTTACTCAAGATAATCCACAGACCTTGTTATGAGCAGTTTCATGTAGGAACTATTTTCTTTTGACCTGAACTACACCCGCTAGCTGCTAGCTAGTTCCTACATGAGACTGCATAGGAGCAGCTAGGGCAGCAGCAGTTAGTGGGAGTAGTTTGCTCAATTTCTGATATACATATTATTACACTACCTGGGTGATACACAGCAAGTTGTATTTTCAGCGCTATTTTTAAATTAGTATTGCAATATATCACAATGTATCCTGATACAATCGTGTCGTTCGTGACCCATGTATTGTGATACGCATCGTATCGCGGGGTCCTTGCCAATACCCAGCCCTAATGGTAATACTGTATTTGTTGTGCTTAATGTACCTAGATATAATTTGTGGTCACACCACGTCCCAAAACGGGAGCAAAATGCCGCACTCTTGACCCCCTGCTGTGAGCTGATCTATGTTAGCAGTCCTGCCTACTCCCCAGTGATGACCAGTATCGCGCTTGGAAGGACCCATGTGGACTGTGGCTGGCTGGGGAGGAGTTTCATTTCTCTCTCTACCTCTAGTCTTCCTTCTCCTCTTACCTCCTCTGTTCACCTTCATCTCCCCCCCTTCCCCCAGTCAGTGCAGTGTTCTATGGCCTAATGACCGTGAGATTATGAGATCTGAGGGGACTAAACGAGTACGGACGGCCCCGATTCAGCCTAACTCGTCCTACTAGGTACCGATATGGCATAACGCCATCGTTCTTTACCAGACTCACTCAAGTCCTCTCCTGTCCCTCATTCTCCCTGCAGGCTCGCATTAAGGCCATTAACACGTTCTTCGCCAAGAACGGCTACCGTAGTGTGGACTCCAGCGTGTACAACCAGCATGCCCAGCCACAGCCCCAGTATGGCTCCCCGCTCTACATGCAGCAGATGTACAGTCCGCAGCAGCAGCAGCAGCAGCAGCAGCAGCAGCAGTACCCGGCCGTGTACCCGCTGGTGCAACCCTCCTGGAACCCCTCACTCATGCCTTACTTTGAGACGCCGCTGGTGAGAACCCGGAAGTGCCCTTTCAACTGGGGGGCGTGTCCTGTTGCAGGGGTTATTCAGAATAATCCCACCCCAGGGATGATGTCTTTTTGTAGGCTTCATCCAGAAATCGCCGCCATTTGGTTCTTCAGTGGAAAAGTCTATGGGGTTTTAGAATGGGGATTTCACTTAAATGCATCAAATAAGGTCTGTGGTTAACAAAAGTTTATGGGAACGTGAATTTGGGTTCAGCAGGATACTCTTCACAAAAGAAGTGAAGAAACTTTTATGCTTTTTTGAAGCGTTTTCTAAAAATCGTGTTTAAAAAAAAAAACCGCATTTACGTTCCAAAAGTCATCAAAGTTATTCACGTTGGTGAAGATGATCATGCTGAGCCCAAATTCGCATTCCCATAAACTTTTGTTAACCACGGACCTTATTTTATGCATTTCAGCAAAACCCCCTATGTTACACATCCCATTGACTTTTGCACTGAAGAACCCGGAAGTATTCTTCCGGACTCATTCCTGCGGCTCTTATCTCTATTAGGGGGCAACTTTAAACAGGCTTTAAAATAGGCCTGTCTTTAGTATTACTGACTGTAATGCAGCGAGTCGTAGCTATGTCCATTGTCAATGTCTGATGGCTCCTTTTTTATTATTTATTTATTATTATTATTATTTATTTTCTGGAGAACATTGTGTAGTAATTGAACTCTGCTCTGCCATTCTGACATCCAGGCACCATTCCCTAACAGTGGATTTGTGAATGGGTACAACGGCACTGGGGCCTACAAGGGAGACTCAAGCCCCATGAGCCTAGGACGAGCCTTCACCAGGAGCCGGTAGGTCAAGTCCATCGCTACACATGTTTACATGTTACATGTTAGCTTTACAAAAAGTAGACGGGGACACGCGCACATCCAAACTGTGTTAACATGTTAGCTTTACATCTACCATCTAAATGTTGACATTTTCTCAGTTTCATCAGCTAATCATACCGTCACTATAGAATATTAAAATCTCTGTATTCATGTTGAAGCTAACATTTTGTAGTATTGAAAATGCTCAGCTTTTGTTTGTGTGCGCGCGTGTGCCCAGAAACCAGGTGAAGAACCACCCCAGGCCCGGTGATGTGCCTCCTTCTCCCACCGCGGCCCCTGGGAACCTGAAGGATGGCCTGTCTGGTCCCTCCAGCCCTCAGCCCCCGCAGGCATCAGCGACTCCAATTGGTGCCACCTCAGAGCCGGTCAACACCCCTTCCTTCAACCTCAAAGACAGCCTTCCTCAGGCCACCTTCAACCTCAAAGACAGCCTTCCTCAGGCCACCTTCAACCTCAAAGACAGCCTTCCTCAGGCCACCATACCAAATGGAGATCTGGGCATGGCTGGACGGGGCAGGTGAGTGGCCTTTGTCCTCTGTATGAACATCACCCAGCTGATTGTGACAGACCCATGCAGATAGAGCGGAGACATACAATATGTATTGTTGGATAAGGTCATTCAGCCTTTGTTTTTCTTTCCGTTACTTTCTGTCCGTCTCTCAAACTCGTCTCCAAAGCTGTAGCACCTACTGTATTTCAATTCCTGTTTTTGGCTTTCAAATCTATCCCAGAGCGATGCAAGCCAAATTTGCAAACAGGCTTCACCTTGTTACTCACCTATGTAAATTGTCTGTCCTATCTTTTTTTGTAGGAGAGGCAGCTACAGAGGCTTGAGAAGGAGGAGAGAGGATGACCGTACAATGGTCAGCACGTTTCCCCTTTTCCCCATCTCCTTTGCTCCTTTAGTTGTTGTTTTTTTTGCCAATGCCATGTTTGACTTTGCCGAAATACACAATTTGCAGAGACCCATCCCTCTGGCTGAGATCAGGGTACCACCACCTCCACCAAAGTTTGACCTGGCAACCTCCAACTTCCCTCCGTTGCCTGGGTGTGTGGTCAGTACGCAGGGAGAACCTGTGTCAGAGATGCGCCTCTCTGATGTGGTGCGTGGCCTGAAGGTGGCCGACAAGGTAAACACTCTTATGTTCCCTCTTCCTTTGGATGCTAATGTTAGCATCATTGAAGCTCCCGAACGACATCTCCTCAATCTTGTCCATTTCAGTCAGTGAACAAGGAAGTGAACAACAAGACCCATCCTACAAATGTCTCCGAAAAGGCTGTGAGCTCGCCTGTTCCCGTGACCACAGCTAAACCTTCTCTCATGACACCGCTGATAGTGGTGCCACCGGTCTCAAGGTAGCCTATGTTTTGTTTCTATCTAATAAATTGAAGTCTGTGGAGATCAAGGGGTACTGTACATAGGAAATGACATATCAGGGGCGTCTGGGTAGTGTAGAGGTAAAAGTGCTCACCTACCACCACGGCTACTTCTGGCTTGGTCAGATGTTCCTACAGACAC
This sequence comes from Poromitra crassiceps, assembly GCF_964638095.1. Lineage (NCBI taxonomy): Eukaryota > Metazoa > Chordata > Actinopteri > Beryciformes > Melamphaidae > Poromitra > Poromitra crassiceps. Next base: position 1,415,824 of record NC_139650.1, read on the forward strand.
AATTGGCCGTATCTGCGGGTGGGAAGCCGGTGGGGTATGAGTCCTGGTCGCTGCACTAGTGTCTGTCGGTCGGGGGGCGCCTGTTCGGGGGGGGGGGGGAATAGTGTGATCTTCCCACGCACTACGTCCTGTCTGTGAAAGTCCTCACTGTCAGGTGAAAAAGAAGCAGCTGGCGACTGCACATGTACAGTCAGGCGCGGACTGCATAATCGGGCACGTCGGGCAAATGCCCGGTGGCCTGGCCTGGCCTGGCCTGGCCTGCAAAAAAAAAGTTTTTTTTTTTTTTTTTTTTTTTTTGTGCCCCCAGTCAGGCCACTCACTGAACAGCAGGCCAGACGCTGCCTACTGGTTTACTAGTGGTTTTATTACTTTATTCAGGGTTAAAGTGGGTGCATCTCATTGTAAAATTGGACTCGGCCCAAATTGGGCTTGAAACGGCCCAAATCTGGCTTCAAATGGCCCAAATTTTTTGCCGCCGCCCTACGGACGCCGGCACGCACGGCGGCCCGTATCGGCCTGGCCTGCTTGCTATCTAATGCCCGGCCTGAATTAGAATCCCAGTCCGCCCCTGTGTACAGTGTATCGGCGGAAGCATGTGCTAGTCTACAACTCTCCTCAGATGAGGGGGTGGAGCAACGACTGGGACAGGGAATTTGCCAAGTAGCTACAAGATTTGGGGATTTTGCACAAAAAAAAGAAGAAGAAACAATAAATAACATGTCCTTTTCCCCCTGTGTCGATCCAGGGTTTCTCATCAGGTAAAGAAAGTGGATAAAGCTGAGCCTTCTGTTCCAAAGGCGCTAGTCTCCTCAACCGTGCAGGCCATGTCTTCAACAGCTTCAGAGCCTGCCCCCACCACCAAAACCAGCTGCACCCAGTCTGTTACAGAGCCTGCCCCCACCACCAAAACCACCTGCACCCAGTCTGCTTCAGAGCCTGCCCCCACCACCAAAACCACCTGCACCCAGTCTGTCTCAGAGCCTGCCCCCACCACCAAAACCACCTGCACCCAGTCTGCTTCAGAGCCTGCCCCCACCACCAAAACCACCTGCACCCAGTCTGTTTCAGAGCCTGCCCCCACCACCAAAACCAGCTGCACCCAGTCTGTTTCAGAGCCTGCCCCCACCACCAAAACCAGCTGCACCCAGTCCGTTTCAGAGCCTACCCTCACCACCAAAACTAGCTGCACCCAGTCTGTTTCAGAGACTGCCCCCACCACCAAAACCACCTGCACCCAGTCTGTTTCAGAGCCTGCCCCCACCACCAAAACCACCTGCACCAAGTCTGTTACAGAGCCTGCCCCCACCACCAAAACCAGCTGCACCCAGTCTGTTTCAGAGCCTGCCCCCACCACCAAAACCACCTGCACCCAGTCTGTTTCAGAGCCTGCCCCCACCACCAAAACCACCTGCACCCAGTCTGTTTCAGAGCCTGCCCCCACCACCAAAACCACCTGCACCCAGTCTGTTTCCACAGCAACACCTACCCCGATGGCCCAAACCAGCTGCACCCAGTCTGTTTCCACAGCAGCACCGACCCCGACGCCCCTGTCGGACCCATCAGCCCCAACTCCCACCTCAGAATCGGTAAGACCTTCCTTCCTCAACAGCAGTACTACCTAGTTCACAAAGGTGTTGCCTGCTCATAGCTCCCTGTGGACCTTAAAAATATAATTCCTTCCAAGACCCCAGTTCAGACTTAATTTATGTTTTCAATCTTTAGTGCATGTAAGTGTATCATAGCAAAGTGCACGGAGGCCTGTCTGTTTTAAAGATGTAATCTTCTGATGTAGAAGTAGTCTGAACTTAACCAATCCTACTACCCTTGTTGGGTATCAATTCTAAAGGGTATGGACAAAATAATGTAAATGACAACATAAACTCTGTCCTTAGTCAAGGCTTCTTCTAGTTCTGTAAAGTCGCCACAGCCTTGGCAAGTTGGCCTTCAAAAGACATGAAAACTACCCCTGGTCACATGACAAAACCAAAGGTATCATTGGAAAGTGCTGCTGAACCTGGGGAGAAACATGTCCAATCCAATCCTCTAGTCTAGGTGGCTCCATTATTGAGATGGAAATCCCCCTCAAACTTTGATTGTAGATCACTTGTGTGGCCTCATAACTGTACAAATAAATGATGTTGGATGCACTGTTGTGGAAAGATCTTCGACAGCTCTATTAACATACAGTACATGACCCGACAACAGATGCCGCTACTAGGTGAACTCAACATCACCTCTAAATAAAATATCTCAAGTCTGACAATGTAGTAATTTTCCCATTTGACAAAAATATCCATGGTTGTGAAATAATACTGTATTTTTATTGTTCAAATTTGATTTTTTGGGGGGGGGGGTGGTCCAATTTGTGCTTTTAGTGCCTTTTTGTACCTCAGCTTCTATACAGTATGTCATAGAAACGACCGATGTCTGCTTGCTCAGGCCCTGAAACAGAAAGAACAGCTTGTGTGTTCAGCTACCCCCCCCCCCCCCCACACACACACGCACGCACGCACACACACACGCACACGCACACACACACACACACACACACACACACACACACACACACACACACACACAAGGTCCTTTTCAGGGCTTTGTATAGTGGGTGTGAAAAATACTTGTATAGTAACCTGATACTGTTCTGATCTTTATGGGGAAATGCTTTTTGCTTGCCAACCCCCAGCAGAGAGGTCAGAGCACGGGGTGGAGTGGGGCTGCAGAATGGCCCTGCTGGAGCTGGTAGGGATTCAGTGTCGTGCTCAAGGACACTTGATCAGGGCAGCTGCTGTGATCCCTATTCACTACACCACTCTGCTGCCCTGAAGTCTAGTTCATCAAGTTATGTCCAAGTTTATTTATATATCGCCCTTTATCACAAGCAAGTCTCCATTGACTTTACAGAGAATGAGCCTAACTGATCAACAAGAAATCTTATCTAATGGTTAGGGCTGTGCAATAAAATCGATACGGCAATATATTGCAATATTGTTTTCGCAATACTGTGTCGATATTTCAGAAAAATATCGTGATATATCGCCATATCGATTTTTTTGCACAGCTGTGTGTTGAGTGACACAATAAGAATATTTTTTATTTCAGTGCGCTCAGTAAGACACTCAACACTCAGTAGTTTTGACTCAATATAAAGTGACGTACATATTATTACACTACCTGGGTGGTACACAGCAAGTTCTATTTTCAGCTCTTTTTTAATTTTCAGTAAATTATGTAGAGTAATGCAATATATCGCAATATCTATTGTATCACAATGTATCGTGATGAAATCGTATTGCGACCCATGTATCGTGATACGTATCGTATCGTGAGGTCCATGCCAATACCCAGCCCTACTAATGGATGAGGAGTTGTTGACGGGCTAGTTTGGGGGATTTCGTTGTGGTTTTGTGTGATCATGTGTTTGACTTCTCCCTAATCTTGACTTTGCACCCGCTCTTCTCAAACCAGGAGCCACGGAAGCTCAGCTATGCAGAGGTGTGCCAGCGGCCGCCAGCGGCACCGACGCCCGCCCCCACCCCGCCTGCCTCCTCGGCCAGCCAACCTCTGCGAGAGCTCCGGGTCAACAAGGTGGAGGACCCGGCGTCGTCCTCCGGCCACGCCGTCGACAGAGCAGAGAAACGCGGGGCCAGCCGGGCCCCTCGAGAACCCCTGGGCTCCTACCGCCCAGCCAGGCCCGGAGGTGCACGGCTGAAGTTCCGGGAGCATCAGAGAGGCCCAGCTGCTGCTGGCCAACGCTTTTCCCCTCAGCGGCCAGCCCGGTGCAGTGGGAAGGAACAGAACATTCCCCCCAGATCACCAAAATAGTCAAAGGAACAGTTAGACCATGAACTAACACAGAAACAAACACAAATATATATGTAAGTATATATGTATATAGAGATGAATATATATATTATTGGACATGAGGTATGTTCTAAAAGACTGCAAGTGTACATAATTTTAGGACGAACTAGGACATACTGTCCCAGAAATACAGACTTTTTTTGGGGCGGGGGGGTTACAAATTATGTGGAGAGGACCCTCCACCAAGAAGCTATATCTATGTAGTTTGTGTGAGAGGAGGGGTTTTGGCCTCCGGAGAACAAATGTGTACTCTAATGCCTTGTATCTGTGTACAGGTAAAAAAAAAAAAAAAATCTAGCGTTTAGCAAGGCGTGTCTATATGCAAGATGACGAGGAACATTTGTATTTTCTGAATTGTTTATTATCATTTTTTGTTGAATGTGCTCACTCTAAAGTTTCCATCCAATTTGTGATGCATTGAAACTCGGAACACATGGTTATTCATGAACTGGAAGAGGACGAGTCCAAGGCAGAAGAGTGGAAACCGTGGGGATGTTGGATTTTAAACGAGCGAAGGATGAAATCTCGACATCGAGGCGAGCAGCAATGTTACATAATGAGGCTGGCGGCAAATTGTTCTGAAAGTGACGCGAGGTGAATAGTAAGTCATTGAATGAGATCACATGACATAATCATAATAATCCTTCATGTTTACCAGGCACTAGGTTCTACCCTCAACCTGCCTGGCTGGCAGGAGCATTACTAGAGAAAGTGTGTTAATGTAGTTTTTTACTCGGGTGATTCAGTCCTTTAAATCCTGCAAATCAACGTTCTTCGTGATGATTAGAGATCATGTGTCCCCAAGGGACTAATGACTAACCTCCCGTTTAGCAAACTCACAGCCTGGCAATGCTGGTACCGTCCTCATCGATGGTATGTGACTCAGACATTGCCAATATACGTTGCATGGTGAACGTATTCTGGAGTCTCACAGTAAAGATATGTGCTATCAGTAATTTAAGGGAGTAATACATTAATACACAATGCTGTGTACTAAATGACATTACCAACGTTTTCCTACAAAACGAATCCCGTCCGGACAGACAGACAGGGCTCTGGTCCCGTCCGGACAGACAGGGCTCTGGTGGTCCCGGACAGACAGGCAGGGCTCTGGTGGTCCCGTCCGGACAGACAGACAGGGCTCTGGTCCCGTCCGGACAGACAGGGCTCTGGTCCCGTCCGGACAGACAGGGCTCTGGCTACATTTGGTCTTTTGACCTCTTGTCTCGCGTCTTTGTATTTCTCCTTCCTCCTGCTGATGGCTGAATTTGTTCTAAATAGCTGTCAATAGAAGTGTCATCTGGACTTGACTTTGCGAGTTCGGTGTCCTCCAGGCAGTGGCTCATTTGTCCAGTGGTAAATGGCTCAGGCCGGCAGAGCACAGGAGAGTGTGGCTGTAGGTTTGGTGGCAGGTGGCTACAGGTGCAGAGCTGAAGTGTGACGTCCACTCTGTTCAAATCGTTGTCTCATTTGTCATTTAGACTCAATTATATCATGTATTTATTTCCTGTTTTTAGCTTTCTACTACTTTGGAAAAGTAACTTTGTCATTTTGGTTTTCATTTGCTAACTTACTTGTTGTCGTCCCCTATGAGCTATCGGATAAGCTACTATTGCCATTATCCACTTTTTCAAGCTTGCGCACTAATTGAGGTCTGATTTAGTTCTGTGTTGAATAGTGGATGGGAGGTTCAGTATTGTTCTGGATACTTGGTCTGATTGCAGATGCTGTCATTTCCTGACCATATACTGTATCTAGGGTAAATGAGCCAGTCTTCCTAATGCAGGTGTCTGTACCTGTTGAGTAAACTGGGCTTGACACAAATGCTGTCAAACCGTGTCAGTTGACTTAGTTTGATTGAAGTATGACGTGCAGAGAAGTTTCTCTGGATGGGGAAAGTGGTTACCAGATTAAAAGGTCAGATTATTTCCCTGTGAAGGTATTGTACACTTCTAAAATCTTAATATTTTCTGTTTTGATTTGTGATGTTGAAAGTGGGCAGAAAAGGAGGCTCAGAAGGAAAAGGAAATGATGTGTAGAAGAGTGTCGTCATGTGTGCAATGGGGATATTTAGGTTCAAAGGATACATCGTGGTTGAAAAGGTCGGCATATTTTATTTTTTAAGCCCTACATTTGATTTACCTTCAAGATGGACTGACCTTTGTATATGTATTATTGTCATTACCAATATCCTATTCCATACTAAAGGGACACTCTTACATTTTATGATGGCCAAAAGGATACAGTAGGCTACTAAAACCTCTGGAGTGAAATAGCTGTTCGATGGATGATGCTATATAGCCAGCAAATTCACTTGATTTGGTGAAATTGATTTCTTGCATCATTTTTTGATTGGACGCCCGAGGCTTCAGATGAACGCACGTCATCCTATTAGAGGTAAAACCACTTGAGGCTGGTTTTGAATGTCCTTAATATAGTAGCATTTTCATTAACACGACAGGTTTATTTTTGATCTGGGTTGTTGCTGTATTTTCTCTTCTTTTCCTGCTGTAGTACACCGTTTTCTAAGATGTGTTTATATACACATTTGTCTTTAATTTGACTTCATTGTGTTTTCTATTTGTCTTGTGTCCCTGTAACTTTTGTAAAAAGGGGTGTATATTGATCTGAGAAATGCTAGTTGGTGGTAGACTTGTGTACTCACTGGGCTGTATTTTGATCTCTACAGCCACTCATGGCTAAACAATGAGCAGCTAATAGCGGTGTGAATTGAAATGCACTAATATTTGATTTCAAGGATTTTAATCATTGTGGAAATTGTAAAACCATTTCAGTCACAAAATGGAAAGATGTTCAACAGGTTTGCTGAACTTGTTCTATATGGTTTAATTTTAATGTGTTGTATTCCTTCTGAATAAATTGTCTTTGTAGTGGTGCAGGAGGAAATTATCATCAGATGAGAGAAGTGTTAGAGATACAGATTTACTGGGTGGGGAAACTTTTTTTTTTATTCCACCTTAGATTAGTGTTTTGAGTCTTGTGCTCACAGGGACTTTGATGCAGTGTACTTAACGTCTAGTGCTCAGTAGTTGAATTGTCTTTTTACTGGCCCTATGTGTGTTGTATGAATTTGAAAGGGTATGTGTGTGTATGTGTAAGAGAGAATGGGGTTGCTACTATTGATTCTCCCTCAAAAATTACATTAAAAAATATTAGGCCAAACCAAAATTCCAGTGCCTTACCACAGTGTTTAACTTTATTATAAAGAGAATGAAAGAATAGTGCACACATCGATTCTTTGTCACACTGAACAAGGCTGGTTTGTTGGCCTTGGACCTACAGCATGACAACACAGACCCCAGTCCACACTAGAGATCTTGGAGGGTTGGTCAATCTAGGTGCAACCGTGCGCCTGTGCTGGTTTGAGTGGAGCTGTGTGTATGTGCGTACATGTGTCATTGTCATTTGTGTATAATACAGTTTGTTAGCTTGCCAATTGCAATTTCAGACCTATATCAGAATTGACTTGTGGAAAGCAAACCTGGGATTGCAATGTCAGCAAGTTTCACACTGGTTTATTGTTTAGTGAAAATTGTATCACTGAGCCTGATGTGAAAATAAAGATTTATTTTTAAACTGTCTGTATTTTTAACACATCTATCTATAAGAGTCTCTGATGCAAGTGTAGATCTGAGTTTGGGTTTGTGGAATATCTAAACTAGGCATTTGATTTTGTTTGCAAGATTTTTATATATGGGGGGCAGCAGGGACACAGCCCCTGGATCAGTCCTGACTCCTGTAACAGTGTAGCTCTAGACTAGAGATTTGTCACGGATTTGACATGACATCTGGTGTGTAAAACCATCCGTAAAAATATCATTCACATACTGTTACTCTATTATGTAATTGTTGCAAGCAAATAGCCTAGAATGTAAGATTGTGCAGGTGGTGTCACCATGTCATGATTTGTGACACTGCCAGCACAAACCTGTAACCTGTTAGTAGAGTCTGTAGACACGTGGTGTGTAGTGAAGGTGATCTGTTGATGCAAATTCAGAAAGATAATCTAAAATTAGAGTTTAACATAGGGATTAGGAGTCTAGATGTTGACGTTTTTCCCACAGCAATCCTGTTACATAACACTCACATCTCGCGGTATTTCAGTAATGAAAGTGGCTGAGTGTCAACAACGGGAGAGAAAAAAATCAGGCAGCACCACCGTCCGGAGTAGGGAGAAGGGAAGGGGAGAGAAGTGGCTGGTTAAACGTTGGGTGAGTTTGGTCATAATTCGGACCATTTAATTCCCAATGTAACGTTGGAAGCTACCTGGCAAAATACATTTTTATCAGAGGATCTAGTAATGTTACGTTACCAAGTAATGATACTACCGTGACGGGTTTATATGAACACAGCTTTCTTTCGCGTTAGCTTGCTAACTAACTTGGCGGAGCTGTCAGGCGTGTGAACCACCAAAGGCATCAGGCTAGCTAGCTAGCTTCGGGCGGCTAGCTGTTGTTGTGATTGTCACTGCCAGTCCCCCGTTTCGCCTTAAGTTACAGGGCCTTCTGTGTGCCACTAATATTAGTTCCCAAGATTTTAGTAGCCATGTTTGTAATGATCACCTGATTGTCAAAATTTGAAAAACGATTTTAGTGTTGCTAGCACTAACGTTAGCTCGATACATTTTGCTTGAGGCCCATCTCTGATGTGACCAAATCAAAGCTAACCACAGAAATGCCATTTAAATTGTCCACAGTCTGTAACCCGAGCCACCTAACGTTAGCTAGCCACATAGCCAAAGGATCTATAAATCAACGCCTATAGCTAGCTAGTTAACTAATAGTAATAACTTGGTAATAGCTACTAGTAGATTGCTTGCTAGCTGACTTGGCTCTGTCTGTAGCCCTCTCGCTACTGTCTGAGTCCCTAATGATCCCTGTCAGAGTTCCACCTAACGTGTGTAACGTTACCGACGCTCCTATGCTGTGGCCTGTTTGCCAGCTAACCGTGACTTGTCGGTAGCATAATATTCTTTTCTGTTTCTGTGTAACAGATCATGCCATTCAGTGTATGACATGAATGCAGGCTGGTGTTCCCAACAGGTGCACCTTCATGTTTAGGCTGATGCTACTGTTACACACACATAAGCTGTCTGACCTTAGACGCAGTGATTTGTCTCGAGTTGTCTCTCAACGTCTAGATTAACATACAGCAAAACATATCTAGTGGCCCTGTCAACCTTTTTCTACGGATTACAGAAGCCTATAGATTGTGTTGATAATGTCAACATCACTCGTTTCTTTTTTAATACATCCTTATGCCATTATGAAAAAGAATGATGAACAAGTTGCTCTCCATTTTGCTTTATTCTGCAGGATATTTGTCTGAGATGGGGGATGATCGGCCCTTTGTATGTACTGCCCCTGGATGTGGGCAGGTATGATCTCTCAACTCATGCTTTTTTTTTATGCATATCTGTATAACTAATTTATTTTCTTACTCTCTCTCATCTACATACATACATACATACAGCCAAGGATTCTAAAATACATCCTTGCCTCTATCATACTATGCCGCAGGCCTGAAGTCAAATTCAAATGAGCGGCTATGAACGATAATACCATTTGGCTATTGCACAGATATCACGGACTTACAATGGCCAAACACAAGCTGTTGACAGCACAGAGAGCTGAGCAGGTGTTTACCATTAAGCTCACAAGGGTTGAATTTGGAAAAACGGTCCATCCACAAAACCCACTACTGCTACCCCAGGGCTCTGTTGAGTGGTAGCAGCTAGAAAGCGGGTGATTGGTGGACAGACACATGTCTTTAGTAAAGAATTCACAGATCTCTACATTCATTGATCTTGGATATGTCCAAGTGTGATTGAATGCTATGCCTTCTTTCTTTTTCCCCAGAGATTTACCAATGAAGACCATCTATCAGTCCACAAACACAAGCATGAAATGACCCTGAAATTTGGTCCTGCCAGAACAGACTCGGTTATCATCGCAGGTTGATGCCATTACTGTGTATTCAAATTCGTTTTTTGTTCAATCAAGCTGTTGATTGGGCTGAAGAGCAATTAAGCTCCCACAGCTCTGTGTTCATATTTGACTGTAACTGTCCATCATGCATCTTGGATATGAGATATTTCTGTCCCATAACCCGCTTAAAGCTAAAGTCATGTCTGCTTCTGTCAGACCAGACCCCGACACCCACACGCTTCTTGAAGAACTGTGAGGAGGTTGGGCTCTTCAGTGAACTGGCCAGCTCCTTTGAGCAGGAGTTCCGCAAAGCACACGAAGATGACCAGAGGACCAAACACTCGGTGAGATTATCAAATGAATTTACACTTTTAATTGATGTCAAACAAAATGGTTTCCTTGGATTATCAGACGGATTTTATTGAAGAATAAATAAGAGCTCTTGAGTCAGAGATTCGGCTTCCTTGAATAGATTTAATACGATTTAAGGTCTCGTGAGACGAAGAGATGCAGCTAATGCAACTAGCACAATGGGCAGTGATGCAATTCTTCAAAGAGAAAGAGGTGGTTACAGTGTTTTATAAGGTACAATGACGCACACGGAGAGCTGACATCATAATAGATAAGCTGATACAGAGGCACAGTACAGTAAATTGTGGCACAGAGATTACATCAGGTGGGATGAAACGTCAGAGTGTGCAGACAGTGGGATTGCTGATCAGGATAGATTAGGATTTCTGTCCGGTCATGTGAGACCAAATGTATGTGAATGTTGAGGAGAGTATGTGTATGAAAATACATTATGTATGTGTGTGTGTATATTTAAATGAATAACTGAAAAATACAAGGGGAAAATACTGAACTATAGTGTGTGAGTCTGATTGAGACGTGCCTACAGATTATTGATTGTATTAGATCCTGTAATCAGATCATGTAATAGGAAAATTTTCTCCAACAGATATAAAATGCAAAATGTTATCAACATTAGACATTTTGATATATTAGATGACAAGCAAGGACTCCTGGTCATTGCTAGATTAATCAGTACCCACACAAATCTATAGCGATTTAACCAAATGGTCCCCTTTACAAATGACCCTCCATCCTCTATCTCAGACAGTCATCAAAATGAATATTCTCCCTCATATGATTTTCCACTTCTCGCCTCCTTGCAAGTTTTTTTAAGGACTTGGATCCAACTTGCAGACATTTTCAGTTTTTCCACCTTAACACGCCCCAACACAGTAGGAGGGCTCTTCATGCCCAACTTTAAATTTGATTACTGGTCCTTCCAGCTGAGATCATTGATGATTTTGGCTCGACTCCTCTTCCTGTGTACCATGGCGTCCTCTTGAGAATGCCTTATGTCACCCTATCGGACTCCAAGACCTGCCCTTTTGCAGTGCAAAGATCAGGACAACACGGTTACATACATATGGGAGCTATTATCTCAAACTCCCTGGTTGTATGTACCAAACACCTACACTTGTAGGTTTCATGATTTGTCCCCATAGACGGTTTTAAATAAAAGAAAAAAAAAACATTCAAGTGCAGGACTGACCATTCCGTGAAAACCGTCTATACAGCTGAGCGGCGAAAACAAAAGTAACGATGTCGAGTGAATATTTCTGCAGTTTGCCGAATGCTGAGAAAAAGGAAGTGCTGTGGGGTTGCGCTCTGGTGAAAACCGTCTATATGGAGCAATAATCTTCTCCTGACGGGCTCTATGCCTTTCACCTTCCCCCAATGGGCTAACCAGGGTATATATGTTCTTAGTGACATTTTTATCTAATGAGGTCTCCATTCTTTCCAAGAGCGGGCTCCTCATGGTTCTTCTATCTTAGACTTTGTCCTGCCCTAAAAGTGTAATGGAGTACCTTCACCTTGGGACTCTCCCACAGTTTCCCATCCTCTTGTCAAGCTTTTTCTTTCTGCTTTAAAATCCGGCTTTGCATCCTGTAACAGATGATCAAAACACAACATTAATCGTCTACCTGTTCCATCGGTCTGGGACCTTTGACGAGCTCGGTTTTGAATCGGACTGGCCTTAAGATATGGAATCATGTTTGTTCCTCTTCCAAGAACCTTGCTCATCAGTTGGGTACATCTTATCATATGCAGTGAAACACATGATCCCTGCTGCCTCGACAGCTGCAAAAAAGACGATTCTTAAAAGTGAGCGAGAACCGAATATTGTTCTCAATAGAGTCTGGGCTGTATTGTTCGATGATATCTATCTTGTCTTTTGACAAATCTACAGCCAGGTAAATGGTGCAAAACTTGAGACACTATCCACCCGGTCCAACGCTATTGTCTATATTCCTACGCTGTTCTAATGTACAGTGCTTACTTTAATAGTTGTTGTTTTTTCCTACTCCTTTGGAAATGGTGTTTTTCAGTTTGTAAATGAGGGCTGGATGATGGGCCAGTGTTGTCGTTTGTCATCTCGGACAGTGGGATTGAACTGTGCTGATATGGCGCTTTTGCTATGTCAAGATGGCAATGCTTCGTCCTGCTGTCTGTGTTGATGAGTACAAGCTGATTTTATTTATATATTACCCTGACAAAACAAGGCACTAGCTTGTGTTGTACCTACCATACCTTTGAAGGTATGGTAGGAATATTGTGTGTGGACTTAGATTTCGTTTGACATCGCACCGAACATTGCCATTCGGTCTGCTAATGTGAGCTATGATCTGATTTAGTGTGCTTTAGCTTGTGTTGAGCCGTATGTGTCGTGGTGAAATGAGGGGAAAAAAATATAGATTCATCTTGTCTCCTCTCTATTTTGTGGTCCAAAGGCTGTCCCTTTACAGACTCCATCTGGAGTCAAGGATGAGGATGAGGGACCTTTGGAAGTTGATTCCTCTCCTCCAGAAAGTCCAGACTCCACCTCCAGCATGTCAGACAGCAGCAAAGAGCCAAGGGTGAGGGGCCAATGTAGAAAGCATGGGCCTGGACCAGCGTTCGTGTGGTCAAATACACAGATTGACTTTTCATCCAGATATATTTCTATCATGATTTGCACACGACAAAAGGAACTGCTGGGCACTGACGATTATTTTCCATTTGAGGCGGAGAAAATACACGTGTCAACAGGAAAATAAATGAGTCATCTGATTTGTCAACAGGAGATGACCCCAAAGCCTGTGCCAAGCTCCGCCCCCACACCGACCATTGTGCGTCCGCTTTCTCTGCCGCTTCACCTGGGCTATGACCCCCTGCACCACCCAACTCTGCCCTCTCCAACATCTGTCATCACACAAACGCCACCCTCCAACAGACAGCTGGGGTAAATCGTGTGCTGTGCACCTGCACTTATTTATATTTCCGTGTTCGTTTGCTTCGGTCTGTATTTTGTCCAAGGAGCAGCCATTTACAAGACTTCATCTCGTTCAACAGCTCTCCGACAGGCGCGTACCCCCTGGTGATGCACCTTCCAAATGGACAGACAGTCCCTCTCCTCCCCAGCCCTGTGCAGATGCACTCAGTCATATCTGTAAGTAGTGGTTTTAAAAACTTAAACTAAAAAATGTTAATGACTTAAATTTAAAGATTCTTTATACTTAATTGTATCTCTTTGTCTTGTTGTCTCTGTATGCCTATCTGCGTTGTGTAGCTTGCAAGGCCTATGAACACAGTGCCCAACATCCCTGGGATTCCAGGCCCTCCAGTGGGCGGGGCCAGTAGTGCGTCGTCCTCCCCGTCTGGGTACAGTTTGCACTCTGAGGCTAAGATGGTAAGAGGAGCACACACTCTCACTGGTACCCTTTCACAGGGTGACTGCAGTTTCCTGAACACATCTCAAAATGTCTTCAATTGTATTCTATCAACTCAAGGCCTTAGAAGGTATTGAACAGAGTCAAATGAAACATTTGAAGTAGGGCTGAGCTGACCGTAATGCTTCCAAGCTGCAGCCATCGCCGCGATAATCAACGTTGTAGTCGGCATTTGAATGTTGTGTTTTTTCCTCTATCCTGCTGCAATATGTTAGGAAGGCCCACAAATAAACCAGCATTGCCTTTTTACACAGAAAGCGATTTCTAAGTGCTTCTACGTGTGGACAGCACAGACGGCTTTCCGCGAGGAAAAGAGGCGTGACGTTCTATCGTTGCCGTGGAGATAACAGCTGTACCTACCTGCTGCTGCCGGGGGGGAATAAAAAATACAGTAGTAAGCTATAAGTAGGCCCAGTAGTTGAGGTGGTTTTGAGGAGACTAACGGAACAGAGGAAATATCCTTAATGATCATGTGGAAACTGCTCCGGGGGGTTTTGGGAGAAAACAGCGAGAGGTCTTCTGACAGGACGTTAAGCTTATGTCCATTCATTTAATTAATGTCAACGTCGTTTGAGCATAAATAATAGCCTCCTAGATACTAGATATACTACTCATAAACTGTGTAGGCACGGTCCTCCTGGCCATCTAAAAATATACAGGAATACTGTTTTTCATAAGGGAATGCACATCAGGTGAGACTGCATTAACGTTAACTCATCATTCCTAAAAATGACAGCTGTGATTTTTATGAATGAGCTTACCGCCTTATATAGAGGTTGATTCGGGGCTGTTACTACCTCCACTGCCGGAACGAAAGGCGGGTCAAAATGAGTATTTGTGACCTTTTATACAGGACGGCGAGGCGTACGAACGCCGCAACCAACCCGGCTTGGAACAGGCTAAAAGTCTAAAAGGGGCCACTCTCTCTCCACGGCAAAGTAACCCCACACCACCGGGGGAGCCAGGCGACAAACAAACACACATTCAAACCAGCAGCAGTTACAAGAAAGTCGACTGATTTTCCAGCACAGCGTCATCGCCACAGCCGTTCCCCCGAGAACACACATGTGTAACGTTACCGGAGTTTTTCTTTTTTGTGTGTTTACACCCCCCCTCCCCTAGAAGCTGTTTGAATTCTTCTCACTGCAGCTTCAAAGGCCAAAAAGTATTGGGGACAGCCCTCATTTGAAGTCAAATTGACTCACTTTTCATTTCTTGGTGTGCCGTTTTTTCAGTGAACCATCGGCCCAGTCATGTAAATTGTGATAGGTTTTACTGTTGCTTTTATTTTCACATTTAGACTTGACGGAACTTGCAGACACCCCATTTTTAATGTCTCTCTTTGACTGTGTGAGAAACGTTCCACTCGATCACATAGTCTTGTGAGCGTAACAGTAGGTGACCTACCTTGACGTGAGCGTTTGCCTGTGTGTTCTTGCAGCGGCTGAAAGCTGCGCTAACTCAGCAGGGCCCCGGAGCTCAGAACGGGGCGGGGTCTTTCCCCGCCGTGCCCCAGAGACACGAACAGAGCCATCAACCCACTCAGAACTCTGACACACCCTCGCCTGCCCAACCACAGGTACCACTCATCGATCCGGAGAACTACCATCAGACAGAAACTGTACAGGGGAAATCTCCATAGTGTCCTTTTTGAAATGGTTATTTATATCTCATATGATTGCATGCAATGACATGGATCCTACATGTTGGGAGAAAGCAGAGATGGAGACTGGCAGATGGGGTTCAGCCCACACACTCCTACGTCCAGCCACCTCTGTGACTCGGACAGGCCCACGTAGTCACGATTTCATGAGGTGCTTTGGACTCTTTAAATCTATGTTAAATAGGCACAAAGCAATACAATTGTGCCTTTTGATTGGCTGGAAATGATGGTGCCACCGTGAACCTCTTCAGCACAATCCTACCTGTGTTGTGGGCGTGAGGTGGTTTCCAGGACATGATGACCTGCCCATGACCTTCCCCGGATCATAACACACCGCCATGCACATTTTCAGCCCAATCCGACCTGGAGTGTGCGTGTGCATTAGAGATACACACACAGACACACAGACACACAGACAGACAATGCCAACGTTATGACAGTATATACTGTAGATGTCCTGTTTGCTGCATATATTACCATCACAACTCATACCATACGCCTACAGATTTCCTCGGCATTAAATAAGCTCTTTTGAACGTCTTTATTGTATTATTTGCCAATTCAATTTACAGCACATTTAAGTCACAATCGATTTCTCCCCCACCGTTAATTTTGCGCATTCCACTCAATAGAGTTTTTGTAAAAAAGGCGTATCTCTGCCAGACCGTAACATTACTGCCTGTGCGGCTGGGCGGGGAATATAATGCTGAAGGAGAGTGAGGTGCTCTTCCTCCTTTTGGGAAGATGTTTCTGTTATTGAACATACACCTCGTCCTAACCTCAGGATTATGCCATAAATCTGTTCAGACCCAGGCACAATGCTTCCCCTGGTATATTGCTGTACACATACCAATATAAGAATTCTTCCTCCTCGTTCCCCCAGGTGTCCCCCGCTCAACCAACAGGGGGCCGGCGGCGGCGAGCTTCGGAGATGGACCCCGACGAGCGGAGGCAGCGTTTTCTGGAGAGGAACCGAGCGGCCGCCTCCCGCTGCAGGCAGAAACGAAAGGTGTGGGTGGGCGGTCTGGAGAAGAAGGCAGACGACCTCGCCAACATGAATGTCTCCCTCAGCGTGAGTCTCCCCCATACACTGATGCTCTAGAGCAGGGGTTCCCAACCTTTTTGGTCGTATGTACCCATTGAGCTGTTTTGTCATGCCAAAGTACCCCCTCACTCATGTGTGTCGATGATTTTCTGAAATGTGTTTGATTAAAATGACATTAAACTTTTAGTAGGCCTATCTAACACATCTGATTATTAAATGAAAATCATTTGAATTATCCCCTTTAATACAATTCTAACTGTTTTCAATTGGAAATAGTCACCAGTTTTACTAAGATGGGCCTATGAAATTACTTGGAATGATGTTTTAATCATTTTGCAAATAAATTGTAATCCCCAATCTTTCCAAGTACCCCCTGCAAGCTGCTCAAGTACCCCTAGGGGTACACGTACCCCTGGTTGGGAAACGCTGCTCTAGAGTGCGTTTAGCCAGTGAGACGCGGCCACAGGTGGAATAACGCGTGTCCTGTATGCTTTTGCGTTGCCATCAGAATGAAGTCAGCCTGTTGAGGAATGAGGTGACCCAGCTGAAGCAGCTCCTCCTCGCCCACAAAGACTGCCCTGTCACCGCCATGCAGAAGAAGGCTGCCTTCTTAGGTAACCGTTCAAGATCACCGACTGACCAACAAGCTACTCAAAGACACATCCATGCATTTCATCACTTAATTCTGTTGTTTTTGTTTGGTTGTTGTTGTGGTGGTGGTTGTTTTTTTTTGTTTTCTTGTTGTTTTTTGTTTTCAAGAGCCATCTTCCATCTCATCCATCTAATGTTTTGTTTTGTTTACCTGCTCACCTCTCTTAAGGGTGAATATTTCTCTGTCTGTCTGTAGCTGCAGGAGGAGGAGAGGAAGCCAGCAGGGAGCCCTCCTCCGCCGAGCCCATCGGCTCCCCGGCGGCAGTCATCCAGCACGGGCCTTCGCCCCCCGGCCCCGCCTCCAGCCCGGGGGCCACCATCAACGGCCTGAGCGTCCGCGCCGCAGAGGCCGTGGCCATGTCAGTGTTGGCTGGGATGGGAGCGGGCCAGCCGGGAGGAGGGGTCGTCATGGCGATGGAGTGTCAGCCGGGCCCCAGATGATGCGCTGGCGCGGGTAGCCAGTGTGAACTTGAAATGGCTCTTTTAGAGGCCGGACTAATGCAAGGTGTTTGTGAGAGGGACCTACCCATTGTCGACATTGACCCCCCCCTCCCCCATCCCCCCATCCCCCCCTGCCCACCCCAGACGAAAGATGCCCTCCTCCTCCCCTCCAATGATAATCACTGAACACACAGCGTAATGCCTCCATCATCAACCCTTTGACAGCTTCCTGTTCAGAGAAGCTTGCTCACTCTTGTGTTTATGTACATATGAATAAGACATCTGACGCTCTTGCAGGGTTTGGGGTCATTCCTTTTTCAGTTACAGCACTTGGAAATGTTTTTTTTTATTTTATTGGGGGGGGGAGGGGAGTATGTATCAAAAATCCTTACATCAGAACACAGTTATTTTCATTTCAATTGTGCTTCAAATGCAGCTTCAGCCCAACTTTGGCACACACATTCTGCAGTGTGATTGTGTGATACTTTCAAGGCTGACTATTTTGCAGTAATGTGTCTTGTATCTAGCGCATGTATGAGAAGGTTTTCATGGCTGGTACACTGGGATTGGGCAAATTGACTGCAGAAATAGGCAGCCAGGAACTTATCTGGAATGTTCATTTTTGGCTGCTTCCCAAACTATTCTTCACTCTTGTCTAAATTTTAAGTTGCTTCTCATATACATGTTGATTTAGTCGCCCTAATACACATTTAATATGTTTGTCTTGAGACAGTATGCATTGTTTCCCCTTAACTTGGGCCTTTATATATTTTTGTTACCATGTGTTGAACCCATTTGGAAGATCTCAGTACATCTAGACTGTATGAAACCCTATTGACTGCATGGATTCGTGGAGGCTGAAGAAGACCACTGTTTGTTTGTGTCTGGTCATATTATTGCTGGTTTACTGATCTGCTTTTCTTCCCTTTTTTATAACACCAAATGATTGATGCAAAAATTGTCCTTGTGATGTAAGGATTCCATCCTCAGTCCACACGTAACACACTTGAAATGGTTAGCTTTAGATACCCTTTATATATGATAATCAAAACGTTAATAGATTTTTAAATCATTTAGCCAGGCATTTCAGTTGAGGAAAGAGTAGTGCAATATATTTTTCTATTGAATATCAATGCTCTTGCGTTTAGCTGACGTGTGTGTGTGTGTGTAGCCCAGCCACTGAGAGAGGTTGGGTGTATTTCAGTTGAAAACTAAAGATATTGGATGAGCAGAGAAAATGTGAAGATGAATATTCTTGAATGATATTGGTGGCTAGAGCACATCTGTAGGATGTCCAGGTCCTGGGTGCTCTCCGACATTTTGAAATGCTGTCTTGTGTCATGAAGTATACCTAATATTACACGTGTAAGGTGCTTCTTTTGAAATTTGAGTTCTAAAATGCAGGTTGTTATTTTATACCACATTGTGCTTTTCAAGACTATCATGTTTATTTTCCTTGTCAAGTTGTGTGTTTCTTTTTTTTATAACATGTCACGGTTTAAAAGTGTTTATTTTTCTCTGTAGGCATGCTAGTTTTTTTTTTAACCATGTGATAGTATGTCCCCTTATTTTGTTAAGAGTAGATGTCTTTTATGTATTCAACAGAGGTTTAAGTTCCACATGAAAAAAATGTCTCTAGAAGATACCTAAACGGAGGAAGTTTCTCAAATATTGAGCCCTCAAGAAGGGCAAAATTAACTTGTGTATAGTCTTAACTAATGAATCAATTGTCTCGGGCAAAAAATAAAATAAGTTAATGGGTAAAAAAGGTTTAGTCAGCATGGGATTCTACTTCTACAGCAGCACACGCTGGCAGTTGAGTGCATCATGAGGGGTGTGTGTTGTGCAGACACACTGCTGTAAAGCAGTGGTTCTCAATGGTCCATGGACCACCAGGAGTCCTTGAGGGGGTCCCCAGCAAATCGATCAATCATGAAATTTCACCACTATTTCATTTACATTTAGTTAACACAATCAGGATTTAGAAGAATTACTGTTTTGGTAGTGTATCTTATCTGCACCAGTACCTGCAATAGAGATAGCCTAGTCATTGGATTCTGGACAAAATCATCTGATCATTTAAAAAAAATCTCAGATTTGGGTCCGAAAGACAAAATCATCAAATGCCCATGTATGTGGCATGGATGTATTAAAAGAGCGTATGTGGCCTAAATTTGGGGTCCTTGATATTATTATTTTTAAATGCACTACTGTAGAGCGACAGCAGAGGGCGCAGGAGGTCCTCCTCCAAGAGCCAGTCACAACAATTACCATCAGATCTGGTCATGTGACAGATTGCTCTGGTGGTGAGTTGTTCCATCTCCCACAGTTATGGCGGTGTCGGGGAGTCGCAGAGATGGACTAAACGGCACATCTTGATTTCTAGCTTCATGCTGGATTTTAAACCCTGTCAGCGCCGTCCGGTATAATAAGTATTCTGCAGGCGCGGCCGTGTGCGTCCGACGATGGCCGACCGCGGCGTCGATATGTCGGCTTTGCCTAAAGAGGTCAGGGACCAACTGGCGGAGTTGGATCTGGAGCTATCCGAAGGTGAGGTTTTCACACAGCAGCAGCACACATAACAAAGCTCCGAGCTGGAGGCGTTAATACATGATGCGACTGCACTCTTTCAGCTGAGCGCGGACTGTCGCATGTCGTGAACACGGGGACAATAAAAATGTCAACAAAGAGCGACATCCCGTGTCGGCTGGATGAGACGAACCTGCTGCAGTGAAACAAACGCTGGCCTCCTTTATAGCTGTCCTTTTCATTAACTTTACAATTTCTGCTGCTTTTTGGTAAAATAATTTATTATTTATTTATTTATTTATTTATTATAGGTAGTTGTGGCTGTTGGCAAAAGTCTGTGTTTTTTGTCTTCTCAGTGGCGTGTTTTAGTTTCGACACAGATCTCTGGCTGCCTAGTGCCTACTGTAACTGTTACATGTCAAATGGCCTGTCATCACAGCTGTCTTTTACTCCTGTCGAGGAAAATGGGTCAAGTTTCTCATGGGGGGGGGGGGGGGGGGGGGTTGCTGTGTGTCTCCCTCCAGAGCTGAGTGGAGACAAAGTGATGCTGTCTGTCTCCCCTCCAACACTGAACTGTGCTGCTTCAGAGATTCAGAGACAGACTCAGCTCCGAAATGTGCAGTATGGACACGCTTTTGTTTTTGCCAAATCAGACTATGGAAAGGCTCTGTGTGCGTTGCTGTTATGCAAGTCTCCTCCCTGCACAGTCCTCGCTGCTGCTGCTGCTGCTGTGCAGAATAGATCTCAGCTGCCCGGGGGTGGTGGACGAGATGAGTAATGTTATGTTTCACATGCGGGAGAAGGGAAGCAGAGGATGATGTATGGCCACTAATGATGCCTGCTGTTGTGGTTGAGTCCCTCTTGACCCCCTCCCCACACACCTACACCTGAAGCTGTCCTGCCCAGGAAGACAGACAGGACAAGGTGAACCTTTTAATGAGCAGAGAAGACAGGTGGAGTAACGGAAACAGAGTCAAGTGTGTCAAGGCGTTTTTTCTTTCATTGATGAAAAGACAGATCTCACAGCAGCAGGACATGTGTGGTTGAAGATTTGAACAGAGAAAACGTCACTCTAGCTGGCAATCATTTTTTCATGCAAGCTAGATCTCTTCGAAGTTTCTTCTTTAACAACAACCACCCTGTCAATTGCAATTGTCATCTAGAAAAGAGAGAGACACACACTCACTTGCAGAACAATGGAGTCGAGGCAAAAGTGCAAGATAATACAGGCCTGTTATAATGATATAGTGGTGATACTACTTTATTAATAGCGTTCCAATTATTTCAGGTGAGCAGTTCAAGTTTAGGTCAGGTCAGGTCTTTGCTGACATGTTATCAGCCTCACTGGATGGTGACATGCCTTGGCTTGACCTAAACTGGAGATGCATGTGTGTCCCTGTTATTAATACACACTAATTAGCAGTGTGATAATGAGAGTGGCCAGGGTGGACCACCCCGGATTTAACTGTGGAGGGGTGGTCCACCCTGGATTTAACTCACTAAGGAGAGTTCATGGAGAGAAATCACATAATGCTGCCTGGTTCTCAGGGTAATCTAGTGCATATGGAATGGAATATGGTAATAGCAAATTGATAATATCAATAATCGTAGCACTTTAAAGGGTCATTTCACGATTTTCAACCAGCTCTGTACATTACAAAATTGGTAGCGTGTGTGTGTGTTTGTGTGTGTGTGTGTGTGTGTGTACAGTACACACACACACGCACGCACGCACGCACACACACACACACACACACATATATATATATATATATATATATATATATATGGAGCAGGTTTGCTAGTTGCAGCGCACATCCTATCTTAGCAATTGGCTTATGAAATGTCTTGGAATATTATTATTTTTAATCGTTTTGGAAATAAATTGTAATCCCCAATCTCTCCACCCCCTGCAAGCTGCTCAAGTAGCCCTGGTTGTTAATCAGTGTGCTTTAAGGCTTAAGTGTAGTACATGGTAATATGACTCTCACAGAGTGGCCGTCCCCCTGCTGGAGGAGAAGGGGCTGCTCGCTCCGCCTGTGTAACTTCATATGAGAGAAAGCTCTTTTGCTAATCAAAAGGCCGCTGCTATACAGATGCCAGCTCCTTTTGTCGGCGTCTTCCAGTGAGATGGAGCGCGTTAGCATTAGCCGTATGCTGACAGCACAAGGCAAGCAGCAGCTGGCTGCCCGAAGAGTCTTCATGCTTCTCATGCATATCCTTTACATAGCGACAATCACCCCCATTGTGGCCCCCAAAACGGGACCCCCATAGCAACAAATACAGCAAAAATATGCATCAGCATTCCCCCCCCCCCCCCCCCTCACAGCGCTAGTAGTTATGGGTTGCAGACAGTGTGTGTGTGTGTGTGTGTGTGTGTGTGTGTGTGTGTGTGTGTGTGTGTGTGTGTGTGTGTGTGTGTGTGTGTGTGTGTGTGTGTGTGAGAGAGAGAGGGAGAGAGAGAAACTCCACCCGCGTTAACCTCAGGACACAATGGGAGCCATTGAGGGGATAAAAGGCATGGTGGTGATTGAGCTGGACTGGAATTTAGAGCACTGTAACACCCTACCACTGTAACACTTTAACACTGTAACACTGTAACACTATAACACTATAACACTGTAACACTATAACACTGTAACACTGTAACACTGTAACACTATAACACTGTAACACTATAACACTGTAACACTGTAACACTGTAACACTGTAACACTGTAACACTTTAACACTGTAACACTGTAACACTGTAACACTATAACACTATAACACTATAACACTATAACACTGTAACACTATAACACTATAACACTGTAACACTGTAACACTGTAACACTATACCACTGTAACACTATAACACTGTAACACTGTAACTTAAGTGTAACACGACTGTTTTAAGCTGCTCAACTTGGGAGTGTGTGGGTGTCAAAAAGTGTCTGCACTGCAGCGCATGTGGATTTCTGATTGTGTGTGAGAGAAAGAGACACAGAGAGAGACAACAGATGGACAGACAGAGACAGACAGACAGACAGAGAGACAGATGGACAGACAGAGAGAGAGAGAGAGACAGACGGACAGACAGACAGAGAGAGAGAGAGAGAGAGAGAGACAGACAGACAGACAGACAGAGAGAGTGTCACGACCTATGATGGATGTCATGTGGATGGATTCCCAGGGCATCAAATTCCACCTCTTTGTCACAACCCCTCTGTGGCATGTCCCCACGCTAAACACATCATATTTGGACGTGTGGGGTAGTACCAGTCTACAGGGTAGTCCCAGTCCACAGGGTAGTCCCAGTCTACAGGGTAGTCCCAGTCCACAGGGTAGTCCCAGTCCACAGGGTAGTCCCAGTCCACAGGGTAGTCCCAGTCCACAGGGTAGTCCCAGTCCAGCGTGAACACATTCCACACATCCCACTGCTCACGCCAGGGAAAGAGACCACTCATCACAGCTGTTGAGTTTAGGCCAGTCAAAGCACTTGGTTGTTGTTTATAGGCAACAAAAGACACTTGGTTAATGTTGAGTTTAGGCAAGTAAAACACCTTGCTTGGGGTTATATTAGGGGTTATGGTGTTGGGTTATATTAGGGGTTATGGTGTTATGTTGGGTTATATTAGGGGTTATGGTGTTGGGTTGGGCTTAAATAACAAAAACGCCACATGTGACTTTGGACACGGGGAGATTTGAACCTCTGCCACCCGACCAGAGACCACTGCACCTAATGCCTACCCCACACTACAGGATTTTCAAATCCTTGAAGATTATAAAAATCTTGAGAGCCCACACACTACAGGACAGAGAGAGCCGATTTTTTAACATTTCAATCTTGGGACACACACACAATCGCGTCTGTTCAAACGCAACCCCACACACTAGAAGATTATGCCGAAGATTCACCTTGAAGCAGGGCTCGACGTTAACTTTTAAAATGCCTATTCAAGTGTGCGCACCGGGTGTAGTAGTGTCATTTCGTTTTCGATTTTTTTTTTTTTTTTTTTTTTTTTTTTATAATGCATTTGCACTGAAAGGATTTGTTTAACTAATATTTGCGCGGACAGCCGCGTCCATTCGGGGTGTAGGCCTACTGTGCACGGCAGGCGAAAACCGTCTGCACAGGTGTCCTTGTGGAGGGGCGCATCTGCTGATTTGACTCACTTTTCCGTGCGGACACTCGCGATGCGGGAAGCTGAGACCTAAGCGCTTGTTGTAGGCTACATGCTTTGCAGTATAGCATTAGTTTTCCGTCCCGTCAAAGACGCACGGGTATTTCACCTCGATGACAATTTCCTCGTTCTTTGTTTCTGTGCGGGGCTGCGGGTGGACGCGGACCAGTTTATTTTGCGAAAAACTAATGGAAACGCAGCTACTACTGGCTC
The DNA here is from genome assembly GCF_964638095.1 of Poromitra crassiceps. NCBI lineage: Eukaryota > Metazoa > Chordata > Actinopteri > Beryciformes > Melamphaidae > Poromitra > Poromitra crassiceps. The sequence continues at coordinate 1,440,123 of NC_139650.1, forward strand.
TCTGCTCAAGATGCAATCGCCTGTCGGGTTGTAAATATCTAACATGTTAGATATGGCCGATTCACAATCGGGAAGAGGCAGTCTTCCCGATTGTGAATCTTTGAACCCCACACACTACAGGATCATTTGGGAAGATTATCTGCCCGACGCGCTTCAAATCGGGAGCACCCCCGAGAAAATCGGGAGGGGGGAATCTTGGCCATAATCTTGCAAATTATCCTGTAGTGTGGGGTAGGCATTACTTTGTAGGGGTCGTGACAAAGTGGCAGGATGTGACACCCTGGGAGTGGGAACAGGTTGTGTGTGTGTGTGTGTGTGTGTGTGTGTGTGTGTGTGTGTGTGTGTGTGTGTGTGTGTGTGTGTGTGTGTGTGTGTGTGTGTGTGTGTGTGTGTGTGTGTGTGTGTGTGTTGCTGTGGAGGAGAGGCAGGTTCTCATCTCAGCAGCCTGTCCATGCCATACAGAAGAGGGGGGGGGGGAGCATGCCATACAGAGGAGGGAGAGAGAGAGAGAGAGCATGCCATACAGAGGAGGGGAAGAGAGAGAGAGAGAGCATGCCATACAGAGGAGGGAGAGAGAGAGAGAGAGCATGCCATACAGAGGAGGGGAAGAGAGAGAGAGAGAGCATGCCATACAGAGGAGGAGAGAGAGAGAGAGAGCATGCCATACAGAGGAGGGGAAGAGAGAGAGAGAGAGCATGCCATACAGAGGAGGGAGAGAGAGAGAGAGAGCATGCCATACAGAGGAGGGGAAGAGAGAGAGAGAGAGCATGCCATACAGAGGAGGGAGAGAGAGAGCATGCCACACAGAGGAGGGAGAGAGAGAGAGAGAGAGCATGCCATACAGAGGAGGGGAAGAGAGAGAGAGAGAGCATGCCATACAGAGGAGGGAGAGAGAGAGCATGCCACACAGAGGAGGGAGAGAGAGAGAGAGAGAGAGCATGCCATACAGAGGAGAGGGAGCATGCCATACAGAGAAGGGAGAGAGAGCATGCCATACAGAGGGAGAGAGAGAGAGAGAGCATGCCATACAGAGGAGGGAGAGAGAGAGAGAGAGAGAGCATGCCATACAGAGAAGGGAGAGAGAGCATGCCATACAGAGGGAGAGAGAGAGAGAGAGCATGCCATACAGAGGGAGAGAGAGAGAGAGAGCATGCCATACAGAGGAGGGAGAGAGAGAGAGAGAGAGCATGCCATACAGAGAAGGGAGAGAGAGAGAGAGAGAGCATGCCATACAGAGGAGGGAGAGAGAGAGAGAGAGAGCATGCCATACAGAGAAGGGAGAGAGAGAGAGAGCATGCCATACAGAGGGAGGGGAGGAGAGAGCATAGAGGAGAGCATGCCATACAGAGAAGGGAGAGAGAGAGAGAGCATGCCATACAGAGGAGGGAGAGAGAGAGAGAGAGCATGGCCATACAGAGGGAGAGAGAGGAGAGCATGCCATACAGAGGGAGAGAGAGAGAGCATGCCATACAGAGGAGGGGGAGAGAGAGATAGAGAGAGCATGCCATACAGAGGGAGAGAGAGAGAGCAGGCCAAACAGAGGAGGGAGAGATAGAGAGAGCATGCCATACAGAGGGACGAGAGAGCATGCCATACAGAGGAGGGAGAGATAGAGAGAGCATGCCATACAGAGGAGGGGGAGAGAGAGAGAGAGAGAGAGCATGCCATACAGAGGGAGAGAGAGAGAGAGCATGCCATAC